>NC_033803.1:9757204-9810984 GCF_001876935.1 Asparagus officinalis | reverse complement strand
GCGGAATGAAAGGTCTTCTTTCCCTCTTCATCAATCCGACGAGTCTTGTTCCGTGTCCTCTGTGACCGAACACTGTCCCGGATTACATGAGAATCAATCTGAGAGGCTTCTTCGGCCACCAACTCTTCAATAGGCTTCACAGAGACAGTCTTATTAGCTGCTAACAACCACCGGCAGCTCAAGAAAGTGAGGTTCAACTGTCGCTCAGTACCCGGGAGGCTGAACCTAGCACCAGTGCAGCCTGTCACGGTCCACAACCATGCACGAAGACCGTCCACCAAACCTCCATGAGCCCGAAGCTGCTGGCGCGGGTTCCCGACATAAAGCTGGTCATAACCAAACTGGCGAGCGAATCGGCAGGGTAGATACGGCTCTATAACGGCAGGGTAGATACGGCTCTATAAAACACTGATTCCCCACCCGGAAAGTCAAGTAGCCCGGCCTGATGTTCACTAGCCATTAAACCCAGCCGATATCTAAATAAGTGCGATACTCCCTCAGCTTCTCCTCATCAATCAAACACTCGCCATACCGAATAGAGAACTGCGGAAAGCAAGTGGAGAATGCCCAGCACTTGTGGGCCTGTAACTGCCTCCTGATATCAGAGAATCCTCGGCCTTCCCACTCGCCATTCTCAAGCAGCTGTAGTAAGGGAACAGAGTGGTCCATGGCATGCGGTACAGACATCATGTCAGAACGATGAAGGACGAACCAAGCCATCAAATAAACATACGGAAGCTCCACCTTAATGGTAGGAATCTGAGTCGGCGATTCCTTCTCCTCCCGTGTAAAAGCGCCAGAAATTTGTCGAAGCCCTCGATGAATGTTAGCCACCATCACCGGAAGAAGGGAAAGTTCCTTTCTGTAGGCAAGTTGAACCGCAGGGTAGAGCACTTCCAGTGGCAGAGCGTCACCAGACTGATACGGGACCACGCATTTCTTTAACCAGATAGCGAGGTAACCGGCAAGAAGAGTCATCGGACGAATCGGTGCGGTCGCATGGCATAAGAATGATTTGAATTTAGTCCCTGCAGGAAAGCCACTCTCAGGACTGCTAATGGTATAGGAATGGGCGTCAGTCTTCTTCAGCAGCTCATTAACCTCTGAAGGAGTCAGCGGTGCCAGTTCACAAATAGTTTTGCCAGAATGGCTCTCCAGATTCCTGAACAAATATGATGCGAACTGCTTCAGGCTCACATTTGATTTGGTCCTCTTCGCTAAGGGTTTAGACTGCGCCAAAGCAATGTGATAGTGACAAGTAAGGTCCCATAAGGTCTCGTAGCGGTCGGGCATGCGATCCTTCAGCTGACTCAACTCATGGTTGGAGGGAAAGTACTCCTGGTATAACATCTGTCCCATGGGCAAACCAGAAATCTTGTGCATCTCATGGCCAAAGCAATGTGATAGTGACAAGTGAGGTCCCATAAGGTCTTGTAGCGGTTGGGCATGCGATCTTTCAGCTGACTCAGTTCATGGTTGGAAGGAAAATACTCCTGGTATAACATCTGACCCATGGGCAAACCAGAAATCTTATGCATCTCATGAAGAGCCAAACCCAACTCTCCGTGCCTAGTCAGAAAGGTGTTCGAATCCGGATTATAAAGCTCGCATAAGGCAAAGAAATGCTTCGCACTAACGGGTAAACCATGCATGGTGGCACGAATGGCTGCATAAAGACCGCAAGCATGCAACTCCTCGCTCCATCGACTCAAGACGTACTTCGTCATACGAGCCCACCAAAACCTGTCCAAAGAATGGACCCAACCATAGAATCTGTGGCGCGGTGCAGGCATCTCCCGTCCTAAATTAGCGAGGCGATTCCTCAAAGTAGAAGCAGAAGCAAGGAATTCGTTACGGGGCGGTGCATCTAGTCCCAGTACTCCAGGACGCAGTCCAACAATATGATTCCTGCTCGAACCAGGAACTGCCTGATGAGTAATGTAGCCGCAATGGACACTCTTATGCTCCTCTGTCAAACGCCACGACATCTCCCGTTTCACAGCCTGGCGCCTAAGCTCAGTCAAAGAACGGTGTCGAGGAATCTTCGGCAAATACATATAACGACTGCCAGTCTGGTAAAGCCACTGCTCAGCCTCAATAAATACTGCATCGGGATCCCTGGTAGAGTCTCCAAACAAGAAGTCAGTCTTCCTAAGAGACTGAACGGAACTGGCATCCTGCACGAGAGGCGCATCTGTGATCAGCTGGCGAAGAGCTTGATGGCCACCTTCCCTCACCACTTGGACAACTTCCAACGACGTGCCCGGAGCAAACTGGGAGGTGAACGGAATGGGCGAAAAGTCATCAGATGTGGAATAATACTCATCACGACGTCCATTCACCGCATGCGATGAAAAAGCTCCGGAAGGATATTCCACTGAAAACAAGCAGTTAAGTGTTTGTTAATTTCAGATATAAAAGGAAATTGAATTCATCTTACAAATTGGTAAGATAGAGTCATTGCCTTATAAAGGGCGAGACGATTTGGCCACATTGCGCATTTGCTCTTCCGGAGAGGCTGAATCGAACTGACGTCCTTCACAAGAGGTGCATCGGTAATCAACTGTCGAAGAGCTCGGTGCCCACCTTCCTTCACCGCCTGGACAACCTCAGTCGATGTGCCCAAAACGAACTGAGGAGTGACTGGGATAGGGGAAACATCGTCGGAGGTCGAATAATACTCGCCACGACGCCCGTATACTGCGTGAGATGAGAACGCTCCAGAAGGGTATTCAACTGAGAACAAGCAATTAAACGTTTGTTAATTCCAGTTATAAAAGGAAATTGAACTCATCTTACGAAGGGGTAAGATAGAGTCATTGCCTTATAAAGGGTGTGACGTTTTGGCCACGTTGCGCCTTCATAAGATAGGGTATATCGATAATATATCCCTGCCTTATAAGGCACAACGCAGCGACAAAACGCCCCCTTTATTTATTATGAGATATGGTTTTGAGCAAGCAAAACATATCTTTGAAGCGTCGATCCTCACCAAGGAGAATCAAGGCTTTTCCCGGTTGCCTCACCAAGGAGAACAACGGGGAGTAAAAAAGAGAAAGGACCAATTTGCAAATTTCCAAGAAAAAATGGACTAATTTGTAAATTTTCAGAAAAAAGTGGCTCACCGGCATAAGAGGGAGGCGCGCCATCAGTCGGCACGGTAGAGGATTGACCCCTCGCCATACGGGACATAGAAACCTGCAAGGTAAATTGAGGGATCAGATCTAGAAAAGGAAAAATCCCATTTTTTATCGCAATTCCACCCCTAAAAAGGCGAGCCTGAGGCATCAAATTACACCCTCAACCCTTATATGCGATCCCGCGACTCCATACACTAGATCAAACATGAAATAGATCAAGATTGCGGAGGATTTACCTGAAGAAAAGCCCAAAATGCAATAAAGGCGAGACCTTTAAGGAAACTTGAACCACACGCTCGAGGGGCCTGAGAGAAACTTTTTATTTGGAGATTTTGGGAGATTCCTCAGTCCAAGATTCAAAGGAAAGCCAGATCTAAGACAAATATCAAGGTTTGAAAGAGAATGGGTGCTCGAGGGAAGAGAAATCAAGAGAAGAGGGGGAGGGGTTCGGCCGGCCCTAGGGAGAAAAGAAAAGAAAAAGAAAAAAGAAGAAGAAAAGAACCCTTTTATAGCCTTGAACCAGATCTGGTTGAACCAGACCAGACCGGGCTAAACCAGACCAAGTCAGATTGGACCAGAATGGACCAGAATGGGCCAGAATGAGCCAGAATGAGCCAGAATGAGCCAAATTGAGCCAGATTGAGCCTGGCTGGACCAGACCAGACCAGAATGAGCCAAATTGAGCCAGATTGAACCAGAATGAGCCAGTTTGAGCCAAATTGAACCAGTTTGAACCAAATTTGAACCAGAATTCAAATTGGAGCTGAATTAAGCATTGAAACGACTTTTGATCAACCTACGGTTCAGTCCTTCACCTATTTAACCCCTCTACCATATATTTGGAAGGGTCGGAGAGATTTTTGAACCCAAATACTGCCTTTTTGGCACATTTTTTGGGCCGGTTCAGATTATTCGAACCTAAAGAATACTCCAATAAGGTATACGAGTATAAACTATTCCCTCCTCTTTGTTGAGAAGTTTCTGGAGAATATTTTTCTAAAAATATTCTTAAGGATAACTCAACATAACTCCCAGGAGTGTATGAGTATAAACTAGACCTCCCCGCTCCAACTCCTTAAGAGCTTAAACTGCGTAGACTCCAAAAGCTTACGAGTGTAAACTGTGTTAAAACGCCGGATAACGCGTCACAATGAAGATTCAAAGCCGTCAACCGATGGTCAATTCCATGTTGAAGCAACTAATTCGAGCTAAAAAAGCTAGGAAATCAAGAATCGACTTCAAATTCAAAATTCCGACAACGGTCAGACAATAAATACAGCACCGGAACCCTCTCAAACATTGAAATTAAGAATCGACTTCAAATTCAAAATTCCGACAAACGGTCAGGCAATAAATGCAGCACCGGAACCCTCTCAAGCATTCGACAAAGCACCGAATAGCCTGGAGGATTGAAGGAATCGAGAATAGAAGCCATTCCAAGAGCCCGTTACACCGATTGAAGGTTGGGACAGTCATATCCAAAGTATTCCAGACTCTTCTATAAAAGAACGAGACTGGAAAACTTTGGAGGGGGTATCTGTAGGCATATAAAATTGCTTATAGGTCCCTTAACACGGCTCAACACGAACTAATGAACCATCGGGCGACGTATCTAAGCACGAATGTCAGTCCACAACACCGAAGCCAAGTGACACGCAACGAAGCGGATTAACAAGGCTACGAAGCTGACGAACCGCACGTGAACGACGGAATGAATCCACTCGCGTGCGGAATCAAACCAACGGTCCAGGGAGTCAACGAGTCATCCAACCATATAACGGATTCGAACTCAGACACCAAAGCCGATTTACTGCCTAATCGGGGTTCAGAGCAACGCCACAGGCGAATTCGGATGAATCGCGATCGAGTCATGATTAGTTTTGGAATCAAACTCAGAGTCGGATTCATTGCCAAATCAGGAATCAAGTCAACGAATTGATTTCAGACCAATCAACCGCATAACCGAATCACAGACGAAGCGGATACAAGGACCGAAACAACCGAACGACGGACGCAAAGCCCGGAGTGGCTCGGCCAAAGCCGAGCCACCCTGGGGTGGCTCGGCCAAAGCCGAGCCACCCTGGGGTGGCTCGGTGGCCGAGCCACCTCAGGGTGGCTCGGCATGAGCCGAGCCACCCTGAGATGGCCGCCCAGATCTGTGCCAAATGCACAGATCTGGTTGCCTATAAATAGGCGGGGTCATTCATCATTTTGGAGGACTTTTTTTGGGAAGAACTTTTGGAGAGCCGAAACTCTGCCGGATTAAGACCTCATCTTGGAGTTTTTGAAGGCTTGAAGACTTGGACGTCCAGATCTAATTCTTGGCGAGCACCCGCATCACAAAAGGTAGGAGTTCGAGGGGATCGAGATCTCAGATCTACGTTGTTACACTCCGGATCAAAGCTTGGTCTTTGATCCCGAGATTCGAGCGATTGTTTCCTTAGTGAAAGGGGGACTTTTGGAAGAACTTTTGGAGAGCCGAAACTCTGCCGGATTGAGACCTCATCTTGGAGTTTTTGAAGGCTTGAAGACTTGGACGTCCAGATCTAATTCTTGGCGAGCACCCGCATCACAAAAGGTAGGAGTTCGAGGGGATCGAGATCTCAGATCTACGTTGTTACACTCCGGATCAAAGCTTGGTCTTTGATCCCGAGATTCGAGCGATTGTTTCCTTGGTGAAATAATCCCTCGCGGTGGTCCACGGCAAACAACCCCGGCGCAGGCAAACAACCCACGCAAGCGAGTGACCGAATAACAGGAGCTCGCGATTTGTTCGACAAAAGAGAAAAAGTTGTAATTTTTTAATTTTCTTTATTTTTGATTTTCATTGTAACCGGATCTATAAAAAGACCGGGTCTTTTGTAACCGAAAAACTGTTATTCAAGATAGCAATGGAATCAATGAAGAAAGCAACGATTTTTCGAGCGAACAATGATTTTGACGAGGAAGGCTTGCTTGTGGATACTCCTATGCTCCACTTTATGTATGGTTCTGCTCAGATTGATGACCAGTTGCCTGAAGATGTATTTCCCGAGTCTACGCTCCCTAAGAATCCCGAGGATGGTTTTTCTGAAGGTACGTAGCTCTTCTCAAGTTAATTATAGGACCAGTCAATTTTTGACTAATGCGACTATAATATGATTAATCTGAAAATTCTATTTTGTATTTGACAGGAGCTTTTGTCGAGACTGATCCTGTTGAGCCGACTGTAGGACCAACTACACCAGTTGATACACCCCCAGTCGTTACACCTCCACCACCCCCAGTGACTCAAGGGGAAGAAGGTATAGATTGGGCAACTGAGAAATGTCATTTATTTCCTCTTTTAAGGTTTCTGACAGTCCTTTTTGCATAGGGCTTTCTTCTCGGCTTCACGTCCTTGTGAAGGAGTTATTATCGGACAGCGACCCAGAGAAGATCATCATTTGCATAGAAGTCCGCTCTTTCTTTTCCTTCGTGAATGCTATGATTGGCAAGCTCTTCCACGACGGATTTTTCCTTCATCAATTTAAACCTTTCCTTGATTCTAAGATAAATTCCATAAGGGATGCAGGATACCCGGATCTAGCGAAGGCTATCGTTGATGATCTTGATTGCCTCTGCATGAGCTTCGGATGTTTCGCGAGCTCCGGGATGCAGGTGCCTCTTCATTCATTGCTGCCGAGTTTGATACTCGCTTACAGACATGGCGCGATACTCGGCTTTTTGCTGAGCTCGAGATTCAGATGCAACGGGATCGAGTGGACCGAGTTGAAGGGTTACGCGTTGACCGGCGTTGACCCTAGGGTTTCGAACGTCGTACGTTGAACTTTTTGCTCGCAACGCGTTGACTGGCGTTGACCTAGGGTTATGCGTTGTCCGGCGTTAACCTTAGGGTTTTGAATGTCGCTGGATGCTCAAGTCACGAGACCAACTAATGAAGCTGATGCGTCAGTGACTCTCGTATTTATAGGATTTTTGGCAAACCCTCAGCCATCAACGGATTTGATTAGCCTTTACCGACTACCGTTTGAGTCGGGCTAGCATGCGGATTGTCTAAATCCGTTCCGCATGTAACGTTGTGCTAAGAGAGTGAATTCTCTTAGACTTTGTGCTATGATGTTGAATACATAGGCTTCGCCATTGTTACGGGAATAGGCTACCCGGCGACACGTGTTAGGTGTTGACTTTAGGATTTTTGGCTAACCCCCAGCCTTCAACGGGTTTGATTAGCCTTTACCGACTACCGTTTGAGTCGGGCTAGCATGCGGATTGTCTAAATCCGTTCCGCATGTAACGTTGTGCTAAGAGAGTGAATTCTCTGAGACTTTGTGCTATGATGTTGAATACATAGGCTTCGCCATTGTTACGGGAATAGGCTACCCGGTAACGTGTATTAGACGCTGACTTATCCCTACTTAGGCTTCGGGATAAAATTCCCCAGAATCGAACTCTGGTGTCTTTTTCTTCGGAGAAAGACTAAACCGGCGACGCGTGTTAGGCGTCGGCATATCCTTTCTTAGGATTCAGGATGAAATTCCCCATGCGTGTAAGGCATGGATTTTGGTGTTATTAATAACAACCTGCCACAATGTTGAATATGTGAACGGGTGTTCTTTTTAACGGTTAAGAACTAACCGGCAGCGCGGGTTAAGCGCAGACTTATCCTTGCTTAGGTTTCAGGATAGAATACCCCAGAATCAAACTCTGGTGTCTTTTTCTACGGAAAAAGACTAAACCGGCAGCGCGTGTTAGGCGCAGACTTATCCCTGCTTAGGATTCGGGATAAACTTCCTAGTATGAATCCTAGATTGATAAATTTTGGAAGAGATCGGTACGGGAAAGGAAGAATTTTATATTCTATTTCCCGGTTTTCTTTTAAGGTGAAGGCGAACCCGAATACAAGGAAGGAAGAATTTTATATTCTATTCCTTGATTCTGGAAAGGAAGAATTTTATATTCTATTTCCAGCGCAAAAGAAACTAGAAGTGGGATCTCCACTCCGAGAATCTGGAAAATCTAGATAAACCTACCTTTTATAGGATTGGTTATCTAAAGATGAGAAATAGGTTCTTTGTTTATCGAAGTGGAATTCCAACTTCGGTTATAACCATGAGAAGGTTTAACCAAAGAGAAAAGGAAGGGAGTTCTCTCGTTTATCGAAAGGGGACTCCGAAATGAAAGTGGACCTCTTGTTCATGGAAAGAATCAAGAGGGATAGAAAGACATTTTTAATGGACTCACTGTCAATTGAAATTGATCAGTGAGGGATTTTAGTGGTGAAAAAGATTTTGGGTTATCCTTTAGAATATTAAGTGTAATATTCTTCAAGGAACTTCCCGGTAAATGAGTTATCCTGAATGCACTAGGGATAGTAATTTTTCAGGAACTTCCCATTTATTGGCATTAATTACCTGTCGCCCTCTTGAGTAATCAGGCGATATGCGCCGTTTGAGTAGACTGTATCTATCACAAACGGTCCTTCCCATTTGGGTTCGAATTTACCTTTCTTCTTGGAGTTGAGGATTATCGGTCGGCGAGCAGCGAGGACCAGATCTCCTTCCTTAAAGCTTCTCTGTCGGACTTTTTTGTTGAAAGCCCTAGATATTCTGGCTTGATAAAACTCAATTTGTTGTTGAGCCTCCAAGCACTTTTCATCCAACCTCTCGAGTTCTTCGAGACGTTTTTGATGCTGTTCTTCTGTCGTCATCTCAGTTGCGAGAGCGATCCGAAGTGACGGGATTTGAATCTCCAATGGTAGCACAGCTTCACATCCGTATACCAACGAATACGAAGTGGCCCCTATAGGTGTACGTATGGTGGTGCGATAAGCCCAGAGTGCTTCACCGAGTTTATCGTCCCAGTCTCGTTTATTGGTCTTCACGAGCTTTGACAGGATCTTAATGATCGTCTTGTTGAAAGCCTCAGCTAGTCCGTTTGCGGCGGGATAATAAGCTGTCGACGAAACATCTTCAATTTTGAACTTGTCACAAAACCTGATGAAGGCGTTGCTTATGAACTGTGGACCGTTGTCATGAATGATCCGTCTTGGCACGCCGTGTCGATATATGACATGATGCTTGATGAAATTGATGATGTTATTCGTCTTTACTTCTCTAAGCGGAATTGCTTCAGCCCACTTTGAAAAGTAATCAGTGATCGCAAGAATGAATCGATCACCTTTGACTGAAGAGGGAAATATAGGACCGACAATGTCCATACCCCATGTCTCGAACGGCCATGACGTGGTTGACGTGTGCAACTGCTCTGGTGGTTGATGCATATAATTTGCATGTATCTGACAAGCGTGGCATTCTCGTGCGTGTTCGATTGCATCTCGAACCATCGTTGGCCAGAAATATCCCATTCTCCTGATGCGATCATACAGTTTGGGACCAGGCTGATGTGCCCCACATTCTCCTTCGTGTGCTTCCTTAAGAACTTCTTCTGCTTCTTTGTTCGAAAGGCATCGGAGTAATAAACCATCGTACCCTCTACGATATAACGTATGGGTTTCGGCATTGTAGAAGAATCTTGGTGCTCTTCGGCGGATTGATTCTCTTTCTTTTACATCCTCTGGTAAAATACCATACTGGACGTAGTCAATGATGGGAAAACGCCAATCTCGGGACTCAGACCCAATTTGAGTTGAATTCACCTCCTTGGCGTTTATGTTTCCATCATCTTCCTCTTCAATATCCATATCGTATATGGGTATGCAGAGTTGATGCGTCCTTACTATGACTAACAGCTCAGTTTCAGGAGGCTGCGCAAGTGAAACCGCTAGTGCTGCCAGTGCATCTGCATAAGCGTTCTGGAGACGAGGGATATATTCAATGAAGAATTCTTCAAAAGATTCTGCCATTTTGATGGCTTCCTGGTGGTACGGGATCAGGTCCTGGTTCCTGACTTCATACTCTCCACGGACTTGGTTGACTATCAATTGAGAATCCCCAAAAGCTTCGAGATATTCTACCCCCAGCTCCTTGGCGAAACTGAGTCCAATGAGAAGCGCGTTGTATTCGGCTACGTTATTGGAGCACGGACTAGTCAACGAATAAGCTCGAGGCATCACATGCTTTCCCGGGGAGATTAAGACAACTCCAACCCTGGAGGAAACTGTAGAACCTCCCGGGGTTATTACCCTATTAACTGACCTTGAGGCACAATCAAAATATAACTGCCATACTTGTTGGTACGACGTAGTATTAACCTCGTGGGTTTCATCCGGCAAGTCATCATATACTTCTGTCGTATCTGTGGTTGGGTTTGCCGCCAAAAGATCGCAAATCGCTTGTCCTTTGATCGACTTCTGTTGCTTGAAGTGCAAATCATATTGGGACAAGAGAAGAGCCCATTTCGCAAACCGCCAATTCATAGAGGCCGGTTGCGTCATAAACACCCGTACTGGATTGACATTGGAAATGACGTAAATCGTCTGTCCAACCAAGTAATGCCGCATCTTTTGCATTGCGAATACTAATGCGAGGCATTCTTTCTCAATCATCGGATATCGAGACTCGGCGCCTATCAAGGTCCGACTTAGGTAATAAACTGCCTGTTCGTGACCGTTATCGTCGTCTTGTGCTAGTAAAGCACTTATCGAGTGGTTCATCGCCTTGATGTAAATCAAGAACGGTTTACCCGATTTCGGTGCAACGAGAATAGGAGGATTCGTCAGATACGTTTTGATATCTTCGAATGCTTTTTGGCAGGCGTCGTCCCAGATGAATGACACCCCTTTCTTGTTTAGCTTAGAGAATGGTTGACACTTCCCAGAAAGGTTTGAGATGAACCGCCGGATGTAAGCTAGCCGCCCTTGCAATCCTCTGAGCTCTCTCAAATTTTTAGGAGGTTGCAGTTCGTGTATCGCCTTCACTTTTTCAGGATCGATATGTATACCTTTAGTGGTGACGACGAATCCAAGGAATTTTTCGCTAGACATTCCAAGGAAGGATTTAGTAGGGTTCATCTTCAATTGATGGCTTCGCATGAGATCGAACATCGTCTTCAAGTCCTTGATGTGATCTTCTTTGTTGCGGCTTTTTACAACCAAATCATCAACGTAGCACTCGACTGTTTTCCTGAGATGTTCTTGGAAAATCTTAGTCATTGCTCGCTGGTACGTGGCACCTGCATTCTTTAGACCGAATGGCATCACCGTGTAGCAGAATACACCGAGGGGCGTTCTGAATGCTGTATGCTTCTCGTCATCTGGGTGCATCTTGATTTGGTTATATCCTGAAAACCCATCCATGAAAGACATTCTCTCAAATCCGCATGTATTGTCGATAATGACATCCGTGATAGGGAGAGGAAAGTCGTCTTTTGGACATGCCGTATTCAGGTCCCTGAAGTCAATGCAAATCCTGATTTTACCGTTCTTCTTCATGACTGGAACGATATTGGCTAGCCAATCTGGATGTTGCTCCTCTCGGATAAATCCTGATTCGATTAATTTCTTAACCTCTGCCTCGATGGCTTCCATTATCTGCGGACGAAACCGTCTTTACTGTTGCTTGACAGGTTTGGCATCCGGCTTGATATCGAGGAGGTGCATAGCCACATTGGGGTCGAGCCCCGGCATATCTTCATAGTTCCAAGCGAAGACGTCAATATACTCCCTGATGAGAGCAATTAACTCCTCCTTCTCATTTGTGGGAAGACTATCGCTGATGAATATCGGCTTTGGGTTGGCCTCGTCACCCATGTTAACTTGGACTATTTTATCCTCAGTGGGGGGTTCTCTCTGTTCGAACCTGTCACCATACTGCATATTCAGATGATGAACCCACGGGTCTTCCCATGTTGGCATTTGATCATCGTCCTCCATTGTAGACGGATCAGCTGTAGCCATGTTTACCATTAGGGCTTTGAATGCCTCCCCTAGACTTATGTCGGAATTCCCAGCTGAAGAATCAGAAGAGTATCCGTTCTTAGTTTTGTTAGCAATTTGATCGATAATTTGCCAACCACATTCGTCATCAGATGAGGAAACATAGCCTAAGCCTCGCCCGTATTTATAATAATCATCGAGTCTCCCCTTTGGTACATATGCCGCTTTGGCTGGAGTACGAGGACCTCTATCGAAGTATAGACCTTCTCCGAGTGTGAAATCGTACCCCTGCTTTTCCATGAGCTTACGCACTTCTGGACTATACTTAGATAAATGCCAACCAGATTTATCATCATCTTCATCTTCACTTAGGAAATGATCTGGTAACGGAGAGCTTTTTCCTTTACCGTAAATCACTTCTTTTGCACCTCCTATCTTGTTCGGGATGATCATGGTTATTCTGAAAGAATGCTGGAGGTGTTCCTTTGTTACATAGGATGACCGAAGCGGCATATACAAATCAGGATTATCATACAATTCTGTTATCACATCATCAAGAGACAGGGAGTACTCTAAATCGTTATTTATTTCATTAGTGACAAGTTGCCAGTTACAACTGCCCTCTGACGTTTGATCATCGTCAAGGTTGATTACAAAGGGTACAATGTCATTTAGAACATAATCTCCATTGTAATCAAATCCGGCTTCGGTATCAGCTTCTTCTCCGCTGTCCGTGCCTTAGGCCGATGATTCAGTATCGGATTCGTTACCATAAAGGAGAGAATCAGTGAAATAATTCTCATACCCTTTAAATGGTTGCTTATCCGCGACCACCGTCCTAACCCTATTATCAGTGTCGACATATTTCAAACACTGATGGAGAGTTGAAGGAATTATAACGTTACTATGGATCCAAGGCCGACCCAATAGTAAGTTATATGAAGTTTCAGCATCGATCACATAACATGTGACTTCTGTCTTCAAATCTCCCATTTGACACTTTATCCGGATTTTACCTAAAGGTCTTGACCCGCTGGTATTGAACCCGTAGATAACAGGGCCTGTGGACGCCAACTTGCTAACTGGAATACCGAGGAAATGCATCAAGCGAAGCGGCATAATACTCACAGCAGAACCCGGATCCACTTGGATTCGGTTGACTTTGCTGGAGCCGATGTACCCGATGAAGTATAGCGGTCGATCGTGGTTCGAATTCTTCATCTGCATGTCCTCTTTGGTGAAAGTAATGCAGGGAAGGTTTTTAGTCGCTATGTTGTACTGTTGACTCAGCGGTTCCGGTTCTCAGGCACCGGCTTGACTTGAGTCAGGAACACCTCTGAATTGGCCAACGCTTCTTGCAAGGCCTCACTGGTTTCCTTGGACAGCCGCAGCAATTCATACAGCGTTATCCGTGCTGGAATGTTAGCTAGTTGAGCCATTATATCGAAGACTTGCGGAGTCTTCGAGCTTTTCGGTTTGTCTTTTCCAATCGGGCGACTGAAACGAGACTGCTTCGGATTCTGCACCTCCTGGGGATTCTTCTCTTTTGGTTTATTCATTGTCGAGTCTCTGCTCCCGGTGTAGGACTTGTAATCACCCCCATCTCCGTGAGAGTTTTGGCTGGTCCCCGTTTATTCACCCCCTGCTCACTAGGTGGTGGATAGTTGTAGTGATACTCATTTCCGCTTCGGGTCGCAAAAACTTCTTGTTCTTCTTCAGAGAGCGGGAAAGCTAGGATTATTTCGTCATCTTCTCCTGGGATAGCAGAGACTCCACAGCAAGACTTTCCTTTCCCTTTGGACTTCTTCTTGGATGACGATCCGGCCCATTGTTCATCTTCAATCAGGTCGGGGTGAACCCAGAGGATTTCGCCGTTTGGGGCTGTATGTGGCACAAGTCCTTTTTGGCGCTGTCCATGTGGGTCGTCGTTTACTATCTTCATTCCCACATTGGTGATGCATTTTGGTTCAAACCACGCTGTGGGCACTGATCCAAAGCTGATTGAAACCGCATTTGCTCCAACATTCTTGGACGGCTTCGGGGTTATGACGCCTACATCAATTAGCGCCTGGATCTTGTCCTTGAGGTGATAGCATGACTTCGTAGGGTGATGGACCGCTCTATGGTATGCACAATACCTCGGATCCGTCACTTTGCTAGCCCCTTCTTGATCCACAATCGCTGGCAGCTGAATTTTGTTGTTCTCCAACAAGTACTTAAAGATGCTGGGAACTTCGTCATCTTTGAAGGCGTACACTTTGGGAAATCTTGGCTCTGAAGACTTCTGCTTCTGGCCGTTGTTGCCATTGCCCCCGAGATTGTTGTTGCGCTTGTTGCTGCGGCTGTTGCTGAGGTTGCAATTGAAAGGTTTGGTTAGCATCAACTACATTAGCATGTGCCTTACCTTTCCCCCGTGGGACGAAATTCTGTTGCGGAGCATTATTCGCCTATTGGCCTCTTTCCGCCTTCTTTCTTCTGATGAATCGCTCGGCCTGCTCTCCTCGGACCTTCAGATCCTTCCATGTCTTGGACGGTGCTGTCCCCATTGCTATCAACACGTCCAGTGCGAGGTTGTTGTGGCACGTCTGGACGATGAATTCCTCGGTGATCGGGTCCCACAGTTCATCGCCTTGTTCCGGAACCTCTTGACGAAGGTGTCGACTAATTCCCCGTCCTTCTGTTTCTCGTCCAGCAATGATCCGATGGATATCTCTGTATCGTCGTCGAAGAAGTTGGCGAGGAATTTGGTCTCCATGTCGTCCCAGCTATTCACGCTACCTGGCTTGAGGCGGCGATACCAATCGAAGGCGGCTCCGCGAAGAGTGCCAACGAATGACCGCACCATCAGAGGCTCATTACCGGAGATTACCCCCAAGTGCGATTTGAAGTAAATCAAATGCTGAGTGGGTGAACCCATCCCATTAAACGGCGTGAAGTTAATTAGATTGAATTTCGCCGGATATGGGATTGATTCCCACTCTCTTGGGTATGGACAAGGAATGCCAGTCTTTTTCATCTCTTGAGCGGAAATCAATGTATTAATTTTGCTCTCGAGATTTTTAATTTTCAAGTTTTCAACTGAGTCTGCATTGACATTCTCGTTACCACCCCCTACATTGACGGGAGGATTATTGGCATTATGTGTCTCATTCGCATTAGTGTCTTCGTCTTCCAGATTAACCGGGTTACGACGACTTGGCTCGCCTTGCTGGTTCGTCAATGCTTGGATTAGTTGGTCATGCATTTCTCTTATGTTTTGCATGGCCATCTGCATTTCGAACCTGAAGGTTTCCTGCTGCTTAGTTGCTCCGTACTTATCATAAGTGCCTCGCGGGGTTGTCCCTCGCTGGATACCATATTATCTGATGCAACCTCGGAGCCAGCATCAGATTCTTCATCCTCTGAAGGGAGTCTTGTCCGAACCCTACCATAGGTTGCTCGCTTGATGGTTCCGGACTGCAGACGGGTTCTAGGCCGGTATGCTTTCAGGATTGACTCGAGATTATCTCGCGCCGATGTCCCTCTGCTGGTCATGTTGGTGGTGACACTCGGAAATTCTCCATCTTCAACCACCGTTCTTCTTCGTCGGAAACGCCCAGGCCTTGGTTTTGGCGTTTCGGTACTAACACGATAGTACAACTCGTAGTACAATTCGTCTGCTTGACCTATCGTGTGTTGGCACGACTTCTCAGGTATAACATTATCGTCATCAGACGGTAATGTTTCCTTCTGAGGGTGAACTGCCTTCTTTGGGCTTTCGAAAGTCACGCGCCTCGTAACATGCCTTTTAGGGCATGCGTTCTCGGCGGGCTCCTGGACTTCAATGCGCAAGTTGGTGCGCGTAGCTGCCCTGGTCTCTTTGTCGCCCGAGTTCGGAGTCGAATCCGCCAGCAAGCCCCAAAACCGTCAGTACAGCTGGGTATCCACTACCCCATGTGCTGAGATGGGCCTTCCCATCTCCCTCGATCCGAAGGGAGAGAGCACAGTACCCCAGGACCGTCAAACGGCCGCTCGCAGTGCGCACAGCGCGAAGGGAACTTCAATGCGCAAGTTGGTGCGCGTAGCTGCCCTGGTCTCTTTGTCATGTTGGAGGTGACGGCGACCCCAGCATGTTGCTTCGCCTGGGGCTTTTTCATCGGGCCCAAACGATCTCGAATCAGAGCTTTGCCTCTCTCGTCGGGAATCGGACCGAGGCGCTCCAAAACTGGCTTCTTATTTCAGGATGATTCTGCGTGATCTCCCGGAGTAGTTGCTGGAATTATCGGCGATATGGGTTGTTTCGTCGGGGACTGAACTTTGGTTGGAGGCTGCTTCGGCCTCCACACTTGGCGGGTTGATGGCGGCTTTTTGGCCACTCTTTCTTTCTTCAATTCCTCGGCCTTCTGCACCTTCAATTGTTGAGGCTGTTTGCCTCTCCTGTTCTTCAGATCCGCGTGATAGCGGACTCCGTCGTTGGACTCCATCGCTTTGGCGAATTGCCGCGTAAGGCGTTGACGTCGCCTCTGGCGGGCTCTCTTCGAGAGAGTCACAACGCCTTTAATAGTGGAAGCGTTGACAAGAACAGGTTTGACCTCGTTGGAGGTCGGTGGAACTTCCCCTGACGCAACTTTAAACGGTCCAAGGGAAGCAGACTCGACCCGAGCATCGAGCGAAGCGTCCTATAGCCACCTAAAGTCCCCACACAAAACAAAGAGGGCATTCCCTCTGCTTCTGTTGTAAACATTTGATTTGTTAGTTTGTAATAAGCTTTCTTATAAATACAAACGAAACTCCTTTCTTCGGAAGAATCAAATTTTCACCCTACAAGTATAATTCTAATAAAAGTTATCTTAAGTATAGATGGTATTAACATTATTAGTACTTGTGCACCATAAATAGCTTGCCCGAGAGTACTAAAACGGAATTTTGGGATCGATTAGATGAATTAGTATATGTTAGACCCTAATGCCACTATGAAAGAACCCTAGGGGGGAGGGGTGAATAGAGTCTATGCTAATCTAATCTGATTCAATGCCAATTAAAAACTAATTAACAAATATCCTAGCAAATTAGATATACAACAAGATATATATGTAAGGATATACAAACAAAGGTAAGTAAACAAATACAAACAATATAGTGGATAAATTAGATAATGAGAGAATGACGATAGAGATAAACAAAATATAAGTGTACAATTGCATTTGTATCTTGCTTGTACATTTTTACAAATTATGGATATGAATGATGCATCTTGTTTAGGCTATGTGTTCGCGGTGAAAATTGCCTTCATTGATTCCATTGCCATCTTAAATAACAACTTTTTGAGTTACAAAAGATCCGGTCTTTTTTAGATCCGGTTACAACGAAATCAAAAAAAATAAAAAAGATTACAACTTTCTCCTTTAGAACAAATAGCGAGCTCCTGTTTTGCGGTCGTTCGCTTGTGTGGGTTCTTTGCCGACGCCGGGGTTAATCCGTGGACCGCTCCTGTTTTGCGGTCGTTCGCTTGTGTGGGTTCTTTGCCGACGCCGGGGTTAATCCGTGGACCACCGTGCGATCTAGATCCGGTCAGATCTACACGATTTGACGGGTATTATTTCACGAAGGAAATAATAGCCGGGGGGGGGATTAATTCACCAAGGAAATAATCGCCCTTAGTTCTCGGGATCAATAATGAGAGAATGACGATAGAGATAAACAAAATATAAGTGTACAAGCCAAACTCAAACACACAAGAAATGATCACGGAGTTCGGACCTTCATCCTATGTCTTCGCTCCCCACTCTAGGGGAGAAATTCACTATCACACCGGGTTTTCAACGCTTACCCGAAAACGTTTACACCTCACACTCGGTTTTCTAGATCACCGAAAACTTTACAATCAACACTCTTGTAATCACACTCTACACCCTCTAAGTGTTAGTCTTTAGCCCGTGTCTCCCTCATGTGCCCAGATTTACAACCTCTCCCTAGACTTTACTACCGACGCCACTCCTCTTGGGACGACCCCATCTCTCACCACACACTCCTCTCGGTATACAAGTGTATTACAAAGTGTATCCTCACAATTAGGCTCTTAAATCAAATGATTGTTCTCTAAACAAGGTGAGAAATCAATTAAGCACAACTCAAAGTTATAATCTCTCACAACCCCAATTACACTATGTATGTAAATACTAAAAGCTCAAGTGGGTGTGTGTAACAATGAGATTAAATTAAAAATAATCTAAACTCAAATAAATACTAGCTTATAGAAATGAAAATCAAACAATATAAAAAGCTAGATAAGAGTTTAGAAAAACTTCTTTATGATGACGAGAGAGAGAGAGAGAGAGAGAGAGAGAGAGAGAGAGAGAGAGAGAGATGCGTGCGATTCGTCAACCTCGTCGCCTCGTTGGTTCGTCGGTTTGTGCCGAGCTGTGCTAAGGGACCTATAAGCTATTTTATATGCCTACACTATGATTCTAGTATTGCTCCTAAATTCAATGCTTTCCCTTATGCTCAATGGTATTTTAGATTCAAAATAGAGAGAGAGAGAGAGAGATGAGTTGAAGCTCAAACACCAAAGGATGATCTCTTCTAGCTCTTGTGAAAAAATTTTCACAAACTTGAAACGTGTAAACACACTAAACAAAACTTAAACACCCTTTAAAACTTGTTTAAAACTTTTCTCTTGGTTAGTGGGAGAGGTAAATGCCATGAGGTATTTATAACAACCCAAGACATTAGCCAAAACCCTAAGAAAATGACCAAAAAACCTCTGAAAATAGTCGTTACTATGCAACGGTCATAGTTATAAGTCGACTTAACAGTGGCATAAGTCGACTTGCCAGAGAAAATTAACACACAAAAATCAGGCTATAAGTCGACTTGCATTCGACTTATCATAAGTCAACTTGCTTTGTTTGATAAGTCGACTTAGCCGAGAGAAACTACACTTTCTAGAGTAGTTCATAAGTCGACTTATCCCACCTGATAAGTCGACTTATGAACATGCACATGGACTGTGCATGTCCAAAAGTTAACTTTTAAAGTGTATTTAAAAATAGCAAATAAATTCCAAAAATACTGAAACTTTGAGAAATGTTTATAAACATGTTAATGAACATGTTACAAAAACATTTTTTGGAATTGCACTTCACATTTGTGAAAACTCATTTTTTTAAATATGTCCAAAAACATAAAAACTTGAAACACTTGTTTTTGTCATTTTGACTTAAACAATATTTTGAGATTTTATAAAATGATTTTATAGACTTGATAAAAGATACAACTATTATTGTTAAATCTATAAACCAAAAACTCAATATTATGCAAAAATAAAGTTTTGCACAATATGCATTTGATAAAAAAATAAATATGAAACATTTAAAAGTTTATATGAAGATATATATTGTTTCATATCTATATTGCTAAACCAAAACTTGTATATATATAACTATATATATACATAGAAACCAAAACTAAAATGTGTATACACACACACACACACACACACACACACACACACACATAGAAACCAATAAAATGTGTGTGTATATGATATTGAGCTTAAAGTATCTAACACACATAATATAAAACCTAAACCATTTACCCAAGCAATCTTGATCTTCAATGAAGTTCTTCTTGGTAAACTTTACGGATGAAGCTTGAGCTTGGATCTTCAACTTGAATTGCATTGCTTTATACCGATATTCTGCCAACCTCTATTTGATGTGATTGTGAAAGATCAATTCCATCCAACCTCCAACCTCTATTATTTGCCTGGAATAAATAGGAAAATACAAACACTAGATAAACAATATTAGTCATAAATTGTTTGTAAAAACATCATCAAAACAAAAAGGCCAACAATCTCCCCCTTTTTGATGATGACAAACAATTTACAAAAAGAGATATGCATGATACGAAATGAATACATAAATTAGAATTATCATGCATATAAACAAGGAAGTATATACTCACAATATTCTCCCCCTTTGACAACATCAAAAAGGGAAAATAAAATAATAAAGAGAGTGAAGACTCCCCCTACCTATAAGCACGATGAGTATAAAAACAATAAAAGAAATAGGGATGACTCCCACTATCAAAATACTTTATGGAATATATGAAATGAAGTGCAAGGTAAAATATGTGAGCAAGCATAGATGAAAACATGCTAAATGTAACTCACATACAAAATAACAACGAGGACACAAAAAGATATATCAATATGAAAAAAATATGTCTCAAAACACAAACATAAAAACAATATATAAATAGATTTATGAAATTAAAAGAAAAAGAACATGAGAACCATGCAAAAATGTTTTCAAATGAAAACAAATCAAACTAATGAAATCACAAATCAAGTAGAATCCCAATAGTGATGTTTGATCAATAAAGAAAATCTTATTTGTAAAACTTGATCAAACCACACATAAAATACATATAAAACACAAAGTGATGATCCATAAGCACAAACACATAAGTATCATCATATAAGTGATTTACAATGAATTCAAGAGTACAAATAAAAAACAAAACACTTCATAGTTCAAAATGAAATTAAAAATCATACAAGAATCATAAACTATGGATTTTTTAAAATTCAAAAATAAATTATTTTTAATTTTTCAAGCAAAGTAAATGAATATACGTAGATATATATGTTTGAAAACAAATAAAATTCTAAAATATTAAACACAATTAATTTTATTTTGGCACCTAAGAATTTTTGGTACTAGAAAACTTAGAGATATGACCCCTATCATTTAAGCTCAAGGCCCTTGGGTTATGAATGGCCATTTGGGCGTATATGGTCCACTAATCCGCTCATAACAATAATTGCTCAAATGACCCTTCCGATTATAATAAGTGCAATGAAAGAGGCCCATTTGTTTTTGTTGACCATAAACTTGTGCAGGGGATTTATTTGTAAAAATAGATGGTCTTATAAATTTATTTTGCAAATGAGAAACATTTTGAAACAATGTTGGTCCACTTGAAATATTTTGCGATTTAGAAACTTTTCACAAATCAAAATAAAACTTAGCTAAGTGACCAACTCTACCATAAAAATCACAATGATACACATTAACATGCTTATGAAGAACTTTGTGAGAATGAGCATGTGAATGTGTATGTGTACATGATGATGAAGCTACATGAAATGCACAAAGAGCATTAGTATTCCTAGGTTTGTGTGCATCATAGCAAAATTTTGCTAAATGGCCTTTTCGGCCATAAATATAACACTTGTGAATTTTGCTATACATGTGTGCATAGTGGGTGTTTGATTTGGAAGTGTTAACACAGGACTTTGCACACAAGGCCATAAGCTATATTATTTTTAAAAATGCATGTTTTTAGAGTAGAATCAAGAGATGATATGCGATCATTAACATGATTCAATTCATCATTAGGTGCATATGCATTGACACAAGAAGTGGAAAGAGCATGATCATTTTTAAATGAATCAAATTCATTTCTAATATTTTCTACTTATAATATGGTATTATTCTTCTCATGAGTTAAACTAGCAATAGATGATGTTAATTTTTTATTTTCTAAATTTAACATATCATTATTTTATTTAAGTGAAACATTTTCTTTAACAATGATATCAAATTTGGAAGCTAGCAGCTCATGATCGAATTTCAAATTAACATGCTTGCTTTTTAAATCAATAAAGTTATTATAGAACTTAGATAGGCATGCATTAATCTATCATATGCACAAGTGAGTTCATTGATAGATAAATCATCATCGGAAATAGACTCGCTTACCATACTAGGACTATCGCCTAGTGACCGTGTGCACGATGAAGCTCCACATGAACTTGAAGAGGAAGCCACCAAAGCTTGTCAGGTTGCCTCCAAATTCCCTTGATGTGATTCTATGAATTTCTATAATTTGTAAGCACTATCAAATGAATCAAGCTTGTTAGAAAATGATGAATCAAAGACATTATGCAAAAATTTTAACAAAAGCTTATTCATTGTAAACATTCTTTTATCTTTATCACTCCACTTGGATTTCTCCATAGTGGGTACAATATAAGCACAATCTATAATTTCCTATAAATCAAAGTGTCTAGATCGAATAAAAAGTTTAAATCTAACACACCATTGAGCATAGGAGAAATTATCTAATATAGGAGCAATATTAATAGCATAACCAAGACTAGGTACACCGTGCATATCCATAATATATAATATATAATTATATGCAAGCAAGATACAAATTTAAACAAAACTAGATTAGCAATATATGAAAAATTATATCTTTAACTCAAGGTGATTAAATCTCAAATCAAAGAGCACCCAAGCTCTGATACCAATTGTTGACCCTAATGTCACTAGGAAAGAACCCTACGGGGGAGGTGAATAGGGTCTATGCTAATCTAATCCGATTCAATGCCAATTAAAAACTAATTAACAAATATCCTAGAAAATTAGATATGCAACAAGATATATATACAAGGATATATAAACAAGGGTAAGTAAACAAATACAAACAATATAGTGGATAAATTAGACAATGAGAGAATGACGATAGAGATAAACAAAATATAAGTGCACAAGCCAAACTCAAACACACAAGAAATAATCACGAAGTTCGGACCTTACGTCCTACGTCTCCGCTCCCTACTCCCGGGGAAAAATCCACTATCACACCGGGTTTTCAACGCTCACCCGAAAATGTTTACACCTCACACTCGGTTTTCTAGCTCACTGAAAACTTTACAATCAACACTCTTGTAATCACACTCTATACCCTCTAAGTGTTGGTCTCCAGCCCGTGTCTCCCTTAAGCGCTTGGATTTACAACATCTTCCTAGGCTTTACTACTAACACTACTCCTCTTGGGATGACCCCGTCTCTCACCACACACTCCTCTTGGTGTACAAGTATATTACAAAGTGTATCCTCACAATTAGGCTCTCAAATTAAATTATTATTCTCTAAACAAGGTGAGAACTCAATTAAGCACAACTCAAAGTTATAATCTCTCACAACCCCAATTATACTATATATGTAAATACTAAAAGCTCAAGTGTGTGTGTGTAACAATGATATTAAATTAAAACAAATCTAAACTCAAATAAATACTAGCTTATGGAAATGAAAATCAAATAATATAAAAAGCTAGATAAGAGTTTAGAAAAACTTATCTATGATGACAAGAGAGAGAGAGGTGAGTTGAAGCTCAAACACCAAAGTATGATATCTTCTAGCTCTTGTGAAAATTTTTTCACAAACTTGAAACTTGTAAACACACTAAACAAAACTTAAACACCCATTAAAACTTGTTTAAAACTTTTATCTTGGTTGGTGGGAGAGATAAATGCCATGGGGTATTTATAACAACCCAAGACATCAGCCAAAACTCCAAGGAAATGACCAAAAACCCACACAAAAATAGAATCTGGAAGTAGCCATTACTGTGCAACGGTCATATTTATAAGTCGACTTAACAGTGGCATAAGTCCACTTGTCAGAGAAAATTAACACACACAAATCAGGCTATAAGTCGACTTGCATTCGACTTATCATAAGTTGACTTCCTTTGTTTGTTAAGTCGACTTGGCCAAGAGAAATTGCACTTTCTAGAGTAGTTCATAAGTCGTCTTATCCCACCTGATAAGTCGACTTATGAACATGCACATGGACTGTGCATGTCTAAAAATTAATTTTTAAAGTGTATTTAAAAATAGTAAATAAATTCTAAAAATTATGAAACTTTGGAAAATGTTTATAAACATGTTATAGAAAAAATTTGGAATTGCACTTCACATTTGTGAAAACTCGTTATTTTTCAAATATGTCCAAAAACATGAAAACTTGAAACACTTGTTTTTGTCATTTTGACTTAAACTTTTTTTAGACTTTATAAAATGATTTTATAGACTTGATAAAAGATACAATTATTATTATTAAGTCTATAAACCAAAAAATCAATATTATGCAAAAATAAAGTTTTGCACAATATGCATTTGACAAAATGATAAATATGAAACATTTAAAAGTGTATATGAAGATATATATTGTTTCATATCTATATTGCTAAACCAAAACTTTTATGTATATATATAACTATATATATACATAAAACCAAACACTAATATATATATATATATATATATATATATATATATAAACCAATAAAATGTGTGTGTATATGATATTGAGCTTAAAATATCTAACACACATAATATAAAACTAAACTATTTACCCAAACAATCTTGATCTTCAATGAAGCTCTTCTTGGTAAACTTTACGGATAAAGCTTGAACTTGGATCTTCAACTTGAATTGCATTGTTTCATACCGATATTCCGCCAACCTCCATTTGATGTGATTGTGAAAGCTCGATTCCATCCAACCTCCAACCTTCATTGTTTGCCTAGAATAAATAGAAAAACACAAATACTAAACAAATAATATTAGTTATAAATTGTTTGTAAAAACATCATCAAAACAAAAAGGCCAACAGTATAAAGAATCTCATTTGGAGAGAAGTTATTTATAGGAGGGGATCTTAATGTGCATGTTGGTAAGGATAATAATGGATATGAGAGGATTCATGGAGGTTTTGGGTATGGAGATAAGAACAATAAGGGTAAATCAATTTTAGAGTTTGCAATATCGTATGATTTTATAATAGCAAATACACTTTTTAGAAAAAGAGATGAACACTTAATAACCTTTAAAAGTGGCTTTAATAATAGTCAAATAGACTTTTTTCTTATAAGAATGGCGGATAGGCTAATATGTAAAGATTGTAAAGTTATATCAGGAGAGAGTTTAAGTACACAACATAGATTAATGGTTTTAGACATATCTATTAAGAAGTGGTGTAGAAAAACTAAGGTGATGGTAAGCGTCAGAGTGCCCGACATGTATAGTTTGTGAAAGAAATTCAAAGTGGTGCTAGTATCCATCAGAGAAATAATAATATCTGAGTAGGCTAATATCTTCTTGACCAAGCCGTAACACCAATCTCAAGAAGAGTAGAGTAATCTCTAAATATTTACTCCGATACATATTAGTATCATTTTATTTGTAAAAAAATTTAGGAGATGCATGCTTCCAGAAATTTATTTCTTTCTATTAATTACTCTTGTTGAAAGAAACCCCTGATTAGTAAAAAACAAAGAATTAAATAGATATCAAGAATCAAATGTAGACAGATATCAATTTTATTATCTTTCTAATATATTACAAAGTTGAAGAGAAAGAAGATGAGATCTTGGGTATCCATACAATGTTCTGGAGCCCTCCTCCTTTTCAAAAATAAAAAAATGCAGAAAACCTTGTCGTTGTTGTTTCAAATTATAAGTCTCTCCTTCTTTTCAATCTCTCTGTATCTTTTCTATCGTTCCCTTTTTTTGTTATCATCCTACTCCTCTCCCAAATGGCAAATGAGGTCTCAATTTATAGGAAATACCAAGAGGAAGTTATCGCCAGTTGTTTAAAATGGATTGGTGGGGGAGTTTTTTTGTAACTTCATCATCGAAACTTCCTTATCAAGATTGTTGCATTCGTTTATCATAACGAACATCTTCTTTGCTTTTCATTTATCAAGTGTCTATCTACTTATCTTTCATATTTCTAAAATAAGGGTAATGGAGAGCCCGTATCCCTTCAAGTTGAAATAAGGTTCATATGAGGGTGGGTATGCTCGAGTTAGATTTTATAGCTAAGGCTTATGATCACATGACTTTCAAAGTTACATGAGGTGGTGTCATCCTCAGCTTATTCATTTATGTGAGGTACTACACCTCACATTGATTTTGATTTGTATGAGGTACTATCCCTCACATTAAGTTTTATTGATCAAATTTAATAATTACAAGGAGAATATGTGCCTCTCTGAATTAATTAATATGGAAGGCTTACCTTTATTGGTTTAGATTTATATGAAGTACTACCCCTCATATTGGTTTTATTGACATTGCTTGTTGAGCTCATCAACTTTAACAACTACAAAGGGAAAGCGTGCCCATCTGAATTAATTAATATGGAAGACTTGTCTTCATTGGTTTAGATTTATATGAGGTACTATATCTCACATTAGTTTTCAATTTTATGAAGTATTATCATCCTCACAGTAAGTTTCATTTATAGGGCTTATTCATATAATTTTCTTTTGTGTCTACACGAACAAGAGACTACGAACTAAATGATAGAATTTAAAAGGAGAGAATTTAATACATTTTAAAGATCAGATAATAAAAGAAGATATATGAAACATAGATAATGAGACTAATATTATGTGGAATAGCATGTCTTCTTGTATTTGGAAAGTGGCTAAAAATATACTAGGAGAATCTAAAGGTTGTAGATTAGACGGTAAGGAGAGTTGGTGGTGGAATGAGAGTGTGCAAAAGGTTATTAGAGAGAAGAAAACTTTATTAAAGAGTGGCAAAAGTGTAGGAGTAGGGAAAACTTAGAAAAATATAAATTAGTAAAGAATGAAGCAAAAAGAGCGGTCAGTGAGAATAAATACAAGGCTTATAAAAAAATTTATAAGAAATTAGAATCTAAGGAGGGAGAGTGCTATAGTGTTTTCGGTCGCCAAATTTTGGCATCTTGCTAACAACAGGCAAATATCCTCCGCCACGTACTATTCAGTCAACTCAACACTTAGGATAGCCAGAGTTGACCTAGCCGACTCACCCAGTCGACATCTCACTAGGTCGACTCGAATAGCAATACTTGTCGGTCCTCTCATCAAAGGCGACTCGCTACGAATCCACTCAACCGGGTAATTTGGTGGGGTCTTGCTGGGTCGACTCGAAAGTCATTACTTCTCGGTACCTTTTGATACAAGTCAAAAGGTAACTTCGACCTTGAACTCCCCGCTAACAGCGCATCGATATCATATTAAATGCTTGACAGGCGTCATCATTTCTCCATCCCCGACATTATTTATGACATATTGGACCTTGCCGGCTTCGTGCGCCGCCTATCTCATCTCATTAATGTTAAAGTGGTAGCTCCCATTTCGTGACCACTCCACAGCTGATGCACATAAAGCCGATGCTGACTCAGCTGTTAGCTCAAACTCGATGGGAAAAGACTAAAATGCCCCTCCTGCATGATTATAAGAAGGACGACTATTCCCAACGCGAAGGTAAGCAATTTCTGAGAACTTTTCTCCATTATAATGCACCATAGAACTCGTACAATTCACCACTTTCTCACTCAAGTACATCACTGACTTGATCGTCGGAGGAACAACAGGGAACTAGTCCCCATCTTCTCACGAGTTGTTACACGTGCAGGGAAGAAGCAGCTCAACTCAAAATCAGATATTCGGAGAAGTTACTGTCCCTTCTCAATCTCACCTCCACTACATCTATGTGATTATTAACATCAATAGGGAGAAAGATATATATAAGCTTGCTAATATTAGAGAAAGGAAGAGTAGAGATTTGGGTAATATTAAGTGTATTAAAAGTGAGGATCAAAGAGTTCTAGTGACCAACGGGGAAATAAAAGAAAGGTGGAGGAATTACTTTTATCAATTGTTTAGTGATAATCAGACAAGTGAGCAAAATAGAAATTTTGACCATATAGTGAATGATAGGAACTACAGATATTGTTGAAAAATTAGGAATAACGAGGTTAAGGATGCTCTAAAAAAAATAAAAAGTGAAAGAGTCATAGGACCGGAGGATATCCCTATTGAAGTTTGGAAATGTCTTGAAGATATAGGCTTAGATGGTTAACTAAACTATTTAATAAGATTATCAAGACAAAAAGAATGTCGGATAAGTGGAGGATTAGTACTTTGGTACCAATATATAAGAACAAAAGGGATATATAAAGTTATTCAAATTATCGAGGTATAAAACTCATGAGTCATACTACAAAACTTTGGGAGAGGGTAATTGAGCAAAGACTAAGAAAAGAGATAAGTATATCTGAAAATAAATTTAATTTTATGCCGAGAAGGTCAACTATAGAACCTATACATATTTTAAGATGGTTGATGAAGAGATATAGAGAGAAGAGAAAGGATCTACATATAATTTCTATCGATCTAAAAAAAATTATGATAGAGTGCCTAGAGAGATAATGTGGTGCGTGTTAGAAAAGAAACATGTATCTAGTATATACATTGATGTGATTAAAGATATGTATGATAGAGTAACAACTAGAGTAAGAACTAATGAATAAGAAACTAAACTATTTTCTATTACCATAGGTTTACACAATAGTTAGTTTTAAGTCCTTATCTTTTTACATTAGTTATGGTCCAACTTATTAGGCACATTCAGGATAAAATTCCATGGTGTATGATATTTGCTGATGATATAGTATTAGTTGATGAAATTAGAAGAGATATTATTTCTAAAGTTGAAAGATGAAGACAATCTCTTGAATCTAAATTTTTAGAATTAGTAGAAAAAATAAAATATATGGAGTGCATTTTTAGTAAAACTAGGATAAGAAGAGAACATATGGTACATATTGATGACCAAGAAATATCTAAAACTAATCATTTTTGCTATTTAGGATCAATCATTAGGCATGATGGTGAGCTAGAGGATGATGTTGTGCATCGAATCAAATCAGGACAGTTAAAATGGAGGAGTGCTTCAGGAGTCTTATGTGATTGTAGAATACCAATAAAACTAAAGAAAAAATTCTATAGAACGATTATAAGACCAACTATGCTTTATGGGTCAGAGTGTTGGGCAATTAAAAAAATAACATGTTTAAAAAAATGAGTGTAGCAGCAATGAGAATGTTGCGAGGTCTTGTGGGTATACATTTAAAAGATAGGATAAGAAATGAGTGTATTTGTAGTAAATTAGAGGTTGCGTCTATTAAGGATAAAATGAGAGAATATATTAAGATGGTTTGGTCATGTACAATAGAGACCCCTTAATGCGCCTATTAGAAAAAGCGATAATATTAGAGTTAATGGGGCTAGAAGATCTAGGGGTAGACCTAGAATGGCTTGGTTAGAAG
Source organism: Asparagus officinalis (assembly GCF_001876935.1). Lineage (NCBI taxonomy): Eukaryota > Viridiplantae > Streptophyta > Magnoliopsida > Asparagales > Asparagaceae > Asparagus > Asparagus officinalis. The sequence goes on along the minus strand of NC_033803.1, from coordinate 9,782,078 downwards.
CAATTAAGAAGGATATGATTAAGACTAACTTAATGGAGGAAATGACTCATAACAGAATGGAATTAAAAAATTAGGATTTATGTAGCTAACCCTAAACATTTGGGATAAAGGTTTGGTTGTTGTTGTTGTATAATAACATAGTAGCTTCATAAAAAGCTTGTAGCATCTCTTTTATACAACATATAATTGTCCATTCATCATCAGTTATCCCATATATATTACTAGAGCTAGAATTAAAGTATAGAAAGCAATTAAACTATTTATAATTTCTTTATAATCTATTATTACATTTAACATTGTGTTGGTGAAATTCCACTTGTGGTCAACATCTTTTGGAATTAACTTAGGTTTTATATTTTTTTCGTCTACACAATTGTTTCTATCTTATAAGTCTTTAATTCAGAAGCATTATGAGCATAAACTATAACCCTTATTTTTAGATCATGGGTTTAATTTCATTAAATATAATTTGAACAATTAAATTTAAAATATAACACATGCATCTAATATGAAAAATATCACCTTGAAATGGCAATATCAAGGATGATTCGATTTGATATACAGCGGGAAAGAGAAAATATTTTTAAGTTAGTTCTAATTTTGAAAGTTCTTACATTATTAAATTTACAACATTAACGTCAGTGTGTAAATCTTCAAATGCAATAAAAGAAATAACTTTTTTAAACACTTGCCAAGTGTCATCAATCCAGTATGTTGTGATATACAAATAACCAGTCTGTGCTTTAGATATCTAAATATCAGATGTTAGAGAAAACTTACATTTTAAGCTTTGAAAATAAGATATTATTTTTGTTTGTTTCTCATGATAATATTTTCAAATATTACGTGGATAAGATTAATGAGAAATTTTTTAAAATGCAGGATAAAAATTATATCTAATAATATCCTTAAATTTATCATCTTCTACTGATTTAAAAGGAAGGTTTTTAAGAACAATAAGCCTGATGATGCATTTTCGAGGTTTAATTGCGTCGTAATTTTAGGAACTGAGGCTACCGGAGGTAGATGATTGAGAGAGTAGAGATTGGGGGATGTCTCTTTGAGACGCTCCTACTTGCACTCTGTTGTGCTTTTCTAAATGGTATTTGAGATAGTTAGTGTTGTTTTTATGATGAGCTTGAAGGATATGGCCTCACAACGCATATTTGGCCTTCTAGGTGAGAAGTTTATCGTGTTGATTCCTGATAACTTTTATCTTCTCAAAAATATTTTACTTTTCCAATCTCGGCCTTTTCGGAGCTCTTGGAGTGGGAACATTGCCACCAGATTCGAGATTAGCATCGGTAGTAGGAGGAGTAGTTGTAGGATTAGTAGGACTCATTTCAGTGTCGAGAGTTGGAATTTGACCTTCATAATTGAAGGAGGAAGCTATTGGATTAGAGGATTAGAGAGTAAAAGAGAGAACTAGAGAGTATAAGAGAGAAATAGATGAGTTTTGGATGAGAAAAATAAATAAAACCCCCTATATTTATAAAGCTAGCCCCTATCCAAATGACCAAAATACCCTTAATTTTTGGTCTTTTTGACCGTTTTTGGGGTATTTTGGTCATTTGGCTAAAAAATAGTCGTTATTAGCTATTTTCTCAGCTTGAATAGGACGGGTTCGAACTGCACGGTCCAAAAGTTAAATTTCTGCCTGTTGGGCTGGGCCACCTAGTCCAACAGTTAAATCTCTACACTGGGACGTGTAGTCCAATAGTCAAATTTCTACCCGTTGGACCGGGTCGGGTCTAGGCTTGGTCGGGGCCGCCTAATCCAACGAACAAATTTCTTCTCGTTAGACCGGGTTGAGTCCGGGTTGCTTGGTCTAGCAGACAATTTTTTACCCATTGGACAGGGTCCAAAGCCGAACTAGGCTGATCTTAGCTTAGACGCCTGGCCTGGTCCAATGTCTACATGCCATTTCTGGGTTCGGGTTTGGGTCAGACCTGGATCCCGATACTTCGGCCCGACCATATTTCTAACCGGGTCGGGTCAAGCCCGGGTCTGGTTTTGCCAAACTAACCCAAACCCGGGCTTGGGCCTGAGGCTTTTCCTGAGTCTGGATTGTGGCTTCTGACTTCTTCATAATTGTTGCACTTCGTAATGAACTCACTTTCTTGTTAGATCTCGTGTTATGAGCCTATATCTTCTAATCTTGTTTTGATGATTACAAACAATTCATAATATTGTTTGTCTAGTGTTTATATTTTCTTATTAGGTATTCTAGACAAATAATATGTTGGAGGTTAGATGGATTGAGCCTTCACGATCACATCAAATGGAGGTTGGCGGAATATCGGTATGAAGCCATTGCACATCATGTCATATTTAAGATCAAGATTCATCCGCAACCAAGTCAAGCATATTGAAGATCTATCAAGCTTGGGTAAATTAGTTTAGGGTTTATACTTTGTGTGTTAATATCTTAAGCTCAATATTATACACACACAATTTAATGGTTTATGTGTTTTATCCGCAAAAGTTTTTGCAAACAAATAGATATATAATACTTATTTGTTTTCTATGTGGAGAAGTTGTTTTGGTTTAGCTATATAGATATGAAGAAATATATATCTTTATTTTCACATTTATATGCTTCATATTCTATTGAATTTGCAAAATATTATGTTTATGGATTGAAGACTTATTTACACTATTTTCATATCTTGTACAAGTCTATAAATCCATTCTAAAGTGTTTCAAAGTTTTGTTTAAGTCATTCTGGCAAAATCAAGTTTTTAACATGTTCATACTTATGTGATTTTACAAATTGATGAGATTTTACAAACGGGGAATGCAAATTGAAAAATTCTTTTTGTAACATGTACATTATCATGGTTACAATCATTTTCCAAAGTTTTATATTTTGTTGAATTTATTTGATATTTTTAAAAGAGGTTTGAAGTTCATTTTTACTATTCTATCCAGGCTGATAACATGTTATCAGTCGACTGATGGTTTGTATCAGTCGACTGATGGTTTGTATCAGTCGACTGATGAAACTGTCTGTAATCATCAAAAGTTTCTGTTTCGTTTTGGTCGACTAACCAGTCGACTGATGAGGTTATCAGTCGACTGATTATGATCATTAGTCGACTGATGAGCTGTTAGCTACCTATAACGGTCAGCTCATCAGTCGACTGATCCAACCCGTCAGTCGACTGATGGCCTGTAACGGCTATATTTCTAGTTTTTGTTTTTTTGTCATTTTGCTGGATTTCACTTGGGTTTTGAGCTTTGTTTCTTCATCCTATATATACCATATACCATTCACTTCTAAACTAAGAAGAAAAGTTTTAAAACAAGTTTAAAAAGAGTTTTAGTTTGTTTTAAGTGTTTGTTTACAAAATTAGTTTTGTGAAGATTGTTTTACAAGAAGAGGAGATCAATTTCAGTTTGGGCTTTCAATCTTCCTATCCCTCTCTCTTGTGATTAGAGACGTGTTTCTAAACTTATATCTCTAGCTTGTTTATGCTTTAATTGTTATATTCATATTTGCTAAATTTAATTGAGTTTATATTTGATTTTCTCATTACTTGTACACACAACCATTGAGCTTAACTATTTTCACATATTGTATAATTTAGGGTTGTGGTGAGTGTAACCTTGAGAGAGAGCTTGAATTGTGTTCTCACCTATTGTAGAGAATAAAATCTTGTACTTGAGCTTCATTTGTGAGAATCACCTTGTAATACACATTTATACCAAGAGGAGTGTGTGATGAGGACGTAGTCGATACCAAGAGGAGTAGCGTCGGTAGTAAAGCCTAGAGAGATGTAGTAAAATCGAGCACTTGAGGGAGGCGATACGTGAGGACTAACACTTGAGGTTGTAGTTTGTGTATGTACATTGTGAGAGATTTGTAGAGTTTTTGGTGAGCTAGAAAACCGAGTGTGTAGAGAAGTTCCGGCTTCCAAACCGGGTGTGTCGATAGTGGAGTTCTCCCCGGGAGTGGTGAGTGGAGATGTAGGATGGAAGGTCCGAACTCTGTGATCATATTATTGTGTTTGGATTGCTCTTTGTGTCCACTATTTGTTTATATTGTTTCTTGTTTATTTTCCCCTTTGTATATATATCCTTGCATATATCTTATTGAATATCATCATTGTTAGGATATATTTGTTAATTAATTTTAATCGGTATTAATATCTAATAAGATTAGCAATAACCCTATTCACCCCCTCTCTAGGGTACTTTCAATTGGTATCAGAGCTTGGTGCTCTTTGATTTGAGGTTTAACCACCTTGAGTTAAAGATCCATTGTTCTTTTTATTGTTGCTAATCTTGTTTTGATATTTTCTTCTTGCTTGCATTTTTATGGTCATGCACGGTGCACCTAGTCTTGGTTATGCTATTAACATTGCTCCTAGAATTAGTAATTTCTCCTATGAATAATGTTGTGCTAGATTTAACATTTTTGCTAGATCTAAAAATATCGATGTATGGGAAATTATTGAATGCGCTTATATTGTACCACTATGGAGAAATCCAAGTGGAGTAGTAATGATAATAGAATGTTTGCTATGAACAAGTCTTTGTTAGAATTTTTAATTGATGTCTTTGGCTTATCTTTCGCTAACAAACTTGATTCTTTGATAGTGCTTATACGTTATGGAAATTTATAGAAGCACATCAAGAGGACTTAGAGGCAATCCGACAAGCTTTGGAGGATTCTACTTCAAGTTCTAAAGGAGCTTCATCTTCATGTACACGTCCACTAGGCGATAGCCCTAGTGTGGTAAGCGAGTCCAATAACAATGATGATTTTACTTTTGATGAACTCGCATATGAATTTGAAAAATTATTGCATGACCATAAGCATTTACAACATAATTTTAAATATTTAAAAAGCAAGCATGTTTAATTAAAATCCGTTCATGAGTCTCTTGTATCTAAGTTTGATTTCATTACAAATGAAAATGTTAATCTTAAAGAATGCAATGAAAAACTAAATATGGACATTATTAGTTTGACTCATGATAGGAATAATGCCATTATAGAAGTAGAATCGTGTAAGAATAAGCTTAACACTCTTGTAAATGACTATGTTTATTCTACTTCTAGTGACAATGCACATATATCACATAATGAGTTGAATCACATGAAGAAACGCATATCCACCTCAGATTCAACACTAAACACTTGCATTGCTAACAACAACATGCTTATGGACTTGTGTGTAAAGTCCCACAAAAATATTTTCAAGAAACCTATTCACTATGCACACAAGTATAACAAAATTTACAAGTGTATCATTTGCGGCCGAAAAAGGCCATATTGCTAAATTTTGTTATGATGCACAAATATCCACCATGTCTAAAAATATTGATCATTGTGCATCCCATCAAGCTACTTCATCTCATACACATGCACATGCACACATTGCACATCATAAACATGCTCATGTGTATAAGTATGAATATCATGGTCGTTTTGGTCATTTGACCAAGTTTTGTTTTGATTTGAGAAGGAATTCTTGTTTGCAAAATAATTTTAAAGAAAATCTAATTTTTACAAATGAACCACGTGCACAATATTTTGGTCAACGCAAACCATTTTAATCCCTACATTTCACAAATTACAATCGTATGGGTTATGTTTACGATTTTTGTTTTGAGTGTATCAATGCACAAAATTCGCCCAAATGGGTTCATAAACCTAGGGCCTTGGATTTAAATGATAGGGGTCATGTCCCTAGTCTCTTCGGTACCAAGAGTAATTGGGTACCAAAACATGTTTAATCTTTAACAACGAATTCTTTAGCTTTTTAGTTTTTCATGTTCTTAAAGATGTTTTCTATTTAAAGTTTTATAAACAAAATTGAAAACAATTCTATACTTGGTATTTGATTTGAAAAGTTATCATTCATATTTTTTTCATGATTCTCTTTCATAGACTTTTATGTTTTATCCTTTATGAATTGATACAATTTTTATCAAGATGATTTTTTTCATAGTAAAACATCATTTTTTTTGTTAGTATACATTGTCTTCAATTTTTAAGTTTGAACAATGTATTTGTGTTTATGGGATCATTATAAAACACTCTTATGATGATATTTATGTGTTTGAGTTTCCGAATCATCTATTTGTGGTTTATAATGTAATCCTTATATGATTTGATCAAGTTTTACAAAAATAATTTCTTCTATTGATCAAACACTTTTTAGATATATATACTTTGTTTTCATGTATTGAGACATCATTCTCATAATAATGTATTTATATATGTTCTCAATCAATCATAATTTATGGTTTGATAACTTATAAATTTTCTTTTGAATTTATTGACAAATCATTTGATTCTTGATTTTTTAATTTTCAAAACTTTGATTTTCATTTTTGGGATTTTTTGTTTTTGTTTGTTTTTTATATATATCCTATGGATATATATATATATATATATATATATATATATATCTTTGTGTTAGACCCTTGTGACACTTTGTATTAATGATACGCATATGAGTGTTCACTTGGTCTTGTATATGAGTGGTGTTTAGCATACTTTTATCTATGCTTGCTCACATATATTTGCCATGTTCATATTTGCATATTTTCCATATGACATTTTGATAGGGGGAGCAATCTCTATATCTTCTTATGTTTTATACTCACCTATGCTTTATGATAGAGGGAGCTTTTGCTCTCTTATTCTTTTGTTTTCCCCATTTTGATGTTGCCAAAGGGGGAGAAACAAGTGGACTGGGAGTATATTTTAAAGAGTATTGTGCTTTATTATATATCTTATATACTCTTTGTGTAGATTGTTTATCATCATCAAAAAGAGAGAGATTGTTAGGTCTCATGTTATGAGCCTACATCTTCTAATCTTGTTTTGATGATTACAAACAATTCCTAATATTGTTTGTCTAGTGTTTATGTTTTCTTATTAAGTATTCTAGACAAACAATATATTGGAGGTTGGATGGATTGAGCCATCACGGTCACATCAAATGGAGGTTGGCGGAATATTGGTATGAATCCATTACACATCAAGTCATATTCAAGATCAAGCTTCATCCGCAACCAAGTCAAGCATATTGAAGATCTATCAAGCTTGGGTAAATTAGTTTAGGGTTTATACTTTGTGTGTTAATATCTTAAGCTCAATATTATACACACACAATTTAATGGTTTTGTGTTTTATCCACAAAAGTTTTTACAAACAAATAGATATATAATACTTATTTATTTTCTATGTGGATAAGTTGCTTTGGTTTAGCTATATAGATATGAAGAAATATATATCTTTATTTTCACATTTATATGCTTCATATTCTATTGAATTTGCAAAATATTATATTTATGGATTGAAGACTTATTTACACTATTTTCATATCTTGTACAAGTCTATAAATTCATTCTAAAGTGTTTTAAAGTTTTGTTTAAGTCATTCTGGCAAAATCAAGTTTTCAACATGTTCTTGCTTATGTGATTTTGCAAAATAATAAGATTTTACAAATGGGGAATGCAAATTAAAAAATTCTTTTTGTAACATATTCATTATCATAGTTACAATCATTTTCCAAAGTTTTATATTTTTCTGAATCTATTTGATATTTTTAAAAGAGGTTTGAAGTTCGTTTTTACTATTCTATCCAGGCTGATAACATGTTATCAGTTGATTGATGGTTTGTATCAGTCGACTGATGAAACTGTTTGTAATCATCAAAAGTTTTTGTTTCGTTTTGGTCGACTGACTATGCTCATCAGTCAACCGATGAGCTGTTGTTATCTATAACGGTCAGCTCATCAGTTGACTGATCCAATCCGTCAGTCGACTGATGGCCTGTAACGGCTATATTTCTAGTTTTCCTTTTTTTGTCATTTTGCTGGATTTCACTTGGGTTTTGAGCTTTGTTTCTTCATCCTATATATACCCTATACCATTTCACTTCTGAACTAAGAAGAAAAGTTTTAAAATAAGTTTAAAAAGAGTTTTAGTTTGTTTTAAGTGTTTGTTTACAAAATTAGTTTTGTGAAGATTATTTTACAAGAAGAGGAGATCAATTTTAGTTTGGGCTTTCAATCTTCCTATCCCTCTCTCTTGTGATTAGAGAAGTGTTTCTAAACTCATTTATCTAACTTGTTTATGCTTTAATTGTTATATTCATATTTGCTAGATTTAATTGAGTTTATATTTAATTTTCTCATTGCTTGCATACACACTCATTAAGCTTAACTATTTTCACATATTATATAATTTGGGGTTGTGGTGAGTGTAACCTTGAGAGAAAGCTTAAATTATGTTCTCACCTATTGTAGAGAACAAAATCTTGTACTTGAGCTTCATTTGTGAGAATCATCTTGTAATACACATTTACACTAAGAGGAGTGTGTGGTCAGGACGTAGTTGATACCAAGAGGAGTGACTTCGGTAGTAAAGCCTAGAGAGAGGTAGTAAAGCCAAACACTTGAGGGAGGCGATACGTGAGGACCAACACTTGAGGTTGTAGTTTGTGTATGTACATTGTGAGAGATTTGTAGAGTTTTCAGTGAGCTAGAAAACCGAGTGTGTAGAGAAGTTCCAGCTTCCAAACTGGGTGTGTCGATAGTGGAGTTCTCCCCGGGAGTAGGGAGCGGAGACGTAGGACAGAAGGTCCGAACTCTGTAATCATATTATTGTGCTTGGATTGCTCTTTGTGTCCACTATTTGTTTATATTGTTTCTTGTTTATTTCCCCTTTGCATATATATCCTTGCATATATCTTATTAAATATCATTATTGTTAGGATATATTTGTTAATTAATTTTAATCGACATTAATATCTAATAAGATTAGCAATAACCCTATTTTCCCCCCCCCCCCCCCTAGGGTACTTTCATTTCTTAGCTTCTAGAGTCCAATTAGTCATTGGTGGCTTCGAATCATTGGCTCTGGCATATTCTTTGATGTTTGTGATCTCGTAGTACTATAGCTTCAAAAAAGCAATAGTCAATCAATGAAGTCAACTCATTTCATATCACTTATCACAAATTAAAACTATCATAGAGTAAAACTATCACAAATGTCACTTAAACTCTCACAAATATCACATATCAGTGACATATGTCATATGTACTAGACAAATATCACAAATGAGAGACAAATGTCATATTGTAACTATAAATATCACAAATAAATGTCACATATTAGTAACATATGTCACATGAAAAAGATAAATATCATAAATGAGAGACAAATGTCACATGCTAACCACAAATATCACAAATAACTCACCGATAGCAAAGGAGATCATCTACTTAGGTATGTCAGTCCCTTTTTAGCTATCTTCGTAGCTTTTAGAGAATCTCACACTTTTTTGTATATGATAGTCACCTATGAGGAATGATCAACTATATCTATACGAGTCATATATTTGAACATATGTCTATGTGCATTCGTTCTTGCAAGTGGAGTTCATACCATTGTAAGTTGGTAAAGAATTTGAAGCATCACAAAATCATGCTCATCGGATTTTTTTGGACCCAACTAGTTTCTCCAATAAGTGTTCAAAATATTCTTGGCCACTTATGTAAGCATCTTGTCACTTATTATTGAAGTACGTACTCCAAATTCTTTTTGCCGTATCACGATTTGCTTCCGGTTTCTCTCCTTTTTTTGAACCGAGTTTGCTTTTGCACCCAATTTACATCAAATATATATGTTTGTTTTTTTCATGTTTGACTATCATTGAAAAAGAACTTTCTAGTAGCCAAATCAAGATGATTAATCAATAGCATGATTGTAGCTCTATCTGATGAAATTGCTCCAAAACTAATATAGTTTTGGAAATTGAAGGATCCATAATCCTTCCAATGACCGGGCCTCATTCGCGGAATAACTTCTTCCATGAATTCACAGTAACCATGTATATTAGCACATATTCTTATATCACTCTTACTGTAAAATACAACACGAGAAAACAACATGATTCTACTTACAACTGTGGATAAATTCACAATGACAAATAAATAAGTGAACAAATATGGATAAATTCACTCAATTCTACAATGGGTTCAAAATTGATACATACAACTCATCCTTTCTTGTTGCCGATTCAGATGATGAACTTGATTTCGCCATCCTAAATTTTCACTGAAAACCAAGGGCTTCAAATTGAGGGTTTGGTTCAATAGAAGAGGGATTTAGGGTCAGTGGTGGTCTCCTAGCCGAGGCTGCAGACGGTGAGCTTGCGGTCAGCGAGGTCATTTTCGATGACAGTAGCTTCCTTGATCTGGCCGTAGGGGGCGAAGGCGGAGCGCAGACGATGATGGAGCGCTCGCTTCCTTTATCTAGCTGTAGGGGTCAAAGATGAACAGCTTGTAGTTTCGGTGGTCGGGGTCCTCATTGGCAGCGGTGGAGGAGTGGGATCTTGAGAAGAAGCGGTTGCGGAGAATCTCGATAAACATGCATAGAAGGGGGAAGGGAACTGTATTTTTTTTAGTTTTTAAATGGGAAGGACATTTTAGGAAGAGTCTTGTTGGGTTGTAGGCTTGTACAGTTTTGGTGTGGTAGTTGCACTGAAGTATCCATATAAGAGTTGGATAGCATGATATTTTTGACTGGGGAGGAGGATGCATAGCATTAGTTTTTAAAGTTGCTCCAAGCAATTTTCCCTATTTTTTTCTAAACTGGTGTAGATTTTTCATTTTATATTTATATAATAATTATGTTTAAAATACATTATCTTATTATGAAAATAATGTTATCTTACATTAGTTGGTAATATAGTAAAAACTAGCAAAGCATGAAAAGCACAACTCTCATAAAACATTGGACACTAACATTATGGAGAATTATTATTATTATTTTCTGATATTGGCCATCTTAAGTATTGTAATATAATTCCATCAAAAATACATTTTTATTTTAGATAAGTCCCTTAATTATGAATTATACATTGAATAGATCTCTCGAGGTACAATACATTATCTCGAACCCTTAATAGATTTAACATTCTTAAAGTCTCTGATTATATCATCTTCTTCACTTATGATTTTTTTGAAGGTCTATTCGCAATTAACCCTTTGGTTTAAAAAAAAATCTTATGATCTTTTTTTTCCTAGTTTGAAAATTAAGATTTGGTGGGACCAATATAAAAAAAAATCCTACAATTATTGGGGTTTGCTTGTTAAAGGGGCAAAATCTTTCTTTTAGGATGGGCCTACCTAATAAAATAGACCCAGCCCAGCCCATTTTATCTCCAACCACAAATCGTGCTATATAAAAGCTTCTCAAAGGGCAGCAAAATCTAACAGCCATTGAACTCTAAATAAAAATTCAAAAGAAATTTGGAAGAGAAAAAAACATGTAATAATTTTGTTTCTCTGGATTAAGCCCTTGGCTTGAATTATCGAACTTTGGTTGTTTTCCCTTGAATCGTTCGATTCTCTCTGTCTAATTTCTCTTTTTTTAGGAGGGCTTCGATCAATCGTCCTCCGACGCCGGATGCTGAAGAGGAGCCGGAGCGAGAGCCAACCCTTCAAGAGATTATCAATATCAAGGTATCAATTCAAAACCCTAGAATTCTCATGATTAGGGTTCAATTTTTTTTTTTAAAAAAAAACTGTTATTTTCCTTAAAAATCTAAGTAGCAAAGCTGAAGCCCTAAACTTTTAAGGTGAAAATATTTTGTTAGTTAGTTGGGGCGGGATGCCCAAGAACTGTATTAACTTTGATGCCCCAAAGTTTTTCTCCGACACTTTGATATCCTAAAGTTCACATCTTTTTTAAGTTTGACATCCCAAAGATTTTTCTGACACTTCGATGCCGCAAAGCTTTCACTTGTTTTAACTTTGAACCTTTGATACCCCCGAAGTTTTATTTTGACACTTGTATACCTTAAAATTTGTGTATAAATGTTCAATATTGTGAACGTTGGGTATAAGGTGTAAACTTTTGGTACCCCTAAAGTTGAAATATGTGAAAACTTTGGTACTAAGTGTCAGGAAGATGCTTTGAGGTGTCAGACTTCAGGGTATAAAAATGTCAAAAATAAACTTTTAGTATCAAAATTAAAAAAGGCTGAAACTTTAGGGTACCAAAGTGCAAATAACCCTTAATTAGAGGAATATACATAGCAGTTTTTGCGGGGATGGGGGTGGGAAGAGAGAAGCACGTGTTTTTTTCAATGGATGCTAACATATAAAATTAATTGTTCAATTGGAAGAAGGATTTGGCATTAACCCCAAGTACTTATTTGACTTGAATAGTTCTGGAAATGATTCACAATCAAATCTTTTATAGCTAAAAATAGTCATATTTCATGTTGTTTTTTCTAATTGTGTTTAACGATGTGGTTTTTGGTATTGAAGATGATCGAAAGTGGGGAGAAGGAGAAATTGATGGAGCTCTTAAGAGAAAGGCTCATTGAATGTGGCTGGAGGGATGAAATGAAAGCTCTTTGCAGGTTTTTGCTGTGTTCTCTTTTTTCTTTTTGTTGTTAATCCTACTTAGTTTGTTGTTAAATTAAAGTAAGAGAGAAATGTAGGAACTGTGAACTATAACTAATTATGTTGTCAAAGCCAAACTAAGCTAGGAAAAGTAATGATGTGCCTTTGTATACTGGAAATTTGGTTTTATCCATGAGGCTTATTCCTTCAGTAGTAACTGAGTGAATGGCTTGTGGTTTATTTAGCATTTTAATCTGAACTTGAAGTCAGTTGCGAAGAGCAATTATGATATCAGCATCGCCAATTTTGCAAGTATGATTTTTTCTCTATGGATTAAGTATAAGTTACATTGTCATGAAAGGTTATCGAACATATTTTTTCCTATTCTTTGAACATTAGAAAATGAGGTATTTAAGAACCAAAGTTGCAGGGGGCCCACATTTTTGCGTTTTTGCCTCGTTTGAAATTGGGTTTCAATTTTTGTGGGGTCCCTTGCATTGTTCGTAACTTTGTATTCCTAAGACCCCACATTACATCATGTTCCCTTTTTTATTCAACCAAACTATTGGATTTGGATAAGGATTTGAGCGGTTAAAAAGAAAGGAGCTGCTCCTCTCCGATCTAAGTCCTCTCTCTAGTCAGAAATAGCGTAAATTAATCAGGATGGATCGACAGGCTTTCCAAACCTATTGGTCTCTTCCTCGGACCTAGCATTGCTACCTGGCCCATCACCTTGATATGATGCACACTCGGTAAGGTCTTACCATCCCCCCCCTCAATATCCATATTCTGGTAACCTCGGACGATAGCTTTACCCCGATGAAACGGATCGGACGCCAGCTAAGGCCTTCTACCGTAACGTCCCCTAAAGGCGTAACTGACAGGTTTTGTTCTATCTGCCCATCCGAGGACCTCAGCCCGTACTCCAAAAAAGCTCTTTCGATGTCTTCGCTATCGAGTCTTTCAGGTCTAGTCTCCTTTGCCTATGTTGTTTTCCTTCTAATTCGCTTTGCTTCTAGCCTATTTATTGGGTGGGTCTCCTATTCCTTGTCGGGAGCATTCGAATCGGTCTAGCCCTTCCATCAGTTCAATGCCCTTCGAAACAGTCCTCACCCGAAGCAAGCCCATAGAGAAAGAGCTGCTTTGTTTTGATGGGTCGAAGACAAATCAGATTAGTTGCAAGCCAGTCCAAGAGGAAATACTTCTCTTTGAGCACTTCGATATCATACTCGTCAGGATGATCATGATCAGATAAGTAATCCCGTAAAGATTTCATCCAATCTCTATTCTTCGCTTTTTTTACCCAGAGATCATCAAAGGTGCTACGCATGGACATATAAGACGTAAGGTTTTCTTGCGTGACAATAGGGTCATCAGAGACATCTTGTGGCCTACAATTTTTAGAGATAAGATTAGTATTACGAATAACTGATATGATCCTTTTCTCTTATGTTAAACATTATCTCATAGAAAAAGCTCTATCCTCTCATGCTTAGAACTCATTTTAAGGATAGAGTTCTGATAACCTAAGTATTTCATCTCCACAGCTCTTCCTAATAATATAGATGGAAGCTCTACCTCCATAGATTTAGAATACAATTTGTGGAGGTTCAAGAATTGATCCAAGGTTATTAGTTTGCATTGTGGAAATTGATGAGGAGACTCGTTCTACGTAGTTTCTTTCACCATTGGGATCCAGGCCAGTTCATCACTAGCAATAGCTCAGAGGCACTGGTCTTGTATATATATTTCCCCGTGTATTTCAACATATATAAGGAGAGCTTTATTTAGAGATAAGATTCTTATGTTATTAGAACTCTATCCATAAGATGAATTTTAATCATTAGAAGATAGAATTTTGTCTATAAGATAAAGTTCAACGTAAGATGATGTGATCATATCAGTTATCCTTAATGTTGCTCTTATCTTCAAGGATTGCAGCTCACAAGATCAAGCGCTCAATATTCAAATCCAACATACTCCCGCTCGACGGAATAGTAGGCTACACCCCTTTGTATTGATCATAAGGTCCATATTGTTGCTGTGTTGTGTGACCATCGTGACAATCTGTAATTGACGAGCTTTACACTACAAACCCTTGTAAAGAGCAAGTGTAGAGACATCAAGCCCTTTGAGAAAAAGTTACCGATAGAGTCTCATGCACCCTAGATAATCCTTCTCATGGGAAGCATACAAGACTACTGCGAAACTATATGGTGAGACCCACACTTCCTCGAAATGAAGCTCCGAATGCAGACTCATTACTGCAGTAGATGTGTCAGCAGTCTTTCCCTTGCATTGTTGCTGTTCAATCTGAGAACTGCTGCTTTCCCAATCATCTTCGTTTGGAGTGAATCTATCATGGCTATACATGAAGAGTCAAAGTAGCAACAATGCTTCTAAACCTTCACAACATAGTCAAATTTCACCAGGGTATAACTGGAACAAATTATATGCTCCTTATGTTTTTGGCTTCACAGGGTAGCAAAGAAGGGATCCATTAGTCAATAGCGCATCTCCCCAAAAGGATATAGGAAACCCATTTCCTAAAACATTATTTTCTTTATTTTTTTGGCAACCAAACAGCCCCTTATCTTGTATAGAATAAACATTTGGTAATTCGGTTTTACTGCCTATCGCAAAATTATGTCTTATATAGTACGACTATTATATTTATTTTGATCACTTTAAAGTGAATCAAAGTAATTAAAAAAGTTACAAAAGGAAAAAAAATCAAAAAGGTTGATAACGCATAAAAAGGTTAAGGGTCTCGCCATGGGAGAATTAACCTTGTTAGTATGGGTCACTTGTTAGTTGAACTCAACTGACATTTACTTTCTGGTAAAGATGTTTCGTGATACATGTCCAGACTGATTTCTTTCTGTAAAGTAATCTGATTACTTTTAAGTTTGGGCAGACTCCTGTTCTATACTTCTGCATGTAATTAAAGTTTGTTACTATAAAATATTCAGTTAGATGCTTTCTTGGCTTAATTTTGAAGCATCTACTGTCCAATTTTTGGTTAGTTTCTCCGCAAGAGCTTTCGTATGTGCTGAACAGTATCGAGCGAAAGTTTTTTCCCATCATTTTCCCTTTGTATCACTGGAGGTTCACTGGAGTACATTAATTGTAGGCAAATTCTGTATATACTCATGGTCACTGGGAGAACTGGGGGACAAAAGGATGAATCAAGTCTTATTTGGTGTCATCAGCTTTACCCAGTGCCTCCTTAATTCATAAAATTAGCCATTTGTTAGCAATTGGCATTATTTTCATTTTATATAGGAGTTTTCTCAATAGATAAACTATGGGAAATTTTCTCCTTTTTCTCTTTAAAATCTTTCATGAGACTCTTGTAACGGCTTGCTAATTATTTTCTTTTCATGGGAAGTTCGTTTTATGAAATATAATTATGTATAATTGTTTACTTAGGGCCTACGCAAGGAAGAAAGGGAGAAATAATGTCACAGTAGACGACCTTATAGATGTTATTACTCCAAAAGGCAGAGGTAAGAAACAGTCTGCATTTGCATGGGTGTTTGTTTGGATGAACGCAGATATTAATTTGTATGCGAGTGTGCGGTAAATGTGTCCTTAGACACATGCTTCACTGCATATGCACGTTCAGACCTTATGTTTATTTCAGTTTAAACTTCTCTATCTCATGAAGGTTATGATGTTACCTGAAGATATGGTTTCTGTTAGTACTTTTTTCGTTTTTCCTTCTTTTCCTCCATATTTTTACATGCGCACACGTACATGATGTTTGGACAGATTTCTCGTTCCACCTGATGTTACTTTGGTCAAAATTTCTTACATCTCACTTTCTCGTGACAATTATGATTTTCAGTGAAGATCCATGGTTAGATCTGTTATGGCATCTATACGCACTTTCTGCTTTTGCAGTTTTACCAGTTTAAACTTGAGTTCTGTTATGATTTTACAACAGTTACTCACATTTCCACCTGATGTTACTTTATTCAAAATTTCTTACATCTCACTTTACTGTGACAATTATGATTGTCAATGAAGATCCATGGTTAGATCTGTTATGGCATCTATACACACTTTCTTCTTTTGCCTGGTTAAACTTAAGTTCTGTTATGGTCTTACAACAGTTACTCACATTTCACTTTCTGCTTTTACCTGGTTAAACTTAAGTTCTGTTATGATCTTACAACAGTTACTCACATTTCATTCTCTCAAAATTTGCTTGCACACTTAATTTTGTCACTAGCTGTAAGAAACACTTGACACAGACATGACAATTCACTAAGGTGGGGATTGAGGAGGAAGTAGCGACATGTTAATAATCATCAGTGTGTCTGTACAAACTACAAAGAAATTACATAGTACCATGTTCTGAAAAAATGCAAGGTAAGTTGGCGTACAATAGACTTAACGTGGTCTGACACCGCCCTGGACCGCGCATAATGAGAGCTTCATGCACCAAGCTGCTCTATCTATTGACATGCAAGTGTATCCATAATAAGGCATAGTCTTTTGGTTGACTTGTCTATTATACAATGAGATTTTGTATAGGGAATATGTTCTGGATAATCCCTGTAGCTCCTTTTTTAAGAAAACCAACTTTATTTTATGCTATTTTTCCTCTTTTTTTTGTTCTTTTTTTTGTTCTTTTTTATGTTTTTGTTTATTATCCCATGAGTTAAATTAGTTCTGTTTGTTTGTAGTTAGTTCACTTCTTTTACTTTGCCAATGAAAGTATTACTGGTCTAAACCTGTAGCGGTTATCAAAGAAGTCTGAGAAGCCTAAAAATGCACACGAGATGTTTCCAAAAGACCTTAAATCAGAAGTAAACTTGAAAAAAATGATACGGTGAGAAGAGTCAAACATATGATCCAAGGAAAAATTTTGCATCCCATGTGGACAAAAACTAGCGATAAAAACTGAACATAGCTAAAAGACATGCATCAATCCCTTCTTTTTATAATTGTTAGTATCTCACCATAATTCCAGAGTTTTTTGTGCAGTGCAACAGACCTTTAGAATATGAGAGCAACATGTATTCAAATCCCATTGGTCATGCATTCAAAAGATATTTAAAGGGTTTTTTCTGTCCCCTAGAAACCACCTTAAAATAGGGTAATTATATGGAAACCATCCTTCAATTTTAGTTATACATAAATCACCTTTAATGTAAGTTTTTATTGCAATCAACCACCTCCCAGTCAATTTTTCAGTAAAAAAAGAAAAGTTCAAGTTCAAGGTACGTGAGCTTGTATCCTAAGAAGACCTAAACAAAATAAAACAGAAAGTCATGTGCATTGAATGTGAGTTTTGAGTTTTGTATAAGTAATTTTGGGTTTTTAGTGAAAATTTTGGTTGTGAGGTGGTTGATTGCAACAATAACTCGCTTTATAAGTGGTTTATGTTATGTGTAAATTGAAAATGAAAGGTTATTCCGTATAATTACCTTATTTTTATGTGGTTTCTAGGGGGGTGGAGGAAACCCTGTTTAAAAACAGAATAGATACCAATTGTGTGCGTCCAAGTTTCGGCCATGAAAAGAGTGACCAACCTGTGGGGCATGTTAGACCATGAAATTATATAACCCTCAATCTCGCCGTAGATATAGAGTTTTGCTGCAATGGAAGAAAACCTTTAACGGTTACAAATATAATTATCTGATGAAAAGTTGCCATTTGGTATTTTTTTTGGCAATGCACAGCTTTGAATACCTGGTTCTAATTTGATACTAATGTCCATGAAGCTTATACAGTTAGTAATTAGAAATGCCGTATCCTTTTCTGCCATAAGTTTGACGATCGATTGCTTGTTTTTTATTGCATGATACAAGTTTGTTCCTTTATTTTACCTTTTTATGTGTCAATAGTTTTCAAATTTTTACAAAGAGGGCGACACATGCATTTTCAAATATCTATTCGAGCAGGCTCAAACAACAAAGTCTGTTTTGTATGCTGAATGTCATTTGATGCTTTTATATTTCGATTTGTTTGTTTCGATGCAGCGTCAGTGCCTGATTCTGTGAAGGCTGAGCTATTGCAACGCATTAGATCATTCCTCATGGCAGCTGCACTCTGATTAGATTGTGCCCTCAATATCATATGATATAATGTAAAGTAAGAGTCATTTTTTTGTGTAATTCCAAATGCCGAAGCTATAAGGAAAAAATATTTAATTTCAAGACTAAGTATCATTTTAGCCTATAACGGTCCATGTATGGCTTTACTCTGTCTCCATATTTTATGGGAGTTGTGTTGTGTCGTAGAGACATCATCCAAATGTAAACATTATGTCTTGAATGTGTTACTAATGAAATGTTATTTCAAGGAAGTGAATATTTTTGCATCGCAGTGGGCTAACGTTCACTGTGTTCCTCAAAAAAAAGTTGAATATGAATGATAAAGGCAAATTATGCTAACGGGAACGATGTCAACATCTCTAGGATGTAAAGAACTGGAACTAAATCAGAGGATGGGGATGCCCACTGAGTGATACGGATATTTGGGAAGTTGCGATATGGTTCTCATCTCCAGGATGTAAAGAATTGAAATTGTATCAAATGGATCGGATGCCCATTGTGGATGATCCGGATGGTTAAAAGATTGCAATATGACTCTCATGGTCCTAGGTTCCATTCCGAACTAGGTTTTAAATATTAAAAAAAATTTACTTCTATGGCAATAAATCATTCAGAGAAGTGAATAATGCCTAGCGTGTCTTCAAAGTTCAACACAATTTGGTGCAAGAGCGAAATTGAGGAGCGACTTCAATACTCGTTATCTGCGTTGTTCTTTAGCCTAGGGTGTGGTTCGCAATACCTTGAAACTGGGCTAGGACTTAAACTAGCTCAGTTTTCAGCTATTTCTAGTTTTGGAAAACTTGGACTGCTGCTAGCCTTAGGCTGAAAAGAGGAGATAAAACTAGTTCTTCTTTGGACCAGCACTCACCTAGTTTAATTTAGAAATGGTTTAGAAAAGAACTAGCCTAGGAATGATCCTAGACCCGAGTGGCTTGCCAAACACACCCTTATTCAATATAAGTAAAATCATCAAGAACTGGTAAAGAAGAAGGTGAGGGGGGCGAAAAAGAAACAGTCCGTGCTATGGCACTTGGTTCAGTTATGTGTGAGGTAGCAGCAAAGCTGATCTTGTCACAGTAGAACTAATCCGATAATGTTTGATAAGAGAGAGTAAAATAACAATAGCGCAGGAAAAGAAGGTAACAGAAATTTTACGCAAATTTGTGATCAGCTTCAGAGAAAATATCTGGATCCAATTTGACATAGAATTATTTCAATGCTCATTGTATCCAACTGCAATAGAAATTTCTCTTTATTGTAGTTACAGAATGTAACGTTTCATCCTACCAATACCCTCCTCCTGAACGCGACACTTTATAGGTATCATCATATTTTCTATTCATTCATTTTGCTCTTCTTAAATCAACTGAAATTAATCAACCAGTTTCAATCTCAATCAGCCAACCGATATCAAATGTCAGTGCCAAAATAACGATCACCAAACTCCCCTAACCCTGGAATGACTCGGAATTCCTCATTCAATGCCGCATCAATCTCTGATGTCACAATCTTTAGTGAAGGAAAACGCCTGCAAACACAATGAATCCCTTCTGGTGCCTAAATGACCAAGAAATCAATTGAATATTAGCGAGAAAACCTAGATGCAAAAACTTCAGCAGTTTGATGTTCTAGAAGGAAGCTTACAGAGATGAGGTTTAGAAAGATTATATGATTCTCTGGAACACCTTTCTTTACAAGGAGTTCTATAGCTTGGTTAGCCGAGTTACCTAGGAGCAGTAAGGTGTCAACAATTCTTATAAATTAGCATATGATGCAGAAAGAGGAGGCCATTATCGTTTTATATGTTTTTTGGGTTGGGGGGTGGGGGGGGGGGGGTGGGGGGGAGCTGATCAATCATACTCATTTAGTTAAAAGCTCAATTAAAACATGTGTCTTTGCCAAACTACACCCCACATCTCACTATTTGCAAAACTACGCCCAAACCATCAACTTTGGGGGGAAAACTACCCCCCTACATCAACAAATCATCAACGTTGAGTCTTGGCAGGCTGATTTGTAACTGCAATGTAAAAATATCAACCAAATAGTCAAATTTTTTACTCTTCATATCCCAACTGTTGATGATTCTTGATTTGGGGGGTATTTCTCTAAAAAATTGATGATTTGAGGGAAAGTTTCGCAAATACTAGACTTTGGGGGTATTTGCAAACGTACATGAATTAAGGGGTATTTAAAAAAATCCCTTTAGTTAATTGCTCCAAAGAGATAAATATGACTAACCTGTGGCGAGAACAGGGTCAAGAAGTAAAACATGCCGCTCTGAGATATCATTTGGCAGCTTCTCATATATGAGCTGATTTTGCATAACATCACAACAGAAATAACATCACTAAAATGTCCAGATACTTTTTTTAAGGCAAACGTATCCATAATTATCTGAATGCTTACCTGTTTACCGTTATCTCCATCACGGTGAATGAGAATTTTTCCAATTTTTATTCCTTTACAACAAGCCCGCAGCGCATTCTCCATGCTTTCACCACTGTGATCAAACAAAGATTATAATGCTTTAACCATAAATGTCGATAGCGTCAGGAATATATCCTAATGTTCTGAAAGGTTTCAAAGAAAATGGTATACAATGTTACTGATGAAAAAACATTATGAAGTAGCATAAAGAAACACGAAAAAAGAATTCAAGGCTACGATTAATATGGCATCACAAAGGAATTTAATTATTAAGGTGGATGATTGACATAGATTCCTGAAGTCGTTGCAAAGAAAGATGTAGTTGATATCTATCAAGTAGATTAATTCACCAAGATATGCTAGTACATATTGAAATCCTACGCATCCAGTTCTACATGTGCAACTATTGGTTCTAGTTTCAGAGGGATGTTAAAAAGAGTAATGCATCAAGTATTTGCTGGACTAAGGTTACACAAAAGAGGCAAGTTTTGTAAACGATTGCCGGAAAAAAGAACACGCAGTGAGGGAATTAACCTAATCTGAACATACTGCTTCATGGACCGCACAAAATTAGTTGATGAAAGCCATGCGGCAAGATTCGAAGAAAATGCTTCAGAATTATCTTAGCTGGATATGAAGAAACCACTTGTGAGCTATGTTATTGGGAATGTACTTGTTAGTCCCGAAGCACTTCAGCAAAACCTAAAGTAATATGTCGTCTATCTGCGACATTTAATCTGGATCTGAAGAAACTGCTTGTGAAACAAGGTCATCAGGAATGATCATCTTAGCTGAGTACAGATCCAATCAGAACCAGTCCTATACTTCTTTCTACTTGAAGCTCAAAGCTGTTGCCGCATATAAATTAGAAAAGAAAATAATAAAGACCATGTGAATCCTAATTAATTGGTAGTGTATCTTCTTCTATCTTCTTCTTTCTTTTCATCCTAAAGTTCCTAACTCAACTATTCAGAGGAATTCCGACGAGATCAATTCTTCTCAAAGTGGACTTCTCCCAACTTCGCCATCGTTTCCATCATTTAGAAGCCATTAGTTCCACAACATTATCCTCCACAAGAGCTTCCTTCATGCTGTAGACTTTTACTGAGCATACGTTCTTGGTTTACAGATCTCCTCACAGAAAACAAATCAAATTCTAGCTGCCATTTCGATTATTTAATTTTAACTTTCAACGTTTTATTCTCACAAGTACTGCACCTGATCTCAGTTTGAGCCCTTACAAGCTGCAGCCAAAATCTGGACTTTCTCGCAAACAGATTTAACAAAAGAACAAAACAGATGCAGGGTGATAAATTCTTAACAATCTACTAGGGCATTCATCCTCGCAATAGAATCCAGATGTCAAAACCTCTAAATTAGAGAATTGAGATTTCAGAAACATCTGTCTCAAATTGAAACCATCAACAATTTGGCTTTGAGGTTTTGCAAATTACTAGGCTTAGGCTTTGAGAAGCATCAAAATCAGCACGAGAGATCTGTTACTTTGTGCAGGAAAAAAGTGAAGACAGGAGGAATGAGGAAGACAGAGGGAGAGACTGAAGGAAATCCGTGCTTAATCTACATGCAAATACGCAGCGGAAGACTATATGTACGAAAATACAAAGCATGTAGAGAGCATGAAATCCAACATCAGGACCATCCTAATTAAATCTAACATGATCCCTATATTAAAGAGAGCATCCAAGAATTAGAAAGTCATACTTTCGAAGCGTGATTCGATGCTAGATCAAACAACCCCTAGATCATGCTCCTTGTTGTAGTAACCTCCTCTTGGTGGATCTTCAAAACTTCAAGTGAACTTGGAAAAATTGGAGGCTTCTTGAGGCACAAGGCAAGATATCCACTCCGGGGTTCTTAAAATCCTACTACTTCCTCTTACTCAAAGATTGCTAGAGTTTTTTAAGAGATAGAGCTCTCTTTTATTCTCTTATGGAAAACTAATTTTTCATTCGTCCATTCATTAACCTTTCCATAAGAGAGAAAGCTCATATTTATAGAGTAAGATATGTCATGACTCATCTCATGAGTCATGGCACGAGTCATAAAAAATAATGATTCAATTCATGAGTCATGCAATGACTCATCTCATGAGTCATGCAATGAGTCATGAAAAATCAAAATCATGTGCTTAAAACCATGTTCCCAAACCATACCACTTAATGACTCATCTCATGAATCATGATATAACGAAATGTGTATTTCATAAATGAAAATACCACATCATTATTACTAATACGGTATTTCACAAATACAGTATTTAGTATTTTTCCAATCTTTAACTAACAAGTCATCATATGACCAAAAAATCAACCAGTTGACCAAAAGTCAACTTTATGAAAAAATTCTGAAAATCATTTCTTAAGCACATAACATTCTGATTTTACCGATACATATAACTGTTTATGTGCATCCGGTAAAATCATATATGCGTATCAATCATTCGCATTACTCTATAAATTGTATTTTATAGAATTCAAGTACGCGCTTGGTGCGACTCTAGGGCCCAACTTAAAACTCGGCAGTGGATCATATCCACTAGTACAACAGAGGTGCTAGCTACACATGAAGACTACCGGGTATAAGTTATGATAAAGGTATGCAAGATGCTTACCTAATTTTATCAGGATCATTCAGTGATAATACCGTATAGTCCGATCTCTTCATCAAACTATGTCAAACTATCGAGCCTAGAATATGGTAAACTGTCAAACCCTAATAGCTTGATTAGTGTTTGTTGATGTTAAACTCATAACCTATAAAATCAAACTGACACTCAGTTTATCTTATTCACCCCGGCTAAGGATTTTCAGGTTATAGTTATATCAAACAATCTTATGATATTAACCCTTTTTACTGGGAGAGACAAATCTCATCTAGGCATCTTAATATCTACTTATGTCTCGGGATATACCCAACAAGAACCGTTATGCACAACTCACTGAGAACTGTGGTTAGGTAAAAGTCTAAGTACACCTATACTGACATGTAAGATATTGCACTCATGCATCAGGTCAAGAGACTACTTTGTATTATATCACTTGAAAACTTCTATTTGACAGTTAAGTATAAAATTACCAACTAGATGTTCTCGGTGAGTCGTTCAGTCAACTCATTCACTAATGAGTCACCTGTATACTGTGAGTCGTTCAGTCAACTCATTCACTAATGAGTCACCTGTATACTGTATCTTGATGTCTCACATCAATGACCTAAGAGATAGTCAACTCATTCACTAATGAGTCACCTGTATACTGTATCTTGATGTCTCACATCAATGACCTAAGAGATGGATCATCGTCCTTCAAAAGGACAAATAGAGTACACACTAGTCTTGCCAAAATGATGATGTCCTATCTCAACACTTTATCGACTAGAAACATTTTAGAATATACGTTAGCGACTAATCAGATCTCTTCTTCATTACGATCATCATCGAAATTTTGATAGTCTAATATTATTCTAAGGACTTTATCTGTATTTAAAAAATACTAGATAAATACTGACCAAAATAGCATACTATCATTTTGAACAATGATGTTATATTCATATAGGTCATGTTACAATATACAATTATTGTCTGCAGGACACCTATATCTAACAGAGACTTGCTTAATCAGAACTAACAGAGGAGTTTAACCAATTCATTAAGATCTGTATCCTGCGGACACGCGTCACTTGTTATGGGTTCCGCATAAAGTGAAAGCATACGACTGGTTCTGAGAGGATGCCTACTCATCTTAGTTCTGAAATTATGCACCAAAATCTAAATCAACAGATGATTACTTTTTGCGCTTTCTTGGAAAACTACAGAGCAATTTCTTCTTTCTATAGCAATACTGACATAGATCAATTTTTTCATGGAGGGGAAGATCAATTTGTGTAAATGCTAAGAGATCAGAGGACTAATATTAAAAGAAAATTGTCATCGGAGTAACTACGCCCCGAAGAATAGATCAGTCTATAGTAGCACATCTA
>NC_033803.1:9668492-9757194 GCF_001876935.1 Asparagus officinalis | reverse complement strand
GCAGTTAAAGTACTTGTTAAATTTATATAAGGTGCCTGATGGGATCTATTTTTCTAAAAACGTGCAGGCTTGCAGTCGAAATCAACACCTGCGACGAGATGACCTACTGAAACATCGCAGCAATTATGATCATTATACTTTATATATCACATAATTTGATTGTTTGGGTCAAGGCTGGTTAAGGTGTCCGGCCCTAACCCAACCCAAGTGAAAAACGGGTTAGGCGAACTGAACTGTTTTTGACCCATACCCATTACAGTTGACCAAACCTGAAAGGTTTCGATCAGCTCAACAGGTCAGGATAGCCAACTATACTTGCAAGCAACCAGATTGCAGTGAAATGAGTACCGTGTGATTTCAAAATGTTTAAAAAAAATACTACTACTTATGCAAACTACCATCCATCTCATTCCTTACCCCAGAGACATGTAGCTTCTAATACAGTAATAGATGCACTTGTCTGCTGATGGAGAACTCTACAATCAGTGACCAGAGAACCAATCATGTTAGAAATCTAGACATTATAACCATCCTGGTAGTAGCCAGCATTACTTAAGCTCTGCAGAAAATATTTTGGTACAGAATGGATAATCCAAACCCCTTATTCATCTTCGGCCTTCTGCACACAACTTCTACCTGGGGACTTATGACATAACTAGAGAGGTAGACGTAGCAATCATAGTGCAAGAGAAACTAATTACATAGAAGAATCACATGATTTCAATAACATATTACTACTTTATAACTAATAGTTCAAATATCATTGCAAATTGTCACTATGTTGGACTTTGTTTTTAACTAGATGAGGATAAGTTAAGTCGCAGTCTGTATCTCGACAGAACCAAAATAATACCTGATTCAAGGCTCACCTTCGGATAATAGACACTCCACAGAGTTTCTTGCAAAAGTCAACTCCAGTGTACACAGAACCTGAAAAGGAAAATGAGCTCAACGAAGAGAAAAAGATTCACAAACACCAAATTTAGTTAACATTATGAAGATCCATATAACACAAATCTGCGGAAAGAAATGTATTCACATGTTCACCTGACAAGATGTGCATACATAGGCAACTAACATTAAAATCATTCTTCTGAACTTCAAAAACAATTTATATTCATTTTCTGAAAAAGATATTTATTACAACCTAAACTTAACTAAAGAAAACTAGTTCTGTCAAGGAAAGTGTCACATTAGAGAATATTGGGTGAAATACCAGACTGACCTTGGGGGCAAGGGTGCAAAAGTAGTATGATGATTCTGATCGTTCAAGTGTTAAGGAACCCCTTCTTAAGTTATGATTTGTAGTTAGTAATAAACATGTGCGATTTCAAACTCGAACATGAGCAGTGTGGTGAAATTATCTCAACCATTTTTCATTCTTAGCGTCCCCATCTCTTTCCTTTTAAAGACCATATTCTTCACATTCACCATGAGTCCTTGGTAAGCAGCATCTTCAGAGCGACTGAGCCCCACTATAGTTAAAAAAGGGCCAGCAAAGGGAAAAAATAGGCTACATAAAAAGACTAAGCATATTCTATGGCCAGCACCCACTCAACTGTGGGGAAAAGAGCACAGCTTGAGTACTTGTTATAGATGAGAGCACTGTTCTAAATTCTATAGACCGAAAAAATGAAGGCGTAGATTATTTGGATTGTCAATATAATAAAGACATAGCAACTGTGGGAAAAAAGAGTACAGCTTGAACTTGTTATAGATGAGAGCACTGTTCCAAATTCTATAGACTGCAAAAATGAAGGCGTAGATTATTTGGATTGACAATATAATAAAGACAATGAGATGTGATCTTCTCTTGTCAAAAGGTCTACTTTCTGGTGTTCATCCAACCANNNNGTGAGCAAAGCCAATTTGAGTCTTCCCTTGGTCAAACTAGACGAAAACCCGAATGCCAAAATATGAACGGCCAAGAAGACAAATATTTGTGTACTTTTTAGTGTCAAACATATTAAAATAATGATGTTCAATTGGATTGTCTGATAATTATAAAAACAATGTGTCAAATCTTGATGAGGACTGATGCAGCTAACGAGAATTGCTTCTGCTAGGTCATACAAATGCTTCAAGTGGATCATAATAGTTTGCAGATGAATAGTTCAAGCAGTTATGGAAATAAGGCTTGATGGATGATGATGATGATGATGATGTGGGTGTGTAAAGAGAAAAAAAGCATAAAACCTTATAGGATGAAAAAATTCATATAGTAAAAGAAGGGTCAAAACTCAGGAGCAGGTATAGATTTGTGCTTCCAGGGAGGCTAGGACAGAAAACAAGTTTGAATTACAACCATAGAAAATCAAAAAGCATCAAAAGAACATGCATTCAAATGAACGATCTGAACATTAATCTAGGAGGTGATCACTGTGTCCCACTACAGAACACGTAAAAGCATTACAATCACTCAGATCAGTTGCCCGTGTCTATTAACAGTTTAAAGCAATAAGTATTGGTTACATTGTACATAGAAGATACATGTCGCCAGATTTAATTTATAACATGAAACACACAGCAAGTTCACTTTAAGGTAATAAATAGATGCGTATAATGAATATCATATAATTCCTATGATTTTTAATTCATGCTATATACAAATTATTTTTATTGATACCTGTCGGAGTGACAACCTGTTTTTCAGTGAATGGCAAATGGCCAAGGCCATGCTCCACAACCTGACATACTCTTCTTGTGTTACAAATATTGACATAAATATATATCACACAATATCAATTCTAACAAAAAAATAAAGAGAGAAATAACTTACCAGCCTAATAAGACGATCTGAATAGAAGACAAAATCAGGAGTTGTTATATCCCGGTCACGGATAAGCGTATGCATGCCTCTTATCTGTTCAGACAAGCTATTAAAAGCATTATATAAGGTACCTCCACAAGTTGTCATGAGAGGATCTAGAAGTTCACTTAGCAAAATAAAATACAGGAATCAAAAGCTATTTATAAAGCTAAATACCTGGAATGTTGTTTGAATGACATATACATTAGGATAAATTTTGCATAAGTCATGCTGCCCAAGCTTCGTTCGAATGTGTTGTACAATTAGATCCACTGCAACATGGTTATCACCTCCCCGTGGTATGATCACATCAGCGTATTTCTTTGAGGGCAGAACAAAATCATCAAAAGCAGGCTTGACAAACCGTCCATACTGCATTAGCAAGTGAGGTGACGTGTGTACAGTAAAGTAATTCATTAAGGTGAAGGATCGAAAAGAGTAGCCAAATAAATGATGGAATCTTTAGAAACAGTTTTTTTGTGCAAGTCCAATAACTTCAGAGCCCAATAGGAAATGGTAAACATAAAGAGTGGAAAACTAGGTTGCCTAATTCGATCGTAAAGAACATCTGAAAAACCCCAAAAAAAAAAACACTGCTAATATAATTACATTTTAAGGTTGAAAAAGCTGCCTAGAACTAAAATAGAAGTTTGCATAAGATCATACTGTTGATTCGTTAAGAGAATATAACTGCAAAGGTATGGTCAAAAGTTTAGATGAAGTTCTCTGTCCATTCTTCACAAAGAGGATATACTAGTGTGGAAGGCCTAGTTGTAATAGACAAGCTCAAACTCTGAGATAAGTAAGCTACATCTCCCTACCCACAAAGCTATTTAGTGTTTTTCAACTAGCTTTAGCTATTTAGTGTTTTTCAACTAGCTTTTCTCCTGATAATTGTCTTAAACAACCATGAGCAATACTTGGACATCCTACTGCTGCAAAACCACTACATCCTTGAGGAGATATGCATTATATACTATTAGAATTAAAATAGCAAATTACTCGCATTATCGCCTATGGTATTTGGTAGATTTAGGATGTAAAAGCTTATAGAAATAAGTTCAAGAAATAAGGAAATTATACATTTAATCTCAATATACATCATCTAGCAGAACAGGAAAAACAACAACTATGATTATAGACAGTTTTTCAATAGGAATCAAACTGGATAAAAAGACTCATCCTATATTCATCCAATAACATAAATAACTATAAAATCAAATAAAATCTCCTTAACAAATCTAACTGGACGAGACTAAATAAATCACATTCTAAAGAAATCTAATAAGATTCAAATTGAATCATCCATTGCACCATAGAAAGGGGCTTAACTCTTCAAAGTCTAAAATTCCAACAACTTTCTAGCAATGAGAATCAAGATGATGAAATTCATCCTCAGTAATCCCACTAGCAGTAGAAGGAGGATGACCATGCCATTTGACCAAATAACTTCAAACAGCTCAACCCTGAATTACAAAAAGGCTGGACATCCAAAATATCCTCAATCTTCTCCTTAAACAGTACAGGAGGTGCAATTTCAGGAAGGAACCAAACTATGATTCGTATCTAAGATTCTAAAACTAACCTAATCTCAGAAGCTGCATAACAAAATGCTATAATAAAATCTGCCCTGCATCACGCATCAACTTTTTACAGACTTTGACCCTCAAGATGGCAGAACTTGAAGCCATGAATAAGATGATATCTCTCATTGTTATCTTTGGAATGGTGGATTTTTTGCAATGCATTGACTGCTATAGCTCTAGCTATGACTGATTTTCTGAAGCAATGTGCAGGAATCTAATTAGCAACTGTCTGGCTCAAACATGATGACTAACTTTCTAGTGACATTAAGCTTGCAACTTAAAGCTTGCAAGTAAAGCAAAATAAGATCCAATACCAGAAAAGTTAACAGAAAATTTGCATACCTGTTCAAGCACCGAGCACACGTCTCTACCTCTCTCAACTGTATCACGCCTTATTCTTCGGGCAAGCCTAACATCGGCATCTATGTACAAATTATAAAAAGAATTTTAAGTAAGTAGAATTACATGTATGTGTAGCCAACAGATGACTATCAGGAAGTCTAAGTAACTAAAATTAAGCTCCAAAAAATCCCACCTGATATCCATGCAAATATCAACGAACTCTTGTTATTCATCTTTTTCAGATATATAATATTGAAAAAAAATGAAAAAACATTTTAAACACCTGTGGATATAAATATCAACATGCATGATGCACAATTTTAGTATCTCAAGATATGATGTTGTGCAGATCCCTCTTTCTCCTTTTACCTTGTTTAAGCACATCTCTTCTGAAAGTTAACAAATTCCATGCATTTATCCCTTTTTTGCTGGATCTGACCCAGTCCGCTTACACAATTCTTAATTGACTCAAAAATAAATTTGCATAAAAAAACATGATTAGAGTTCTATCACAATACAGGTCCCTCTCCAATAAAGAGGTCCAGAAGGCAGAGGTGACCAGATATCCTCTGATCATGAAGGAGGTGTAGAAGGCTGGCTTCTCAATAGCCCACAGCAAAAGGTATTAAAATAGGCTCACAGTATGTGTTATGTAATCATTAAAGATTACATGTATATGTTCCAACAGTTTAGTGAATTTATATTTTTTAAATTAAACACAACACCCGTACTTATGTCATGATAAGATAGTATGACATGGCACAACTTATGACATGACACAACTGAAATGCTTCAGGGTTTTCAGTCATATATGAAAAAAGTAAGACAGGAGAAGAAAAGAACCTGTGTCAACAAAAATCTTCATGTCCATCATTTCACGAACACGTTGATCATGGAAAACCAGAATCCCCTCCAAAATAATGACATCTGATGCATTGACCTAAAAGGATGGAAAATCACAGCATATATAACTTTTTTACCATGTTATAAGGATTTACAACTCTATATGTATACTATAAATCATGGAAAACTAAAATAAACAAAGTATTTAATATAATTTCTGAGATTTTAATAGGAAGTGGCACTTGACAAGGTTATCTAACTGTTATTCTTATTTAAGAGTCCACTGACAATGTTCCTCCAATAAGCTCCAAGAAATTGATTACTAAAAGTGGGGCTTTAACGGAATGCATGAAAAAAAAATTAAATAATCCTGTAGAAACAGAAGAACAAGTTCTCTCTATGATTTAGTCAAGTCGTCAGTTCCAAGTTTCAGTGTTTCACTATCTTAATTCTTAAACGGTTAAACCCATGAGTAATGGAGCCCCTTTGGGCCTGGTAAATCACTCATGTTGTAAATATGAACAAAAGATCTGCTTTGAGTCAAGTATCATATTCTTTAGCTACTTTTTTATTACTTTCCTGTGATATTTTGGTTTGGACTTGTTGTATCTAACAACACAGTCCTCTTCTCTTCTGAGACTTGTCCTCTTCCCTTTACTACCTAACTTCTTCTGATCTTCCCTCTACTATCTACCTACTTTCTTCTCCTTTCTCAAGAAGAATTATTTGATCCCTTCCTGGAGGTTCTTCAATCCTATCGAATTTTGACAAGTCTATACCTACCAAATGGTTTGCCAGATAGCTGTTAACATGACCCACAACAGTTTCTTCATAATGAAACACGATAGAACAAGTTCTAAAAATTCCCACTCTCAAACTAAAGAATCAATTTCTTATACAGTAAATAACATACAAGAAATCCATGTTAACATAATCGCACGACATTAAATCTTCTTCTTCAGGGCTGCTTAACTGGTAAATGACAGTTCATTAAATTTGAGTGTCCACAAACTGAAAGAAATGAAAAAATTAAAACAATGGACATCTTTGGAAGTAAAATGAAAATTTTTTTATTGTTTGTTTCAAGGGATACCTTTCGGAAACTTTCAGAGCAACGCCTGTGGTTTTTAAAGTCGTATATCGGAATATTAACAGATTGCCCACTTTTGAGTTCACCCATACACTTGAGAAGTTGCTCTGTATCAAAGGCATCTAAAAAGACAAAAAGTAGGAGGAAAAAAGAAACCTCAGTAAAATGAAGACTCGTCATTCCCTCCAAAATAATCATATTTTCATAAACCACTAGAAATAAATTCAAATTTGTAGTTGAAAACAAATTACCTGGATGATCAAAATTATATTCGTGCGCACGTTCAGATTCTTCAGCAGTCAGACCTCGATAAAATGAGTCCTGGATTTATTTAAAAGTCATATATAGGAGACAGACCAGATCAGGCAGCACGCATAATCCTGAATCAAAGACTCCAAAAAGCATGCCAATATCTTGTTTGCACAAATTTTGAGCACAGTATACCAGACAGCAAGCATACAAGAGGATTACGGTGATATAATCAGATCAATGTTTCATCAATGTCGTCATCCACATTTCCCAATGTAGAGCTCCTTTGTGAAGCGTAGGACTAAAAAATAAAGGATATCACAGGAAGAAACAAAGTAGTTTTTAAATTGATATAACTGCTACTTCCAAAATCCATAATTCTTTGAAAGGCCTTCCATATATCCAAAGTTAAACTCATAAGCCTGGGGATCGAAACCACACATTCATTTTAAAAACAAAAAAAAGACAGCATACCAAGTTTCGGCATGTACTGCTGACATGGCCTAGACTTGGTCGCTAATATAAGAAAATAGACTTAGTCACTTTGTTTAACTAAGTTAAAAGACAGACTTCTGAAAAAAAAGTGTACATAATGTTATCCATACACCATGCTTATTGTCCTGAATGTTATAGACCCGCCCTTTGCACACATTTTAGCTCTTATCCATTGTTTTTATTACCCTGCTTGCTCATTCCAGATCTAAGTGCAAGAAACTTGTATGCTGATCTCTGAGTGATCCGCACCATCAAAAAATCCATGTCAATATTGAGCAAGAGTCCTCCAGTCAGCTTGAATATCTCCGCTTCAACACCTTCAAACGCAAGACCGTCCAATTGCATAAGTCCTTCTACCTACATCCCGGAGACAATATATAATAGTTCTTCCATGCTTGTTGAGCCTTTAAGGGTATGCACTGCTTTGGCACCATGCTCATGACTTCCACTAATGAGCAAGTTTTCCATCATTTGTGTCACCTAAGTTTACACCCATTAGCACATCACTTATCTAGAAAACAACAGAGCTCAGTAATAGCAGTGCTCTGATTAGTTGCCAAAGATTCTAATGTTTTCTTTTTCTTTTTCTTTTTTTTTCGTTTGCTAAATACAGAAAATCTTCCTAAAGTGATTATTAGAAAAACTCCCTAAGGTTTTAAAAGTGACACTTCACCGCCTCTCTCCTTTAATTTCTACAAAGTCCATTTAGGATGTAAAAGCTAATATCATGCAATATGACAATTGTTTGTACTCCCATATATTACAGGGTAATTATCAGTGGCGGAGCCAGGAACTTCGTCAAGGGGGTGCCAAAAATAATAAAACCCAATAACAAGACTTTGAACTGGGGTATAGGTACATTGGAGTCATTTTTATTCATGTACTTTTGTTTGTCAAGAAGAGGCTTGATCCTCGTTCTTTCCTATGGCAAAAGGGAGTTAACTCAAATCCATTCTTCGATTCAGCTGTGAATCCAAACAGTCCTCATATGACAAAATTAAACCTATGAATTTAATACTTAGGGGGAAATAGGTTAAATAACACTCAAATACCTTATAGTTTCACTCACTTTGCACTTTTATACCTTCACTTGTTTTTTGTTTAAAATCAGTACATTAATACTCTATATGCAAACATGAAAATTGCCATATAGGGCCCAAAGGTGAAAATTAGAACGAGTGTTACAGAGAATTTTTAGGGGGGAAATCACATGTTTGCATAACTAAGGGTATTTAAGTGCAAGTTTTAAAAACTTTAGGATATTTAAGTGCGAATTTTTAAATACTTTAGGGTATTTAGGTGCAATTTTTAAAACTTTAAGTATATAAGTGCTGCCAAAAAAGGTGAGGGTATATAAGTGCAAATTTTAAAAACTCTAGAGTATTTAAGTGATGCCAAAAACAAGTGAGGGTATATAAGTGCAAAGTAGCGAAAACTATAGAGTATTTAAATGCAATTACCCTAGTTTTTTATATCCAAGAGGGGGTCAGCATCCTGTTGGGCCCTATATGGCTCCACCCCTGGTAATTATTATGAAGCCTCACTTCAAGTCTGATAGTTGAATATGAAATCTCCTAACGTTATTTTTTTAATTACAACATCCCTTGCTGTTACGAAACCTATTAAAACTTAAAACCCATTTAATGTCTGCCATTTTCTCTAAAATACCGCCTCAATAAAGCTTCTCTTCTTCCTTTAGCTATTGGAAAACCTATCTCCCCTCTCTTCACATCAAACCAAAGTAACAATGACTAGTAACAAAGAAAATTAATAGAAGATCGAGATAAGCTCTTCAAGCCTTTGATTTTAGCCTTTATTTGGTGTAAATTTTAGCTTCTAATTTATATCATGCCCTTGGGAGAAAGGGAAAGGACATCAAGAGGAAGAAGAAGAGGGAAATTTTAGAATAAAGTGGGTTTTAATAGTTTTTTCAAGCAATAAATGACACTAGCGGGTTTCATAATAAACTGTTAAATCTAAAGGGGGTTTCCATGATAATATAATATTATAAAAAATGATATTTTATTAGAAATTGAAAATGAAGGCGTAAGTGCTGCTTTTAAAATCTTAATAAAAAAAGCTAATATCATGGGATATGACAATTGTTTGCACTCTCATATATTATAGGATAATTTTTATGAAGGCCACCTTCAGGTTTGACAGTTAATGTTATTTTTTCATTACAACACCCCTTATTTTTACAAAAACTATTAAAAGTTAAAACCCATTTAATGTCTACCATTTTCTCTAAAATACCCTTGAACTAAGTTGCATGGAAACGGGCACGGGTACTGGTACGGGTGCGGGTACGGGTAGGGGACACAGCAAAACTGTAAAATGTTGGGTACGGGGACACGACTATATATATATTGAATTAATCATGTACAGTAGATAATTTTTTTCCGCTTCATGTGTCATTAGAATTAAATAAAAATTCGATCACATTTTTGAGTTTATTTTATCATATTGATTATCGTGAATTGTAAACTACTTATTTTTTTACTAGACATCTAAACGACCCAATAACTATATAGTTTTGAATTTAGGTATGGACTGAAACGAACCCAACCCGTATCCCATTAGTTTCAAAAGACGGATGTGAAGTGTAAGCTCTACGTCCAGGAAGTCTTTGACAAGTGTTTTAAATTAATACATATATCGTACAATTGAGTACATGTTGTAATAAATGCATGCATATATTCAAGAAGTGTCCATGAAGTTTGGGTACGGGAAAGTGTCGGGTACGTGTCCGGTACGAGTCCAGCTTCAATAATGAAGTACCCAGGTAACATAGCTCTTGAATAAAGCTTCTATTCTTCTTCAAGCTATTGGAAAACCTATCTCCCACACCTCGCGGTGCTTACACCTCTCGCCTATCGAAGTTCTGTTCAAAAACCTCGTACAAGAACTTGTATAGAGAAGGATTTCCCACGGCGCAGCAGTTCTTCCATACCAACTTAGCTGCCCGGCTGCTATTGGCATAACAACCGGTACACCATAGGTCCATAGGTTGACCCAACCCAGTCCTCTCGTACTAGGGTTGGCTCCTCGCAGTTCTCCCTTTAACACTAACGGTAGATAGGAACCGAACTGTCTCACGACGTTCTAAACCCAACCCACGTACCACTTTCATCGGCGAACAACCGAACCCTTGGGACCTTCTTCAACCCCAGGATGTGATGAGTCGACATCGAGGTGCCAAACGACTCCGTCGATAAGAGCTCTTGGGAGTCATCAGCCTATTATCCCCGGCGTACCTTGCATTTGGAAGAAAGGGAAGGTATGTGCATTGTTTTAAATATCGGCCGATAATCGATATTATCGGCCGAGTTATCGGATTTTTGAGCTCTCTGCTAGGAGAAGTTGGTTTTGTAATCGGTTATTGTTTTGGGGAGATTATCGGCGAGTTATCGGCGTTATCGGTACTTATCGGCCGATAAGTAAGGCTAAATTATCGGGATTATCGGTCAAGCATTTTGAGTTGAGTTGTTGAGTTTTTAAAACCCGACCCGACCCGTTTTGTTAATAATATAAAACTTAAAACCCGAAACTTTGTGAATCCGACCTTCAAACCCTAACTTCGTCTCTAGCGGCTGTTCTTTTTCTCGTAGGACGCTTCCTCCGTTATCTCCATCTTATGTTCTCTGCGCCTCTTCGTCGCTCGCCTTCGTGAACTTCAACCTTGAACTTCATCGCTCGCCTACCTTCTGTCAACCATGTTTTTTTTTTGTCCGGAAACATGGCTATATACACATGTTGTGAGCTTTCCTTCTCTTGTAATTCCTTCACGCACGTACTTTCTCTTTTGAGTAATATCAGTTATATAACTATTCTTTTATCATATTTTGTTTTTCTGTTTTTCCTGTAACAGAGATTTATATAAGAAATTAGTGAATAAATTGTACATACTTTGCTTTTCTGTTTTGGTGTGTTTATATTTCATTAAGCATGGTTAGATTATATTTTTTAGTTGTTATATTATATATATACACCATCCAGTATATTGCTCCGATAAATACTACTTCTCCCCGATATTATCCCAGATTTCCGCTATCCTATAAGGATTTTGGCCGTCCGATAAATCCCCGATAACCGATATTTAAAACCTTGGGGCTTGTTTGGATTGAGGGGAATGAGGGTGAAGGGAAGTTAGGGGAACCATTCACTTCCATTCACCTTGGTGAAGGGAAGTTAGGGGAACCATTCACTTCCATTCACCTTGTTTGGGAACACTTAGGAGGTGAAGTTAATTCACCCTAGTTCCCCTTGGTTCACCCCCTAATAGTATAAAATTTGTTACCCCCCAAATTGGGGTGTAACCAAGGGGAAGGGAACTCCCTTCCCTTCCCTTCCCTTCCCTTCTCTCAGTTTCCCTTAACTTCCCTTCACCCCCTACAAATCCAAACAGGCCCTTGGGTATGTGTTATCCCCGGCGTACCTTGCATTTGGAAGAAAGGGAAGGTATGTCAAGAGGAAGAAGAAGAGGGTAGTTTTAGACTATAACTGGGTTTTGATAGTTTTTTTAACAGCATGATGTTTTGTAATGAAAAATAAATGTTAGTGGATTTCATAACGAAGGGGATTTCCATGATAATCACTATATAATATTGAAAAAAGGATATTTGATTAGAAATTGAAAATGACGGCATTAGTGCTGTATTTGAAAACTTAAAAGGGGACTTTCCATCAACCATACAAATCTTGAAGGAGATCTTCTGTGATTTACCCCCTCAACTGCTAAATGCGAAGGTAGTCGACAAGTAAAATCATAAATAGACCCTTTGCTTATAAAAGTGTGTTTTTTTTAGTCCACGATGCTCACTTAATCACTGGTTCTAATTCTAAATAAAGCATCCAAAGCTCAAAAAATTCAAGGAAAGAATCGATCTTTCGACCTGATTGACGAGCAAAACGCGATGATCATGAAGCTGCTGAATGATCATATCGCACACAGTCGTCTTCCCCGACGCCGTCCCTCCCGAAACCCCTAAAAACACCAACCAATTCCCAAATCAAACACTATGAAGAAATCAAAAACCCTAATTAGGGTTAGGGTTAGGGTTAGGGTTTATCACCGATCACAAAGGGCTGCTTCGGGGCCTCCATCGAATCCTCGTCGGCGTTTTGGGCGGCGGCGGCCTTGGCTGAGGAGGGAGAGGAGGGAGCGGATGAAGACGAGAGGCGGAGAGAAGGCCGCTGAAGTGTGGGCCCGTCGCTGACTCCATTGCCGACTCCGTGGCTTTGTCTGGCATTTCGACGAACGCTTGAACTGCAGACGGAAACTGTCCTCTGGTTCGATTTCTTTTTTCTTTTCTTTTCTTCTTTTTTTTTTAATCTTTTTCCGCGTATTTTGTTGATAGCCGGGTTCTGTTTGTTTGTTGGAGGAGGGATTTGGGGTGGGACCCACTCAGGAGCTCGAAACAGGGACTGGAGAGTTCAAGGGCTGAGGCCTTGAGGAGTGAGGGCCCAAACTTGGCGTTGGTCCAGCATTCCCATGTCAAACCAAATGTAGCAGCTTATGTTCTGGGTTTGAGAAGGCTAAATTGCAGTTTTTGTTCTGTTAGGAATGTAAAAATTTTCATACGAAATTTCGTATATAATATTCAAAAAAATTCATAGGAAAGTTCATAGATAAAATTCGCATATTGATTTCATAGCTTTTTAGCCACTAGTATTTGTTAAATTTGCTATTAATCCTACCCAAATTCTAATTTAAACATATTCTGATTCTATTTGAAAAGCAAAGTTGGATAAATTTAATATTATACTCGGTAATTTTAATAGTTAGAAATTTATAAAATTAGCATGTGAATGGTATAGGAGAACTTCCAAATGAAAACTTTTAGGTTTGAATAATTGATGTTGCTATAGTGCTAATTTTAAACAACTTAAAGTCTATAATAGGTACATCCGCGTCGGGCCGGCCCAGAAAACCGGGCCCAAGCCGGGCAAAACCGGAGCCCGGACCTGGTTGCCCCGAGCCGGGCCCAGGCTTGAGCGGGCCGGGTTTTTTTGATTTTTTACTTTTTTAAATTTTTTTTATATTTTTCAAGAAAACAAAGCAAAAACAAACACATTTTTGATAAAAAATTATATTATTAATCATTTGTAATTATGTAATTTACAAATATAAAAAATTATAGAAATTAAAATAATAAAATAATATAAAATAATTATAGATTTTATAGAAACAAACAAAATTAAAAATACTTATAGAATATTTTACTCCAAAAACAGAATTTTATTACTACACCCAAACATATATCATAAACAAAATATAAATTATATGATATATAGGTATATATATATATATAATTATATTGTATACCTATAGTTATATATATATATTTTTTATATATATGATATATAATATATATATATATATATATATATATATATATATATATATATATATCATATAGATATATGTATAATATATGTGTATATATACTATATATATTATATACTCTTATATAAATATACTTATATGCTGTACATATAAGTTTATCGTATGTGTTGTGTGTGGATCATCAAAAGATTCTGTGTGTTGTGGTTGGTTAATAGGGTAATATCCTATATATTATATATATAGTATATAATATATATAATACTCTATATTATAGAGAGAGAGAGAGACCGGTCTGAAATATGGAGAACCTTGCGCTACCCAAGTCTGCTTAAAGCAACTCGGCTACCTGTGAGTGGCCTAATCTATAGTCCCTACTTAAATCTATCATCTCTCGAAGATAGAGCTGTACTCAACAACCCTCACAAACTCCAATGTAGATGTAAGGGTATCTTACGAGATTTAGACCACTATCCCACACTACCAAGCTTTGCTTTGGAGCTCAACTTTATTCGGGTCTTGAGTACAATTTTTCCCGGTTCTCTTACCAATATATATTGATATAATTTTTATTATACTATTATTATAATATATATATATATATATAATATATATATATAATATATATTGATATATATATATATATACTAATATATAGTATATAATATATATATATATATATATATATAGGGAGAGGTTCTAATAAAAACCTAGAGAACTAAAAACCAATCCTAACCCTCCAATCTATCTAATCCAATGGCCTACATTTCGATGACAGAATTGTAAATATAGACAAATTTAATACACATCATTAATGTGAAAAAAGGTAAACTTGGAACAATTAATTACATAGTTCTCCATTTCCCCATGCAACTCTCTCTCTCTCCAAAATCACAGCAGCTCTTTCCTCTCACGTTCTCCTCTCTCTCTCTCTCCTCCATTTCCCAAAAGTTTGAACCAGCCCCCTCTCTCTTCCTCTCTCTCACCACCACAAACACCACTAACTCCTCACCGAGCTCCTCCAACTCCACTGCCCCTGAGCTCCCTCCGACGAACCGAAGCCGCTCTGACGAACCGAAGACGCTCCCTCAGACCCGACGCCGTCAACCTCCTCTCCATCTCCTTCGCCACCTTCAAACAACCCAGATCCGAGCTCCTCCCATCCAAGCTTTCGCTGGAGTGAATCTGGATTCACTCCAGTGAATCTGGATTCACTCCAGTGAATCTGGATTCACTCCATTGAATCTGGATTATATTGAAGCTCGATTCATTGGAGTGAATCCAGATTCACTGAATTGAATCCAGATTTAGTGACCTGAAACTCGTTATCAAACAATAGCAAATCTGCAAAAATAAAAAACAAAAAGGAATAAGAAACTTATGGTAAAAAACAAGCTATAAAATTTTAAACCATGATAAGATTTCACATTTTACAGCAAAAAGTTACGATTTTTATGGTAAAAAACAAACACCTCACATAACTGAATCTGGATTCACTGCAGTGAATCTAGATTCACTCATGCGTTTATTTCTTCGAAATTACAGCACATGCATTTATTTCTTCAACAATTCATTAAAAACCATCCTAACCATCCAAGCTTTCGCTGGAGTGAATCTGGATTCACTCCAGTGAATCTGGATTCACTCCAGTGAATCTGGATTCACTCCAGTGAATCTGGATTCACTCCAGTGAATCTGGATTCACTCCAGTGAATCTGGATTCACTCCAGTGAATCTGGATTCACTCCAGTGAATCTGGATTCACTCCAGTGAATCTGGATTCACTCCAGTGAATCTGGATTCACTCCAGTGAATCTGGATTCACTCCAGTGAATCTGGATTCACTCCAGTGAATCTGGATTCACTCCAGTGAATCTGGATTCACTCCAGTGAATCTGGATTCACTCCAGTGAATCTGGATTCACTCCAGTGAATCTGGATTCACTCCAGTGAATCTGGATTCACTCCAGTGAATCTGGATTCACTCCAGTGAATCTGGATTCACTCCAGTGAATCTGGATTCACTCCAGTGAATCTGGATTCACTCCAGTGAATCTGGATTCACTCCAGTGAATCTGGATTCACTCCAGTGAATCTGGATTCACTCCAGTGAATCTGGATTCACTCCAGTGAATCTGGATTATATTGAAGAATAAAAAACTTATGGTAAAAAACAAGCTATGAAATTTTAAACCATGAAAAGATTTCACCTTTTACAGCAAAAAATTACGATTTTTATGGTAAAAAACAAACACCTCACATAACTGAATCTGGATTCACTGCAGTGAATCTAGATTCACTCATGCGTTTATTTCTTCGAAATTACAGCACATGCATTTATTTCTTCAACAATTCATTAAAAACCATCCTAACCATCCAAGCTTTCGCTGGAGTGAATCTGGATTCACTCCAGTGAATCCGGATTATATTAAAGAATAAGAAACTTATGGTAAAAAACAAGCT
Source organism: Asparagus officinalis (assembly GCF_001876935.1). Classification (NCBI taxonomy): domain Eukaryota; kingdom Viridiplantae; phylum Streptophyta; class Magnoliopsida; order Asparagales; family Asparagaceae; genus Asparagus; species Asparagus officinalis. The sequence continues at coordinate 9,740,971 of NC_033803.1, read as the reverse complement.
ATAAAATTTTAAACAAAAAGAATAAGAAACTTATGGTAAAAAACAAGCTATAAAATTTTAAACAAAAAGAATAAGAAACTTATGGTAAAAAACAAGCTATAAAATTTTAAACCATGATAAGATTTCACATTTTACAGCAAAAAGTTACGATTTTTATGGTAAAAAACAAACACCTCACATACTGAATCTGGATTCACTGCAGTGAATTCTAGATTCACTCATGCGTTTATTTCTTCGAAATTACAGCACATGCATTTATTTCTTCAACAATTCATTAAAAACCATCCTAACCATCCAAGCTTTCGCTGGAGTGAATCTGGATTCACTCCAGTGAATCTGGATTCACTCCAGTGAATCTGGATTCACTCCAGTGAATCTGGATTCACTCCAGTGAATCTGGATTCACTCCAGTGAATCTGGATTCACTCCAGTGAATCTGGATTCACTCCAGTGAATCTGGATTCACTCCAGTGAATCTGGATTCACTCCAGTGAATCTGGATTCACTCCAGTGAATCTGGATTCACTCCAGTGAATCTGGATTCACTCCAGTGAATCTGGATATATATATATATATATATATAAGATATATACATATATAAGAGAGAATATACTTATATAAGAGAGTATACACTGTATACTTATATATACTTATACATATATTATACATATATAAGAGAGAGTATACTTATATACTAAGAGAGAGAGAGAGAGAGAGAGAGAGAGAGAGAGTGTGTGTGTATATATATGGAGAGAGAGAGAGAATAGACTTAAGATGTTTTAATCACCATACAAGCTAAAACTTCTTGCTAGATGGTTTGAGTGCACAAGCAAAGACATAAAGGGGTCGAGGTTAAGTTCTGGTCAAATTCTCTTAAATGCTCAAGAAAAAGAATCATGGCAAAAAGTAACATGTAATAAAGATTAAGGGTAGAAAATGTCTGATCCAAGCTAGGTGGCTTATAATAAGAGTGTACTTGGCAACTTCGCTTAATTGATTTGGCTTATAATAAGGATATGCTTGGCAACTCCGCTTAATTGGTTTATTCAAACAAAATCAATTTAAGTATGTCCTAGCTCATACCAAAACGTAAAGCAAGATTTAAATTTATTTTATTACGCTAAGTTTTTGCTTTAGGGGTTGCTTAGTTCGTTTCCTAGATATAGGGAAATGCATTTCCATGTACAAAAACATAAGTTTTGAGTTTTCCAAACTTTTCCAAGAAATAGATTGTTTCGCTTTGGTTTGCACAAAAAAATAGTGGGAAACCAATGTATTTATTTTTCTTGTATTTGGTTCGCATGGAAAAAAGGGAAAACTTTTGTTTATATGGCAAAAAAGCTGACGTGGCTACAGTTTTCGTCGACACGAGGTTGAGGAAGGAATTGGGGGAGAGAAAAAAAATCTGATGTGGCGGCGATTTTCACTGAGTTTTCCTTCTTCAACTCTAGCGAACCAAAGATGGGAAAAAAACCGACGGAAAGCTTATATCCTACGTGGCCACGAAAAATCTGATGTGGAGGCGGTGTAAAACTTTTCCACCGAGTTAAAAAACGAACCAAACAGCCCCTTAAATTAGTTTTCTTTTGATCCGTTACCGTTGGTCCAAAATTAAATTAGTTTAGACCAAAACATAATTTAGGAGACATTGCCGAAGTGGCCCTAAAAAAGTAATTAATCTTTGAATTTTACTGCTCACATCCTTCCCCTCTCTCGGTCCTTGTAGGGGTGGCAAACGGGTCGGGTCGGGTTATAGTTGACCCGACCCGTTTAAGTGTGACCCGACCCGATCCGTTTAATAAATGTGTCAATGTGATCTGACTCGTTTATTAAACGGGTTACCCGACCCGACCCATATAACCCAAATGATCCGTTTGATCAAAATTTGGGCTGCTACGGTCTTTTTCCTTGATTAAGTAGTGGATATTTCAAAGTTATGTTGATTTTCAAATGAATGACTCGGATGTTTGCTCATCTCCAGAAGGAACAGGTAGATCTTTCAGAGGCAAAGCTGATTCAAATGAATGACTCGGATGTTTGCTCATCTCCAGAAGGAACAGGTAGATCTTTCAGAGGCAAAGCTGAAGTATGAAATAATCAATCTCAAGAACACATCTCCAGAAGGAACAGGTAGATCTTTCAGAGGCAAAGCTGAAGTATGAAATAATCAATCTCAAGAACACCGACACGTGGATAATCTTAATTTTGATCAAAAAGAAGTATCGTCTCGGACCATTTAGAAATATTCAGAATCCACCAGGTGATACAATTAACAGAGATTGACACAAGTAAAAATCAACAACAGTTCAGCTCAAAAGAAGAAAAAACCATTGAGTACTTGTACCACGGAAAGAAACAAATTATTGTCCAGCAAAAAACTCATGAACGCAGATTTTACAAAAGCCAGTCCTTTTAAGGGAAACTGACCATTCAAAGCCAACCACATCTCTTAAATTTACCCTAAAACCTTTGAACCAAAATACACAAACAAGTTCACCCTTCATTTTACAATAGAAACGCTACTCTTCTCAGAAACTACTTGCAACACTATAAGCCTTTAATGCACTCCATCTCTATAGCTCCTACAGAAAATTCTTTTGGGAGATAAAGAGTAAATACCTACACTAAACTACTTCAAAACAACTCAAATCCAAAAAAAAAAACAACCTGACAAAAGTTCCTTCAACATACAGAATCGATAACAAAAATTCAATTACAAGTTATCTTCATCGAACCAGAAATGGCATAGCAAAAGCTACTCTTCAGCAACAATAACGCCGATCCGACCTTGAAAGCAAATACTATCACTATTGTCCAAGGAAACATATTAAACAATCAAATAAAGAGCTTTACTTACAAATAAATCAAATCATACCAAAACATTATATATTTGATTATTCAAGTAATCGAAGTTTATACTAAGCCAAGGAGACTTCATAGTATAAGAGATTCATACTTGTGTTGACATAGATTCTCCAACATCTAAATTCCGAGCGAAAAAGATTTATTTGATAATGTTGAGTGGACTTTAACCAACACGCTCGAAATCGACCCTAATAAAGATTTTGGGCCGGGTTAGGATTATCTCGCAATATCCAAAGATATTTCGGGTCGGGTATTTATAACGTCAGATCCGAGTCCACGTGTGACAGGGCGCAGGGCGGAAAAACCAAAGCATGAAACGTTCGCGTGTTGGGACGCGAGAGAGGGCCAAGCGGTGCGTCACTACTCTTTAACAATTTGCGCCCAGATTTTAGGGAGAATTACAATCCTTTTTACTTTTTTGCATATACAACCTCAATTGACTTAGGACTATGAGCCGTTTGTTCTTTGCCCAACAGCTGTGAGAGGTAGGAAGGACTCTTAAGTCTTAACTAGTTTCAGGCCCGTGCGATGCACGGATTTGTTTAATATATCAAAATTGATGTAGTAAAAAAATACAAAATAAAACAGTAATAATATATAAGATACCAGAAATGATACAACCTATGCTGCATATATGTTTAACTTACTATTAAACTGTAAAAAAGAATCAAAATATAATTTCCCTATTATCATAACAAAATAGATAAAATATCTTATGTCTATATGATTAATGTTATAATATTTTGCTATACTAAGTAATTAGTATGCAACATAAAGTTTAGTTCCAAACGAAATATTTAAAGCACCTAGAGATACATGTCAAGTATATATATCTATGAACCAAGACAATAATTATCAATATATTGATAAACAAAATATCTATCATAATCATATCAAGTAGTTAGGTTTCTCAACGCAAAACCACAAAAAATTATGTAGTGCATACAAAAGTTTACTAAATACGGTTTTAGACCAAAATACTAAATATAAGTTTCAGACATTATGTATCAAATATAGATTTATCAAAAAGGAGCTTGAACTCTCTGTAGAATATTCTAATTATCCCTTTTCAATCTTGATCTGTTTTTGCTTTTTGTTGCTGGACATTTGCGGAGAAATCATGTCTACTGAAACTGGGTGCTCGACACCAGATTCCAACAAATTTCTCTTGCAATGAGTAATGTTATCCAAGGAACAAATTTCATCTTTATTGTCACCAGTGACCAATAGCGAGCCCTGTGTTTCAGTATAACATAATAGTTAGCATGTTAATGAGGTGGCAGGAAAAGATTGTTGCACAATTAATATGAAGAATCAAAAAATCAATATTAAAGCGAAAAGAAATAGGCAATCCAAAGTGATAATGGTGAAAGTTGTAGCAACAAAAGATACTACTCAAAAAGATATTAAAGAATTTGGTATTACATTAAGAAGGATTACTATGACAACCTATAATAGTAATTAAGCTAGCTACTTCTCTCAATTAATCTTCTCGGTGTATTTAATTTTTTTTAATTTATACATCAAGGAGGTGGTGGAAGTTTTGGGTGCAAAGTGTCAAAAGTTAATTAGAAGCTTCACGGGATTGATAATGAGTCATTGACAAATAGAACACAAGCCAGAAATAACGTTAACTAAACTTCAAGCTTTCATTTGTTTTGAAAACATCTAAAACACAAATGGTTAAAAAACCTTATATTATTAAAAGTCATTCTACTCATATGTTAGATAAGAATATGACAATATATAATGCATCCTTTTAAAAAATCAAACATTAAAAATATATTCTACACATTCTAGAAAATAAAGGCATGTTTATTTTATCTATTTAGTTAGCATACTAATAAGATATAAACAAAAGTTTTTTGCACGGTTAATGTGAAGAATCAAGAGAACAATAATAAAACGTAATACAAAGTGATAAAGGTGAAAGAAGCAACAACATCAAAAGAGCATTTGAAAAATAAGTATTGTGCAATATACAGCAAAAGAGAATTTGAGAGTTTTGTCTTGTCAGGTTATCCCCTTGATTATGGAGAGAGGTGTTGAGGTGTTACTATAAGTATTAGTATTGATCATAGTTATAATTGGATGGAGGTTGTACATATAATGTTTTTGGTATGACATCTATAATTTCCTTTCATTTCACAAAAAAATATAAATAAATAAAAAATAAATACAAATATGAGAAAAGAAAAAGAAAAATAATACTAAGTGTATTGACTTACATTATCAAAATCATATTTCTTTTTGGAAGATTCTATATCATTAGTGAAATATTCTTGACCTGTCGACTTCTAATAATTTAGAAGGAAAAAATATTACTAATATACTACTCAACCTCATCTATATATGCAGATTGATACATGAAATGAATAGATATGTAGCTCTATAAAAGAAGGAAATATGTAATGTAATGTACCTGGTTCAAATCTAAGTTGTCTATGAAAGCTGCTATCAGATTTTCATCATAGTCATTTTAGAAATAGAAAATACAGGACAATTTTTCAGCATTGCTTAATTTAGATTTCCCTTGATGCATATTTCTATATAATTCATATTTTTAACTATATATATTTATTATGTTTCTGATTACAGGAAGGTTCTTGGATATATGTTGTTCCTTTTGAAATAAAGGACTTGTTAGTGTATACGAAGGAAAGATACAACAATCCGAAGATCCATATCAGGGAAAATGGTTAGTATTTACTATAAAACGCAGTTACATGATTGTTTACAAAAAAATCTTAGAAGATTGGAACAAATGAACACTATCTTTCATGAGAACTTAGTAATGAATTGTTCAACCATTATATTGTTATGCTTAGTGGTAAATGGGTAGATTGCAAATAACCTCACTCATCTATATTTTCACTAACAATTATCATCCCTCAATTATTTTGCTAGCGTTACCACCTCTGAATTTTAGTTAAATAGTTTGCATCAAAATAAAAATATATAAACATTGAAGATGAAAAAATGCGTTAACAAATATCCAATGTAAAGAATTCAGAAATGCAAAACCATAATAGATTTTGACAGTATCCTCACTTTTGACCAATCATTTAATTTTAAGGATAACTTCCATAATAGATTTTGACAGTATCCTCACTTTTGACCAATCATTTAATTTTAAGGATAACTTTCACAACCCACTTATTATAAATGACAGAATACACTCCAACACTAAAGTTTTGCATAAATACCTAGTTAACATTTAGGGGAATGGAATTTACTTAACTTTCCTTGTCTTCTTCCCACAGGTTTCCCTTAAACTTCCCCTACTCTTAATGAAACTGAAACATGCACATACGATTACTTGGATAAACATGGTCACTGTTGATATTCTAATAATAGATATGTCTTTGATAGAAATAATCTTTTTCCTTGCTTCTTTGCTCAAAGGTATTTGATATATTGAACCTAAAGAACTTGTGACTCGGCAATGGCAGTAATAATATAGCAAGGGACAAATAATGCATGTTGAAGAGGATCCGTTGATGAACTTAAGAAAAACAGTGGGGCAAGACTAAAGTTTCTTAGATAAACTTGGAGTCTAAGGACATGTAGATGATTATTATAATAGTGGATATGGATTTTAATAAAAATTATCTTTTTGAATCTACAGAATTTGGGACTTGGCAACAAATTATTTGTTTGGATGGACACTATGAATAATACTTAGAATTACTAAAGGAAAAGTAATAAATGCAATAGTTAGTTTGATTACAACCTATTTATATTACATTATGTTTGGAGTTTTGATATAGTAGCAAAAATGATAAGAAAGGTAGTATAGTATGGAATAATGAGTACAATTTTACAGTTTCCAAGGGTAATCACCTAACTTTATGACCTAAAATTAAAACTTGTGAATAAACAGGAGTTAAGTTAAGACTCAATAATGTGGATAATTATTTTTATTGGCAGTATAGTATGGAAGTATAGTATGGAAGGATAAGGAGAGTAACTATATACTTAGCTGCTTGTTCATCTTATTAAGGTTTTTTTAACAAATCTAAAATTTACCCCTATTTTGCATTACATAACTAATAGCCAACATTAATGGTATCTAAATTTATCCCTATTATATAATTGGATTGTCAATTACTAATGCTTTAACTTGGTACTGATGACCAACTTACTATGTCAGATATCTACTTAGAGATCTCAATATAAACCATAAAAAATTGTTATATAGGTTAGTTTTTGTGTGTGTGTCCATAAAAGGAAAAAACATAAGTATCTTACATAACATACTCATTCAAAACTAAAATAAAAACTTGGAAAATTAAATACTTAATGTAGATATTTGCATGGCAAAGCCAACTCAATTAATTGAAATCCAAGTAGCGAGTATTGTCTTTTTGAATAAACAACCCAACTTTGAGCTAAAAACATGAGAAATAAAATTGATGAATAGGGTGACAACAATTAATATGTTGGTAGTAGTTAGAGCACAAAAAGAATAAAACTCAAAGCATATTTTTGTGGTTAATCTAGTGAATGATACACTTATATTACCCAGATCTAATCAAAATTATAATGCTAAGTATTTAAACATGAAACATGGGTTCACCCAAGTTCCACCTTCTAATAATTAAGTATATTTACATTACCTTGTTGCCTTATTTGGAAGAGATGATCATTGTAATTTTCACCTGCAAACTATAATATAATAAATAGATCCAAGTTTTTTAATTAAAATAATCATGCAATGAAAAAAACTAAAGCATGAATCAATTTTCATGTGAAATCACGCAAGTCTAACCTTCTGAATTTGCTCGAGTTCGTCACAATAGCTTGGACAAATTTCCTCCTTTTAAAAGGGTAGGTAATGGGGATCCCACCTTTACACTTGAATTAATAAAAAAAGTTGCTGGTGCACTCCATTAAATTGTATCTAAATAAAAATTAGGCTTAATTGTCTAACGTGGTTGCGTGTTTTCTGAATAATGTAAAGAATTCAATATGTCAAGGATACAATTGTACGAAAAATTGCAAATAGAGTAAACAAATAATTCAGCCATTGGGATCTTTACTAATTCGGTTTTCACTAACTATAAAATAACCCAATAATCCCCAAGGTCATGTAGGGAACTATACTTAGAAGCTGAAATTAAAAAAACTACAATATCCTGAAACTACAAGAGAATACATAACATTGTCCAATCTAATTGTTGTGATGCATATTAAGTTAAATTAAAGACTAACTATGCACACATTAAGCTCTATTCATGAAATAAACCAGATGCTAAAAGACAAACTCATAAGTAAACTAATCAAAGATCAGAAAAAGGTCGGGACTATTCCAAGGAATCAAAACCTCACTTTTCTCGAAGTCCACACCAGAGGCAAAGACAAGAAAAAAAAAAGACTAAATCCTCCATCACTTTTCCTGAGCCAAAATTTCGATAAGAAAGCAAAAAAAGGAAAAAAAAACATCAAGAAAAATTACCAACTCTAGGATCTGTGTCGATGATGAGCTTCCCTTTAGATCCGACATCAGTGTTAGCCTCCATTTCCCTCTCTCTCTCTCTCTCTCTCTCTCTCTCTCTCTCTCTCTCTCTCTCTCTCTCTCTCTCGATGAATTATTTGGTTCTCGAGAGGAATAGGCCCATTTGGCTGGTGGACGACGGCAACATCGGGACGGCTAAGAGGTTTGAATACATGTACTACCTCGATTTCGAGGCGTCCATGGCGGAGAAGAGGGCTCAGAATGCTCTTGCTGAGATCCAAGAATTCACTTCCTTTCTACGGGTACTCGGAAGTTATCCCATGGACATGATTCCTTGGAACACTACAGAAGAGCTGGGATTGAAAGTAAGAACGAAGGAATAATATAGGGTTTGGGGGAAATGGGGTAAAGGAGAGCTGAGATTGAAGGAAACGAACAGTCGATTACGGGAAATTAAGAACGGAAGAAGGAATGGCTTCGGGGGAAATGGGGTAAAGGAGATATTGGGAAGGAAAAAGAAGCTGGAAACGATGCAGTGCATTGAAGATAGCAACGAAGCGGTGCACGGATTTAGAAGCGGTGAAAGAAGATGTCGGGTATTTTGCCAAGTGGCGGTGAAAGACGAAGCGGTGCACGGATTTAGAAGCGGTGAAAGAAGATGTCGGGTATTTTGCCAAGTGGCGGTGAAAGTGGCGGTGAAAGGAGATGTTGGTGATTTTGCCAAGTGGCGTTTTGAAGGGTAATACTTTTTAGTAATAGTATATAGATTGTTACCAAGCACGTGGAGTCTCTCACAAAGGGTTATCATCAAAAAAAAAAAAAAATCATTAATTAAGCTCTTTGTTAACTTACTAATTTACAAGCAAAAAAGAATAGAGAAGTCTACTTAATTTTTCACTTGTATAAACACAAAATATATGACTAAAACTTAGGTAATTATCGGCAAAGAATAATGTTAAGAATGTGATATATGACTTACACCCAACACTAATAAGGTCCGAGGGTTGGAATTTCAACGATCGCAATTAGTGTCTGTATAGTACTACAATTCAAACAGAATTATTTATTAGATCTGTAGCTCAGTGTAATTAGCGCTCCAACGTGGTTACTATCGAGCGCCATATCGTCTTTGTCAAAGATACGACAATTAATATACTTGGTCAATCACGAGCCGCAAATTATCACTCTACATCTAGCCCTATACTATCAAATTTAGAAAATAACCAATTCTCACATCATGCATAATAGACCTGGTTGTGCACTCTCCTATCTTTCGCTCTATTTAATTTGTAGATTATGACTTATTACCTAAAATCATGGACTCAATCTTCAGATGAGTTTCATTTAGATCTTGCTCAAATGCCCTAGTGGTCTTTATATGAGCGCAATGTTTCATATCAATGCGACAATAAACCCATCCATATTCACAAAGCTACTCCTAAATATAGCGTCTTGTTCTCCTTCTAAAACTTTCCTCATTAGTATATCTAAGATCTGTTGTTTGGATCCTACGAGGTGGACATTGTAACAGGGGCGGATCCAGGATTTTAGTTCTGGGGGGGCCGCGTACAAAAGATAGATAAAAAATTTTCTTAATGTAATTTTATTCACAAGAGATATACCACAACCCACATAAAACGAGTAGAATAGCCAACATCAATATCTCCAAAATATTTCAAAAGAGGAAGATAAATATTATATAGAAAATAGTCAAATAAGCATCATCTATTTTTTTATAACTAAAATTTCTCTAACTAAAAGGAATTCGACGTTTCTTAAGGGCATGTTTGGATTTGTAGAGGGTGAATGGAAGTTAAGGGAAACTAAGGGCTTGTTTGGATTGAGGGGAATGAGGGTGAAGGGAAGTTAGGGGAACCATTCACCTCTATTCACCTTGTTTAGGAACACTTAGGAGGTGAAGTTAATTCACCTCCATTCACCTTGGTTCACCCCCTAATAGTATAAAAATTGTTACCCCCCAAATTGGGGTGTAACCAAGAGGAAGGGAATTCCCTTCCCTTCCCTTCTTTTCCCTTCCCTTCCCTTCACTCAGTTTCCCTTAACTTCCCTTCACCCCCTACGAATCCAAACAGGCCTAAGAGAAGGGAAGGGAAGGGAAGGGAATGGAGTTCTCTTCCCCTTGGTTACACCCCAATTTGGGGGGTAACAAATTTTATACTACTATTAGGGGGTGAACCAAGGGGAACTAGGATGAATTAACTTCACCTTCTAAGTGTTCCCAAACAAGGTGAATGGAAGTGAATGGTTCCCCTAACTTCCCTTCACCCTCATTTCCCTCAATCCAAACAAGCCCTAAAATTTTCAAAGCCTTCAATGATAGCATCAATGCTCAGACTTTTAGCAATTTCTCTTTCAATAAACACCATTAATGCGTTGGAGAGGAAAGCATCCTCCATTTTGCTTCGAAGTCTAGTCTTGACGATATTCATAGCTGAGAATGATCGTTCTGCAGTAGCGGTAGAAACTGGAAGAGTAAGCACAAGTACGATCACTCTAGAAATGATGTCGTATGTAGCAGATTTATTAGTCTTTACCAACCATTGACCCAACTCAGAAATGGTTGAAAGAGTTTTGATCTGACCCTTTGACTACATTATGCTCATAATGTTTCAATTGCATCTTCAAACTCTCTTTTTCTTCACTTGTAAAATATTGTGCATAAAACTTGCCAACAAATTTGCATATATCTTGTATTCTCAATGCCTCAGATGCATTTTGAGGATTTAAGGCAGAACTAAGCATGAGCAATTCTGTTGCATCTTTCACTAAAACACACATTAATTTCTTGCATTTGTGAATCAATCGCGACATAAAGAAAGTCTAATCGATAATGATGCCCAATGGTGATGTCTTGATGACCACGAGCTCATTCTGCCCATTCGCTAAATACCTCTCCATAAATTTCCAATTTCAATGAAACCCCATTTATTAATCTTGTTGCTACTCATGGTAATATATTTACTATTAATATATACATAAAAACCCTCAAATAATTAATATTCAAAAACTAATTTTTTCCCCCAAATTAGGAATAGAGCACCACAAATTTTTTTTTTTTTTTGAGGGGGCTTGAGAAATAGAGCATCCTAATTTTTTCCCCCAAATTTTGAGGGGGGGGGCGTGGCCCCCCTGGACTGTATGTAGATCCTCCCCTGCATTGTAAGTACGTGACAAAATCTCTTTAAATTTATTATTCTTTGTCGTAATAAAGAGAATAAATGAAATTAAAAAGAACTTATATTAAAGTTTACTAATAAAACAATTAACTATAAGTGAAAACTATTTAATTGCTTAGGAGGTAAGACAATGCTTTGGCTCTAATGGAGAAGTTTTAAAGCCCACGATTTTCATAAACAGTGGGTGCCATCTGTTTCAGCACCTGGATTTCGTAGACGAAGACACTGGGGCCCACATGCACCTACATTACAGGAATGCTATCTCTGCAAATCTAAAATGCACAAGGGTTCCTCTGTTAAAAATAACCAACGAAAAGCCGAGCGTAGATTAGTAAATTCATGATAAGAAATGGGTCCAAATGAAATTCTGGATCCTATTAAATCTTCTCGCCGTTCACTCTCAACACTCAGAATCAAGAAAAAGATTCTAAAGAGCAATGGCATCGAGATTGGCTTTCGGAGTTGAGCCCTTCATTTGCTTCTCTCAGTCTAAAAGCAGCAGGAGGAATGGTAATGGCTACGGTCTCAGATCTCCGACGATCTCAATGGCTTCCACCATCGGAGCCTCGTCTTCGACCGCTAAGTGAGCTTCTTTCTCCTGGGTTTTAATGATTTTGTTGTTTCATTTCGTGAAATCTACATGGGTTTTTGTGTTTGAGTGGAAAACCGAAGTGGGTTCGTTTGTATTGGTGTCTTGAGATTTTTATGGGTTGAGGGTTTTTTGTTTTGAGCATCAATTTGGGATTTTGACGTTTGGGATTTTTCTACTTTTGATTGTTGGTGATGGGAATCCCCTTGCATGAAATCTTAATGGGTTTGGTTAGTTTCCGACAATGAGAAATTTGAGATGGAGGGATTTTCTTTTTCCAATTAATTCTCTCTTCATGTTATCTAAAGTGGGCAAAGGGCAACGTTTATGATTTGAGAATAAGGAATTATATTTCTATTTTTTTTAGTTGAATAATTTACTTGATATCTATTATCGTTTCTCATTTTAATCTTAAACGTTACCATGTTATATTTTCTTGTTCTTGCATGTGGAGTTCATTCACTTTGATGAGTGTGGATTCGCATTCGGGATATTTTTATATGTAGATCTGGGATATTTCATATTAGAATAATCATCTTGAATATTGTTGTACTCGTATCTTTATGTTTGTTTGTATCTGATTTGTACTGATGACTACACTGGAGGCTATGTTGCCTTCTGATATATGTTTTTTATTATGCTGGTATTTATTTTCCTCAAGTTTGTTGGGTTGTTGTTTATTTGCTGTTGCTAACTATATAAAGCTTGTGGACCGCTAATTTAAATTAGGTAATCTAATTTTGGAATGCACTGTTCTATACATGAAGGAAATCAAGGTGATTGTTTGAGGAACTTAATTTCCTACCAACCTCAGGATTATGTAATGCCCAAGTATTGCTAGGGTTGCCTTGTTCAAGAACTTGGTCATATCCCTAGTTAGTATTTACTTCTAGAGAGCAAAGTTCTCAAAGTGAATATAGATGTTATTTTATCTAAAACGGGTAAAGGGTTTATGTGGGTGGAATTGATTTTTGTCATATCCCATTCTTTATGTTCTTACATGCATGTGCATTTATGCTGAGGAGAATCAGTTACCAAGTAACTAGAATATGGTGCAGTCAAACATAAAATTAACCTACATATCGCTGTGTTGAACCTAGAGCATTGCAAGATTTTTATGCAAACTCATTTCTGGGTTAAAGACAGGTGGGAATTATAGAGATGCTAGGAGAATTGGTTGTCTGGTAACTTAAATGTGGCGCGTCAAGAGATGTAAGAATGACTTACCTATGTCTAGTTAATCACAATGGGTGCATATGGGAAGTTGTAACCGGAGCATCACAATATTTAGTGTAAAACGCCAATCCATCTCGGCATTATAGACTGAGGTACAAAAGATTACTATGGATTAGGAGTTAGAACCCAATCTTAATGACAGTATCTGCTAATGGGTTCCAGCATTTCAAGAAAATTTTATAGAGGAAGCAGTAGTTTAGTGATTTATAGCCAATACGCTAGAGGATAAAGAATTAAAAATTGAAAAGGAGAAAACAAATCACTGCTTTATGTTAGTTGGTATTGTCTTCCATTGTTTCTGAAGCCGAAGGCAGATATCAGATCAGGGTTGAGCAGTATGGTGAAATTACTTATATTTTCTTAAATCTCCCCCCTCCTTCCGCCCTTTCCCCTTCTTTTTATTTTTGCTTTTCCCCTTTCTTGTTGTTAAGGAAATGTTTCCCCTTTTCATGGTTGTTGATGTGTGTTTTGCGGTACCCTTGAGCTAAATATTAAAAGTGGGCGAGGCTATTTAATATTTTTAGATAACTATATGTTAGACTTGGTTATAGGATCACTTAGCTTGTACCCATTAATGCGAAGGTTCTTAGGGCGATTTGAAATGGGAGTGGGATTGGATTCACATGAGTCTGGCATCGGTCTTATCAGGAGCAACTTGTAAAACTATTAACTAGTTGAAGAGGTTGTACTTGAAACCAGTTTCCCATAGGGAATTGGGAATTAGAAGAAATGGGAAGGAAGCTACATTTATTTATTTATTTATTTTGATTATACTTTGTGGATATTATAGAAACAACCTAGGCGATAAACATATTGTCTAATTGATATTTTCTAACTGCAATATTCATTTTGAGGTTGAAACAAATCTTTCCGAACCCCATGCTAATCATCACCTAATGCATGTAAAATGTTAGTAAAAATATTTGTGCATTTAATGGTACTACAATGGAGGTTTTCTAAGAACAATTTGATGTTATTTTCCATAGCTCTTTGTAAGTTTCAATAAATTTTTAGGTATTTTCATTATACTAACATATTCTTCATGTATTTTTCACCGTTTTTTGTTGTGTTATAATTTCTTTTCATAAAGCATGTTGAGGAATTTTTATGACTGGGAGTGTCCATTCTGGGTTTGTTCGGCTTACATTATGAAGCCTGTTGAGCTTGTTATTTCGCATTTCTTGTCTACCTAATTCACAGTCAAGGAGTTTCAAAAGCATTTGATTTAGTTATCGTTAGATGTTGAATATGAACAATTACACTTATGTTAATGGTGCTGTTTGCATTGTCGAGTTCAGACCCCATATTTTGCCTATAATTCATTACCTGTTCCATCTCCGAGCCAGATATTATGTCTTGAATATGATATTCATTGTTGTAGTTATATCGTTCTTTGAGATCTAACCTCTCTAAATGAAACTAGGGTTGAGACCCCGAAGAAGCCGTTCAGTCCTCCAAGAGAGGTGCATGTGCAAGTCGCGCATTCTATGCCATCTCAAAAGATAGAAATCTTTAAGAGCTTGGAGAATTGGGCTGAGACCAACATCCTGACCCATTTGAAGCCCGTTGAAAAGTGCTGGCAGCCGCAAGATTTCCTACCCGACACTTCATCCGAAGGATACGAGGTCCAGATAAAGGAACTGCGGGAACGGGCAAAGGAACTACCGGATGAATACTTTGTTTGCCTTGTTGGAGATATGATCACAGAAGAGGCTCTCCCGACTTACCAAACAATGCTCAACACCCTTGATGGAGTTCGGGATGAGACCGGTGCGAGCCTTACTTCGTGGGCTATTTGGACAAGGGCTTGGACTGCTGAAGAGAACCGACACGGGGATCTTCTTAATAGGTATCTTTACCTTTCTGGGAGAGTGGACATGCGGCAGATTGAGAAAACTATTCAATATTTGATTGGTTCAGGCATGGTAAGTTTTACGTTCACTTAAACTGTCTGATTTCATCAATTTGTTATTTTCATGGCATTCTCCAAGTTAAAAGATGCAAATTGTTCATCAATATTAGTTTAGCAGAGTGATAAACGCATGATTTTATAAATCATGCGTTATTCCTGGAAAGTTCACTACTTATTAAAGCTACACTAGTTATGTGTTTGCTGAAGTTTTTCCTTAGTGTTGACTATTGACCATCATATGGTATTGATATTGTATTTTTCTCATCCTTATATCATTGATACAAAATGCCTATTTATTACAAAATAAAAAATATTTGCTGAATTCTTCCAACTTTTGACTTTCTCCTGCAGTATTTACTTTGATTTCATATTGTCATTTGCTGAGGATGTTGGTCTTCTACTGGGGGGAACCTTTCAATTTCTTCTCTCTTTTTTGAGCTTTAACTTCCATTTTTCCACTTATACAAAGTGGTATACTAGGTTAGAAGGTTTTAGTTTTTTGAACACAATTCTGAACTTTTGAGTATATGTACCAGTTCTGACAACCATGACCTCTCATTTTTTTTTCATTACTTAAAAAAATTTTAACTTTAAGTTCCGATATTTCTTATTTTAATTTTAACGAAAATTTGCAACAAAGAGAACAGAGTTCAAGTTGAGGCCATAAGGGTTGCACTTGTTGAAAAGTCTGCTAAGAGTTGGGGTTGAACTAGCCAATTCCACCAAGTAGAATCCTAAGATTTATTTATTTTTAAAAAAAATCATAATCACACATGCACGGTTAAAAACGCGTGATAAAAATTATTAAATGTTATGATTAGACTGGCTAATCTGAACACATGAGATACAATTATTCCTCCATTTCAGTACAGATGTATTTATTTTACGGTAGAACCACAGAGTTCTGACTTCTGAATCTTGAAATTTTCAGAGCATGATTGTTAATATTGTTCCAATTGCTGTCACAACATTCTGAATGAGAATGGTCAAATTATTCTAAAGCTTCCCTTTGCCACATGATTCTTGGGATTATTCTCCAACAATAAGTTATATTGAATCATTAAAACTAGTAAGATTGATAAATTGCCTATGAACTATTTGCAACTTATTCAGGAAATTTGTATTCTATTCATGTAATTCTGTAACTTTGGATTTTTTGTCAATGTTATTATTTGGGGTTGATTGTGCATAGACCCCCATAATATCTTATTTTGATCTTACCACCCTACAGTTTCATTCTTGTGGATAGACCCACTATGTTTAGATTTTTCTTGACTCTTTTACCCTGGGTGAAATGTTGGCATATATTGTCCCTGGATGAAGTTTGTGAATCTATCTGAGGGCAAATGACTAAAAAAAGATAAAAATAACTCAGGGTATCTATCTTCAACAATGAGATTACGAGGTTAGTAAGTTCAAAACAGCGATACTACAAGGGGGTCTACGAGATGCATTTTTTCATACTTAGTTTCAAATGTTTTTCATCTTCACATATTTGAGTAAAATTGTTGTTTTGTTGATTACTCCCCTTTTCTTGACCAAAATTTCTGTGCTTCTCCAGGACCCTAGGACTGAGAACAACCCGTACCTGGGCTTCATCTACACCTCCTTCCAAGAACGAGCAACCTTCATATCCCACGGCAACACAGCCCGCCATGCCAAGGACAAGGGAGACCTAAAGCTCGCCCAGATATGCGGCATCATCGCCTCCGACGAGAAGAGGCACGAGACAGCTTACACCAAAATCGTCGAAAAGCTCTTTGAGATCGACCCGGACGACACCGTCCTCGCCTTTGCTGACATGATGAGGAAGAAAATCTCGATGCCTGCTCACCTCATGTACGATGGTCGTGACGATAACCTCTTCGATCACTTTTCTTCTGTCGCACAGAGAATAGGGGTTTACACTGCGAAAGATTACGCAGATATTCTCGAGTTTTTAGTTGATCGGTGGAAGGTCGGGGGGTTGTCGGGGTTGTCGGCCGAAGGGAGGAGGGCTCAGGAGTACGTTTGTACGTTGGTGCCGAGGATTCGGAGGTTGGAGGAGAGGGCACAGGGGAGGGCAAAGCTGAGGCCTAAGGTTGGTTTTAGTTGGATCTTTGATAGGGAAGTGCAGCTGTGAGCTGGGGTTTTTGAGAGAGGGTTGGAAGTTTTGGTTTTCTGAAAGTTTTTAGGGTTTTAATGAAGGTGTATGCTGTGGGTGGTGTTTTTCATGTACAAGTATTATGTTAACAAGTTAGTGGTAAAAGGGGTTTCGTTTTAGATCACTTTCTTTAGTCTCATGTTTTCTTGTTTGGTTGGTTTTGAAATTTGAAGTATATACCAGCGCATAGCCACCGCGCGTGTCTCGGTCGCATACCCACCGCACGTGTCTCGGACGGTTGGGAGGCTCAGGTTTCGATATGGCTTTCAGGTTCGATTTGAGGCGGTAGGTTTATCGAAAAAGAAATTTTGGGCTGGGTATAAAATAAAATAAAAAGTTTATGCGGGTGCATATTCATACTTGTACGTGTTTGAGGAAATTGGCTGCAGTATTATGGGTACAAACAATAAAAATTGTAATGAAAACATCGACGTTCTATTTAATCTCATGGATGTATGTAACAAGGCCCCCCCAATCCATCCTATAGCTGTAAACTAAGATTCACTTTGTAAACAGATGTAGTCGTCTTTTATTTTAATAACCTAATATAGTCCGTAGCTATTTTTGTTTTATGTTTTGAATTTTTTGTTTCTTGACCGAATAATAGTGAAGCATCTTTTACATGGATATAATTCATAAGTTAAACCGTTAAAATTTTGTCTTTATAAATGAAATTGTACAATGGAATTGTGCGTAAAGAATTGTATGAAAAATCATTATTATTATTTAATTATAAACTATTTAAAATGATTATTATTTCAATAGTTATTAGTTGAGGATGTAGTTCAAATGGTAGAGCGCTCACATAGCTTGCGAGCGGTACGAGGGCAGATACCTCGCATCTCCATTTTTGCTACATAGAATTAGAAGTTATTATGGGCTTAATATAAGAAATCTAAAGATCTTATGAGTACAAACAATACATAAAAATAAAATTTGTAAAAAGAGGATTATTATGTTAAATTTTTTATTGCCTTTTTATCCTCTCAATTTTGATAATTAACTTTTATGCCATTGTTTCTAATTAACCTTTCATTACTCATGCCAAACATATTATTAATTTTGCATCTCCTCAATTTCACAAAACCTTAGTAATTCAGTAGACTATAATTAATAATTTATAATAATAAGAATAAAATTGCTAATCCGGTACCCCTATTTTGTGACAATACTGGGGTTGTTGTACAAGCTAAGGAACCAAGATCCCGCCACAAGTCCAAGCACATCCTAAGGAGATATCACCTAGTTCGAGAAATCGTTGGAAGAGGTGATATCAGCGTTGACCGAGTCGACACCAAGAACAACATTGCGGATCCATCCACTAAGCCATTATCACAGCAGCACAGCAGCAGTTTGAACGCCACCGAGAAAGCATGGGTATAAGATACTGTGGCAATTGGCTTTAGTGCAAGTGGGAGATTATTAGGATTAGTGCTCTAAATCCAATCGCATTTGATGTAATCAGTGTTATTTTCTATGCATGAAGTAAAATTAAGGCCTTTCGTATTTATCATATGCTGCATACAATATTAAGCATGATGAGACCCATAAGTTAATGCAATGGTTTTAGGGTCATAATGAGATTATGCCAGTGAGACCTAAAGCCCTAAAAATCTTAGCTTAAAAATGTTCCTAGTTGTAGGGTTACTGAGTATGAGATCAGTGAACCGGTAAGGCTAGTACACTTGTTATATACTCTATGATAGAGGGTAACTGATCTCACAGTTACTTGTGAAGAGTCATTAATATAAAAGTGTAAGTGCTCATTATAGAATGAGTTCACTGAACTGACTTGCTCGAGGAAGGCATAATGGATCTATGTAAATGTCAATAAGTTTTTCCCCAGGCGATAGTATGTGTAAATGATCCTTAGACCTGAGATTACCATAGAACCTTATGATAGTTAAATTATAGTTTTGGTCTATTTCTTAATATGACTCTCTGAGACATGTGTAGGATATTCTGAACCCAATGAGACTATTATGAAGGGATTTTAATAATATTACAAAATTATCAGAAATACTACTCTAAGAATAAGAAAACCAATCTTCTAATATTAAACTGAATTTGTTTTCTAACAAGAAAATGACTCCTACATTATTATTAAAAATAGCAAAAAAATGGCAAAAACACTGATATCTCTTAACCCGTCACTCTAAGGGCGGGCGAACCAAACTCCAATAGGTTTGGTTGACTCCTCATATGTTCTAAGACCTGGTAATACAGCGGCATATGCTGGCAACTGAGCTTTGAAATCGAGTAGTCGGGTGAGTCTTACAACCCTCATCAGACGGCTGTAGAGACGTAGGTGAACGAACTTCCACTGGTACAAAACGACATATTCCAGACGGAAAATTCCGTCTGGAATAATTAGAATTCCGTCTAGAAATCATATTCCAGACGGAATTCCGTCTGGAATACGAGTCTAATTTGTTTCCGTCTAGAATACATTATTCTAGACGGAAATTCCGTCTGTAATGTATTCTAGACGGATTTTAGTAGACGGAAAAAAAACCCGTCTCCAATACATTACAGACGGATTATTTCCGTCTGGCATAACTATTCCAGACGGAAATTTCCGTCTGGGATAATTATTATCCCAGACGGAAATTTCCGTCTGGAATAGTTATGCCAGACGGAAATAATCCGTCCGGGATAATTATGATCCCAGACGGAACTTTCCGTCTGGGATTTTTATGCCAGACGGAAATTTATTCCGTCTGGGATAATTATCCCAGACGGGAATTTCCGTCTGGGTTTTTTATCCCAGACGGAATCCTATACATGACGACTTTACAACCCAGACGGAAATTTCCGTCTGGGATGTAAAAATTGCGTCTGGGATGTAAAAATTCCGTCTGGGATATTGTGTGCAGTTTTCCAGCTTACAGATCTATAAATCCAGCTTACAAATCTGTAAATCCACTCAAACAACCCTGTAAATCCAGCTTACAAATTAACCAACCACACCAACATGATAATTATCCACAAAACAAGTTAAATAAATCACACAACAAAGTAACATATGTTTTTTCATAAATAAATCATACACCAACAAAGTAACCACATATAAACTTTGTTTTTTCACACAACAAAGTAACACAATGTCAGCTTATATATTTGCCACACATACACTTATAAATTTGCCGCACAACTGAATCAACTCACAATGTCAACAAAGTAATACAATGACGGTTTACAAACCGATATCCAAGTCCATTTTCTCCAGAGAAGCTCAAAGAAACACATGCACCTGCAAGATAAACAGAAAGCTACATCTTGTTAATAATTTTGAAATTTACTAAGATTTTGGAATCACCAGTTTAAGGGATGCTTTTTTGAAACTAGTCAGTGATGTTTTTGAAATTTACTAAGATTTTGGAAATATCTACATCATGTCACTCGTGTAATTTGTGTAAGGAATAGATGAATGGATAAAAGGATTATGAATTGGTTAAAGAAAAACAAACAGGTAAGACAAATTGGGGCCACATATTACATCTGCTAGTACTAGCATGTTTTCAGTTCTTGTCTCCAAAATTTAAATCCCTGTATCACATTTTGATTGGTACGTACAAGTAACTAAATGCAATTATTCATTTTGATTGGTATTAAGAAAAAAGGTAAGTTTAAACATTAGTAGTGCTAGAAAATAGTTAGAAAGCATAGCTTACGGTAGCCAGGCATTTTTCGCGTTTGCGATGGCAAACAACTTTCACAATGGTGCCTAATACTAATACTTTTTGAGAAAAAACTAGTAGGATAAATACGTTACAGTATACCAGCATGTTTATCACAACAATAATTGAACAGTAGTCCATTTTAATTTGCAAAAGTTTTGTCCATATACAGAAAACATTCATGTCTACTAATCTTGCCTAGAAAAGTTTCTAAATTAAACCACTTACAGAAAGGATAAATCTAAGGTTTGAAGTAAAATTTCTAGCCTCTCCTAGACATCTTGTAGTTTCCAATGTTAATCACCATTGACGAGTTTATCTATAAAGTTTTGATTTTGACTCTCTAAATTTGGTTGACTTTCTGTAAACCCTTTCCATTTTTTTTCTTTTTGTGTTCAGCAGCAAAACATTTTGGTGTCATGCATCTTGAATTCTTGATCTATTAGATAATTGACTGAGCATTTGATGGTTTCATGCATCTTGATCATTTATGATTCTTTAATTGGTGAATACGAAAATATACATAGACACATGCATAACGTTCATGCACCTTAATTGAACTGGAGACAATGTCTTCCATGTTTATCTATATTTCATCCTCTGCCACCCTGAACACTTCAATCAGAAGGATGTCAAATTGTTTCCACTATGAACCATCTTAATTAATTAATCATGGAAAAAGACTAGAATGAGTGAATTAAGCAAATAACGCAACATTGTCGTACATGCTCATAGTATTGCACTGCATCTCAGTAGATTATATATGGCTATAAAAATTCTAATTTTAAGTTAATATCTCGCTTAAGATATATCAGAGTACATTCATCAACAAGCAAATCTCTGTTGGGCCAGATAATCAACATTATATCATATATGATTAATAAAATTAGTAATTGAAGCCCAAACAGCTTACTGTTCAGTCAATACCTTTGATATATGAACTCCAAGACTTCCGTGAACACCTGAGCACTTGATGCAAATGAATACTCCCAAACTCAATGACCTGATTTTAGACATTTGGTTATTTGCGGCAGAATATATAACATCAACTCAAAAATAAATGACTGACATGGTTTTAGACTTTCTAAATTCTCATATATATATAATAATAATAATTGACATCATATCAAGCTATTAATTTCCATTGATGTACTTTCCCTCTCCTTCATCCTTAATTTATTTCATTAATGAAGAGCTTTCCAAGATAAAATTGGTTTTACTGGTCAGTGTCTTCAAAACGGAACAGACCTATGCATAAGAGCATAGGATAATAAGATGCATATTTTTTCAGTATTACGGAACATGGGTTCAGCATTATTCATGTAAAGACCCCCTCAGTGGTGAAATAAATCACCTAATCCCATTTCCAAAACACCCCCCAAACCTGAATATAATGAGCGTGACTTCCAAAACACCGTCAGTGATAAATTACATCTCATATTATAAATCCACAGAGCATGTAAATCCAAAGCTGAATCCTGTTCTTTTAACACCCCATACATACAGTCAAGTATCAACATTTAAGCGCATAAAATATCATATTCACACAAGACACATACACACATACACACATACAATTAACTAACTTACCTCATAAAATCAAGAGTGCTCATCATCGTCAAGTTCCCTCCTCTGCACGCCACTACTGCTTCCTCCAGCAAGTCCAGCCTGAAAATAAATAGATTTATATTTAGAGAATGAAATTCAACAAAATAATGATTTGTCTGTAATTTACCTGTGCGCCAACGTCTAAATCTAATTGGTCCAAAACTTCTTCAAATAATTCAGCTGAAATCTTCCCGGACAAGCATAAAACGATGTGTGTAAAAACATCGTCGCTAGTAGGGGATGGAGGCAAATCTGAACACATAGCCGTCGTCACCTGCATGAGTAATGTACGGTCGATCTTACCGCGCAGATAACGGTTGACGCGCATAATTGTAGAAGATGCAAGGGTTCTGTCTGATGATGTTGTCGCAGTCGAGGCTGTCGAGGATGCCGTGGAGGATAATCTGGAGGTACCCCGCTGAGCTCCAACCCCCATCAATGGAAATTTGCCCCGGTTATTATACCCCATCACATTCATTGCAATAGCATTATTTTCCTCTCTAGACAAGACATGAGGGTCATCATCAGCTTCTTGGGTAGCACGTAGTGCTGCATCCTTCGACGCGGCAACAATATTATCCTAAATCACATAAGAAAAATAGATATATATTGATTTGTCAGATAATGAATGTGGCCCTGTAAAAAGCGTGGGTGGAAATGCAATTTTTTTTAAGAAGCCTGATTTCAAAGTACAACAGTTTAAACTATTAATTAATGAAATGTACAACAACGTAATAGTTATTATTTAATGATTTATTGAAAAATAATTACCACCAAAACCATGTTTTCTTTAATCTTGTCTTCCTTTTTATATGTTGAGTGAAAGGTGCCGTAAGCTAACTTCGCCTTCAAATTGATCGGCATTATGAGTTTGCTAAGTGACTTCGTATCTCATCTTTATTTTTCAGCTTCATATTCTTACACCTACAACAGGGGCAGTACATTGCACCGCTACTTAAATTTTTTGGGTTCATTTCGGCATACTTCATGAAGGCTTCACATCCATCCCTATAACGTTGATCACGAAACCGTTCACTCCTAGGGATATCTATCCATGACTTGTCAGGAATTTTCCTCATCTGTAGGTAATATATATTTAGAAACTCTATTTGAGAATAGATAGTATACCCATAAAATTTTAAACTATTCAAAACAAACGTTGGTGCATTTAAGTATCAACATTAAGGTATGGTTTAAACTTATTAAGGTATGGAGACTAATTAGCACACTCTAACGGCTGTCATAGGAAGGCTTCTATCCATTAAGAATATAATAGTGCTTACATCCAACTTCATATACTTTGTATGATTTCATTTCTTAAAAATTTCGGCAGCACCTACCCGCTGTTCTCCCTGTACACTGTGCGGATGTTATTATGCGCACTGACAACATATCAAAACGCAAAACAACATACGCTTATTGTACACGGAGAACAACAGGTATGGGCTGCCAAAATTTTTAAGAAATGAAATCATACAAAGTATACAAAGTTGGATGTATGCACAACTATATTCCTAACCCGTCCGAGAAGGACATATCCAATAATTATGAATTTCAATACCAATTCTTTCTTCGTATAATATAAAATAAGCAATCATTTCTGGGAGAAAATTTTGTCTCCTACCCAAATAAGAGTCGTCTATCTTATATTATAAGTCTAAAGAATTGGGTGTAATTATTGGACGGAAGTTTAGGGATAACATTATTTTTTTCATCATCTAAATTGGATATATAACACATTATTAAAAATTATAATATGTTATATATCACCCTATTTTTTGAAAGTTGTGTTTAATATATCATAGCTGATAGACACATAACACATTCCACTTCATATGGGGGCAAGCATCGAAGTAAGTGGGATACAAAGAATTTGTCAATGTAGGTTTATACATATATATGATACATGTTTTCTCTATGGACGTCAAATGCAATTAAATCATTTAAGTGGGATACAAAGAAAGTCTCATACGCTTATGAAAATCGAATTTATCTACTCTCCATTTCAGTGAATAAGAGGAACAAGAAACTAAATGCACCATCTCATTCTTATCTATGTTGCTATGAGACTGGGAGTATGCAGTGTAAGAATTAACAAGCCAAGGTTTACTATTATGAAAACTATAAGAATTAACAAGCCAAGGTTTGCTATGAGACTGGGACTCCGAACGATGAGCACAAATCAATTGAACGAGGAAAACAGTGTAAATCGCAGTGGGATTTGAACCAACGACCTTTAGATCCGGAGGAAGGAGGCGACGACGATGCTCGCGGACGAGAGAGGAGGCGACGACGAAATCTTGGAGTTCTGGTTCCTGCGATTCGGTCAACGACGACTTCGGGAGGGAGGCGACGGCGAGGACGGGAGGGAGGTGAATTAGAGGCCAGATCTGGGGATTTAGGGGATTTAGGGATTTAGGGGATGAAATTGAATTAGAGGCCAGATCTGGGGATTTTTCTCAATAAAATGTACCAAATATCCTAGACGGAAATTTCCGTCTAGGATACATTCTAGACGGAAAATTCCGTCTAGGAGATTGCAAAAATTCAAAAATAAATTTAAAATATTATTTCCGTCTGCAATACTATTCTAGACGGAATTTTCCGTCTAGAATATTATATTGTAGACGGAAATTTCTTGACGGATTTTTTCCGTCTAGTATAGTTTATCCCAGACGGAAAATTTTCCGTCTGGGATATTCCGTCTGGGATACTCGTATTTTTACTAGTGTTCCATATCGACACCAGAACCCGATCAGTATAATCGACGTTGTAGCTGGGTCTCGGACTCCGAAACTTTGTGCTGGTAGTAAGCATGGTAGGGTTCCGTAGGTTTCAAGAAGTTGTACACGACATTGCCAGCGTTTATAGCCGTAACCCTCCGCTCGTACTCAGGGCCCTGGTGCGCAACAAAAAGAGAAAGTTTCCTCGATAACCGTTTGAACATCGTCGGAGGAAGGAACAACGATTATCGAATATAGTCGGAGGAAGGAACTTGGGATGAAGGTAGTTTGCTGAGGCTGCCATCCGCCGGTGGGACCATGGCTAAGGTTAGGGTGTTGTTGAATAAAATTACTTGTGGTCAGAACAAGCCACAAAGTTTACGAACTGCCGAGACGTGTAATCATTATCCTTAAGAAAAGATTTCGCCCCTTCTCAGTGCAAAAGTCTACAGTGGCGTTTTTCCTCACATGATTCAACGACAGACAACAGGTTAAGGTGTACTCCAATAACCTGTTCTACAAAGAACAACACATATCTCTCTGACATGAAGGAAGATAGAGCACAGAAAGTATTTTGAGTGATTTTTAGTCTATTTCAACTGAGGAGATCAACTCTCTATTTATAGATGAATCATGATGGAATACCAAATGTTATACTACATAGAAAATACGAAAGGTTAAATCATGTTGGGAACGCCAAAGGTAGAAACATTGGAAAAACTAAAGATTGAAAACATTGAAAACACTAAAGGTTGATATCCATAGGGAACACCAAACATTTTTCTTTGTATATTTTGAAATACACAACAGGTGTTTCAATATTTGAAGGGGAAATATTTTGACGAGAACGAAGGGGGCAGGATTTTTCTGAGAAAAACTTTGATTGAAGAGGACTAGCTTGTACGCGTTGGTGTGGATATATAAAGAGGAGGAGAGGCGGTAATTACTTGGACGAGCCGGGTCGGGCTGGATGCATTGAGCTTAGTAGTTAACCCGTTAACGCGATAGATGGTTACAGTTGGGTCACCTGCGACGACCAGTTACACATATTAATAATATCAGTGGGCCCCACATTTAAATATTTTTATATAATTTAAATCGTTAATATTATTCATGGGGTACATTGGGTTAGAAGATGATGTCAAATTATAACCCCGTTCTCGCACGGAACGACCTGGTTTCTTTATTTCTTTTGTTTCTATATATTGGTTTTTATCTCAATTTGATTGGTTTTCTAAATCAAAATTTACCAAAACCCTTCTTTTTTTGGCAATTTTGTACTTTCAGGGAATATTTGGAACTTTTTAATTTTCAGGTGGTTGATTTATAGTTTTCAAATATTAAGGGACTATTTTTATTTTATAATTTTTGTATAGCATTGTTTGTAATTCTAGACTTTTGGGGGGTTGTTTGTAATTTTTAAAATTTTAAGAGGTCATTGTATTTTTTATATTTTAAGGGTCTGTATTTTCAGTATCTTCAGGGCTTTATTTATGATTATTGGATTTTAAAGGGAGTTATTTATATTTTTTTTGTTTGCTTTGGGTGTTTGTAAATGTTAGATATTAAAGAGGTTTGTTTTTTCTATTCTTGAACCAAAAGAGCTTTTGGCAATTTTAGATTTTGCAGGGTTTTTTTTGTAATTCGCAGATTTTCAAGAGTTTTTCGTAATTTTTGATTTTTTTTCAAGAGGTTGTTTATAATTTTTCATATGTTTAGGGTTGTTTGACACATTTTTATTTTTGAGGGGGTTGTTTGTTGTTTTCATATTTTGTGTTATTTTATAATTTGTAAATTTTTAGTGGATCGTTGGTAACTTTTAGTGGGTTCTATGTAATTTTTTTACTATTTCAGGGCTTTTATGTAATTTGGCTAATTACCCATATTGGTATTTTAATTCAACCTCATTTGCCAAGAAGGTATTTTAAATAAAAAAATCGGCGTTAAGGTATTTTAATTGATTAAAATTACCAATTAGGTCATTTTTCTCGTCGGCGACCACTTTTCCGACGAGAACTCGTCACGTGCGTGACACGTGATGACTTAATCTGTGTTTTAGCTGATGATGTGGCTCGGTTTGCTGATGTGGCTCGGTTTTAGCTGCTGATGTGGCTTAATCACAATTTAAGTCCAAAACGAACCAACCTGAACCCTAAAAATTTCAAAACAAAGATCAAACTTCCACGCATTCACTCCAGATCTCAGATCCAACTCAATTATCTTACCTTTACCGCTAACAGAAGCAGCCAAAACCCCCGATTCCAGGAACTTCTAGAAGAAAACGCCATGGGAATTCGGAGAGAAGAGAGTGAGAAGACGAAGATCACTGCAGACTAGATTGCCGCCGGCGCGGCCATGGATCGATGCAAGAGAAATAGGTTCTATTTATACGGTAATTTCTCCACTAATTTTTCACTAATTTTTTTTACCAATTTTAGAAATGGGGGATTTTAAAATGCATCGACTCTTATTCTTCCTGTCACTGCTACGTCAGAAAACCGGTTGAATTAAAATGCACGTGACGAGTTCTCGCCGGAAAAGTGGTCGCCGACGAGAAAAAGGACCTAATTGGTAATTTTAATCAATTAAAATGCCTTAACGCCGATTTTTTTATTTAAAATACCTTCTTGGCAAATGGGGTTGAATTAAAATACCAATATGGGTATTTAGCCTATGTAATTTTAAGATTTTTATTGTATGAAAAAAAATATTTTTCTTCCATCATTAGCATTAAGGATAGTTTTGTCCGTATAAATTTATGGAGCAACACCACTATGAGAGTTAAGTGCAAAAAATTAAAATATTTTTGAGTGTTTTTTACAATTTCCCAATGTTATTAGGTGGTTAATAATAGTTTTAAAATTATTTTGTAATTTGCTGCAAAACATCAAAACTTATTGGGATTTTAGTTTAATTACCAAAAAAATTATGAAAATAGAAAGGATGGATAAGTTTTGCAATATATGACAATTTTTCTAGGTCCTGATATTTTGAGGATACGACGCATTGCTAATTTTATAATAATTCCAGTCAACTTTAAAATTTAGAGAAACCCCCCTCAACTATGTGGTGTCTCACCAAACCCCTTAATCTTTCGCACTCTTCTCACCAACCACCCTAACTTTATTTTAAAGTACAAAATAACTGAAATATCCTTTTGAAAATCAACTCATTTACTTACAAAGAAACTTCTAACACTTAAAATAAAGAATTTTTTTCAATTTATGATATTTTTTGCTCTCTTTATCCAATTCTAAAAAATCAGAGTAATCTTTTTTATGATTGAGAGGTATTTTGGTCTTTTCTTGATCATCTTTTTGTCCTGTGACATGCTGGACTTAACAATGTTAGTTTTCACGGAGTAAAGTGAGAAGAGTTCATGGAAGTTTCTCAAATTTTCAAACTCGAATGAGTTATCTACAATATGCTCAAACTTAAGGAGAGTTTCTCTAATTAAAATAACCTAGAGAGGTTTACGAAGACACAACTCATACTATTTTGCCAACCGGAGGGCAGGCCGGCGAGGGCGGGCTGGGGTTGCTTAAGTGAATGAAAGATTCTAGCAGGCTTATCTCAAATTTTTCATAGTGAGAAAGGTTATCTATAATATACTCTAATTTTGGATGGGAGTTTCTCAAATTAATATAGTTGGTTTTGTTTTGGGGGTGCGGGGGTGGGGAGGTGCGGGCGCGGCGGGGGTTCTAAAATTAATCCATGATTTTATGTAGAGAGACTTTTTACATGAGTTTTTCCTTTAATTTCTATATTTAAATATATAATTATGATTTTTTTTTCAATTATAGATGGTTATAATCTGATAAAGATTACAAAAAATTTTATTATTAGAATTTTTAATTATAAATAGATTGAATTCGATAACATTTTTGGGGTAAACATAAGAAAATGTATCCACATGTTATCTTCTGATAGGATAAAATGACATATGGATACTTATGATATGACACACATCAACTTTTTGTGTCTTTATAATATGATACATGTCAATTTTATTGGCCTTTAGAATTTTCACCAATGTAATAATCCCACTTCCACTTCCACTAAAACCCACTTGTCACCATCACTTGTATTAATCTACTAGATAAATCTCTCCCCACTAAACAAATTCCTCCACAAATCTCTCCCTTTAAAACCCCCTTCCAAATCTTTCTCACGAAAAAAAAAACAACAAAGAGGGAGAGAGACTTCTCACGGGAAGAGAGAGAGAGAGAGAGAGAGAGAGAGAGAGAGAGAGAGAGAATGAAAATAAAAAGGAAAAAAACGAGAACAAGAGAAGGAGAAGGATGAGTTTTGGATTTAGGATTCAGAGTATTTTTCGAAAAATTGGCAAGCATTCTTTTCCTCAATATTATTACTTCATAATAATTATTATTATTGATTTTTTCCACTCGTTACATATATTTTTTTCATGATTTTTAATATTTGTAAGTTATCAATCTGGTTAATACATATGATATTAGTTGATGACATTCGTAGTAAATAGTTTGATGACATTAGCTATAAATAGTTTGATGGCATTATCTGTAAAAAGTTGATGGCATTAGCTATAAATAGTTGATGACATTAGCTGTAAATAACTTGATGGCAAAGCTTTATATAGGTGAAGATTTACATGAGCAAGCATTTTCTTCCCTCAATCATTTTCAAAATTTCTTATTAGTTTATGCTTCATGCAACACGATTTTTTTTATTTTCCTTTCTAGTTCATAGAAATAAATAGTAGTATTCATATTTAAAATTATTAAAGATTTTTTTTGTTGTTATATCTTATTGGGGGAAATAAATAATAGGATTTATAATCCTAGGATCTATTTTTACTATCTTATTTATTGATTATATTTTTCTCTCCATGATTTTAACATTTCTATTGCTATTAGTACTATTAATTTTTCATAAAATTTTTGTATAAATCAGAAGATAAAAATTTCATCTTATATAAGATATATACAGTTTATCATTTACTTATTTGAAAATGATTATTTAGGAATTTAATAGAAACCAAGATTTACTTATTGTCTGCATTCTCTTATATATGAAATAGTGATGTGTGTAGTGGTTAGTTGCATTTGACTATGATGTAAGGGTTTAGAGTTGGAACACTAGGGCCTTCCTTTTTCACACATATATATGTTTTGGGTTGGTTTGAAATCGAAACCGACCCGGTACAGACCCGTTACTAAATTCCAGACTCGTTTGGGTTCAAATACACAAATACCCGACCCGTTTAGATCATAACCCCTCGGACTCGACCCAATTCAGACCCATTATCAAATTACAAACCCGTTATACAATTTTCAGACCCGTTTGGATCTAAAACCCCAAAATTCCAGACCTGTTTGACCTAGTTAGGACCTAATATCATATTTCAAACCTGTTTAAGTTGTTTTCTTACTAAAATCAGTTTTTTGCAGATTTCTATGTAGTTAATTTAAAATTTGTTAGACCGATTGACACTAACAATTATGCTAATTAGTTATTTTTTATTTATTAAGATGAATGATGATGTTTGTTTGATCTCTTGATGCTTATTGGATCACCTGATGCTATGTTGATCACCTAATAACATTTAATAGGGTTGATTGTGCATAAAGACGACTCCTATTAAAAATATGATTTATAAGCATGCTTTCATAGCATGGCTATGCCCTCGATATCGATATCCCAATATGAGGTATTTTCTTGGCTATTACTATTGTAGCATCGACTGGACGATGCATCCATCTTGATTGGACATGTTTTGGGTCACGTTTATTTTCATAGTTTTACAGAAGTTGTTCCACGGAAACTTTGTGGTTAGTGCACAAATGCACAATCACTTA
The DNA here is from genome assembly GCF_001876935.1 of Asparagus officinalis. NCBI lineage: Eukaryota > Viridiplantae > Streptophyta > Magnoliopsida > Asparagales > Asparagaceae > Asparagus > Asparagus officinalis. The sequence continues at coordinate 9,709,723 of NC_033803.1, read as the reverse complement.
AATTAAACCGATAAACATGGGGTTTTTAAAGTGGAATTGGATGGAAAATATAACATGTATATAAACGGGCAAATGCGCATTCCTGATATCCCGAGTTATATATACATGGGCCAAAGGGCCAATACTTGACTTGAAGCCGTATTCCCGGGATGGTTTACGGGGAACCGATTTATATACATAAAAATATTCTTCTCTAATTCAAATAAATAATAATAATAATACGCTTGTATGTTTGGTGATGGACATTATCTTGATCTCTTGATTAAGCTTTTTCTTTCATCATTGTTGATTTAGAATTCATATTTTCTTTATATGTCACTTACACTTACACACGGACAATTTTTTTATTTTACATGCTTTTTGGGAGTTTTCTGACTCCCCTGGGGTTTGCATGCCCCAGACTTGGGAACCATTCTTTCTTAGGGTATGTTTGTTTGCACAGAAGTAATTGTGAAGTAGCTGAAGTAAAAGAAGTAGATGCTACTTCTGCTACTCCCAAGCAAAAAAGTGTGTTTGGTTCTCTGAAAAACTTACTTCCAATACTTCTCTAAATGCTTATGTGGCGTCTACGTGTCATCCTTACTTCCAAAATATTTTTTTAATCCTCAATACTCAGAAGTAGCTCGGAAGTAGTTGAAATGCATATTAATTATGACATAAATAATTTTTTTTATTAATATTTCCTTTATTAGTTACTTCTAACAACTTTTCATTGATAAAATTACTTCTTAATAATATTTCCAAATGTTATCCAAACAAAAAAGTAAATGAAGAGGAAGAAGTTCTACTTCCATTACTTCTAAAAATATATGAAACAAACAAAAAAAATGTTATTTCGACTACTTCCTACTTCATAGCTTTGAAAGTTACTTCTATAACCTACTTCTTACTTCTAATACTTCCATTATCCAAACGGGCCCTTAGCAGGACCGGAAGTACTTTGAGGATCAGGCCCAGTGGCAAGGATCACTTTCTGTCCTTTCACTCTCTCAACTTATGTTATTTAGGCTGTTATGTGTTTTAGACTTTTCATGTAACCGCATGTCGTTCTCCAGACTACAATGTATGTTTCCTATTTCCTACCTTGGATAGTTGTGGACTTGTAATAGAACTCTGTCCTTTTAGTGATTTATTTATCTATCTATTTTCTGTGTTCTCTTAGTTACATGCTCTATGTAGTAGTTCTTTTGGCAAAATTACCTGTGTACATGTTGATCCAGAGCTAGAGGCGTGAATGTGACCATACGGTTGCATTGCCGGCCGAGTCACGTTCCAAATGATCAAAATTAGAACTGGGGCGTGACAACCAATTTCTTTTTATATATAAAGGAAAGATGTAGATGATCTCTACCCGTTAGGATGGTTGTTTTTTATTAGTTATTATCATTATTACTATTATTATTATTATTATTCTGTTTTCTTATTTTGCAGAAATATTGCATGTGGATCTGCTCCAACACAATCGAGGTTTTTTTATTGCAAAATAAAACCTCAATGGAAAATACATTATACGAACGCGGATCCAAAAAGAATCATGTAAATAATTTTAAATTCTAGTTATAGCGTGGTGTTTTCCTTCAACAAAATGTATATTGCATTACATTAATAAGCATAAGCCGAACATTTCTACTGATTAGAAAATTATGATGCAAAATTAAAACGGAGGTAGTTTATGTTTTGATCTTTCCATATTTACATGTTTACAGAAAAATCTAGTTTAATCATTTATCACTAAACACAACCTGATGTAATCTACTATCTTGTTTCTCCTCTAGATGTTTCATTTATAAGTCAAACAAATTTCTAGGCATTTGAAAACAAATTTCGTAATTTTCAATGCAGCTTGAACAGTAAATCTCATTATAATAGACAAGTGTAATGCCTGTGTTTGCACGAGTAAGTCTGATTTTTTTTTATATTAGGATTTTTGTCCCATTTGGATTTTTGTTCTAAACTTAATTTGCATATAGTAATCTTACATATATTACATGTTTAACCTAAGCAGTATATAAATGAGAAGAAAATCAAGAATATAATATATAAATATAAAAAGTTCTAAATACTGTAATGTAAAGTGTTTCTAGACTTTTAACATTCGTTAATATTGTTGCGCGCAGCGGAAATTTCGGCAGCACTTCGGCAGCACAACAAGAGAGTCAGATCGCAATAAGAATTCTCGTCTCACCAAGGAGACAAGAATCTGAAGCGGATATCTCAACCAAGTGAGATATCGGCTCTTCCTCTCATCAGTTCTAGGACTGACCTGTCGAGGGATCCTAAAAGCTATTACAAATCACACAAAAGCAGTACAACCAATTTTTACGTGGTTCGGCAAATTGCCTACGTCCACGGGGTAAGGAGGGGGGAGATCTACTAATAGAGGGAGAGATTACAACTAGGGTTTACAATCACTCACAAACTAAACCCTCAAACAAACTCTCAGATCCCTCACACAAATAAACTCTCACAAAAGGATGCACAAAACCCTAAAAAGCCTCTGCCTTTTCTTTTGCACAGCCACACGAAGAGAAATCCCCAGCCGCAAAAATCAATCCTTGCTCTGCGCCTCTGTTCCGCAGCCACAAAAAAAAAAAAGAAACAAAACCTCCTGCACATTTTAATGCCCTAGGCACCGAATACTATATATAGGCTTGAATAGTTATCGGGTGGGCCTTATTTCTTTTCTTCATGCGGAAATCAAAAAACTGATTGCTCTCCCACTAATCACGTGGGTGTGGCCCCCACACTCATCACGAAATCACAATTCTCCACCTCGGTGAAGTTTTTCCAAAACTGAGCCGACATCAAAGCATCCAAATATCCTACTTGTTGTGTCCAGTACAAACTCAATCCACAACAAGTTGAGAACCCGAACGAGAGTCCAAACAGTCTCACCCCCATCAAAATCAACTCACCACACCGGCTGCATCATAAAGGCCTACGTATCCTCGTTGGACAGAATCATGCCGAACGTAGTTCACTCAAATGGCCCCGCAACGCCTCAACAATCACGAATGTGCAACAAGTTTCGACAATGATCAAACTTGTCTCGCAACCCACCTTTAGTGAGCATATCCGTCGGATTATCCTTCGTGTGGACTTTCACGATTTCCACATCGCCATCTTCAAGGAACATCCCGAACGAAGTGATAACGAACGTCAATGTGCTTCGTCGCCGCGATGAAAAACCTGATTCTTCGCCAAATAGATAGCACTCATGCTATCACAATGAATAGTGACGGACCTCTGCGAACTATACCAGTTCCTCCAAAGTCCTCGAAGTCCAAATAGCCTCCTTCACAGCCTCCTAACTGCCATATACTCATTGCCTCCATCAGTAGACAAAGCCACCGTCGCACTGTAAGGTGCTTCTCCAACACACCGGCGCATGGGTCAAAGTAAACACATACCCCGTCGTAGACCGGCGCTTATCCAAATCCCCGACATAATCCGAATCAACATAACCAATGCATAACTGCCCACCTTTAGTGTCCCGCTCATAAACCAAACCAACATTGAGCGTACCTTGAATGTACCTCAAAATCTATTTCACAGCGTCCCAATGACCCACTCCTGGATCGTGCATATATCTCGAAACCATGCTTACCGCCTGTGACAAATCCGGTCTCGTACATACCATTGCGTACATCAAGCTCCCAACCGCACTTGCATATGGAGTCTTCGACATCAACTCACGATCTTCAACTGACTTTGGTGAAAGACCAGCTCCAAAGGTACACCAACTGGCTTCGTATCCATGCTAACATGGAATCGCTGTAGAACCTTCTTCAAATAAGCCACCTGTGTCAAACAAATCTTGCCCTTCTTCTTGTCTCTGCCGATCTCCATCCCTAAAATACGCTTCGCTTCGCCCAAGTCCTTCATCTCAAACTCATTCGAAAGCTGAACTTTCAACTCATCTATAGCTGACCTGGAACTAGAGGCAACCAACATGTCATCGACATAGAGCAACAAATAAATGTACGTACCTCCTTTCAACTTGCGAAAATATACGCAAGGATCAAATTGGCTCCGAGTGTACGAATGACCAATCATAAAACCATCGAATCGCCTATACCACTGTCGAGGAGACTGTTTCAAACCGTATAGCGATTGCTTCAACCTGCAAACCAATTTTTCCTTCCCTGCAGCTCGGAATCCCAATGGCTGAGTCATATATATTTCTTCATCAAGATCACCATGAAGAAATGCTGTTTTCACATCCAACTGATCTAATTCCAAACCATACTGTGCTACCAAAGCTAGCAAAATCCGAATCGAAGAGTGCTTCACCACCGGAGAGAAAACCTCATTATAGTCAATACCTTCCTCCTGTGCATAGCCCTTCGCAACTAACCTAGCTTTGAACCTCAATGGAGTGCCCTCAATGCCCTCCTTCTTCATGTATACAACAAGCTCCCATGTATCGTTCTTATGAAGAGATTCCATCTCCTCCTGCATAGCCACCTGCCACGAATCAGCCTCCGAACTCTGCTCGGCCTCTCTGAATGTAGTAGGCACTAACTCATCGATACTCTCCACCGAAAGTGCATACGCAACTGTGTCGGCATACCGTGCTGGCATCTGTATGTTTCTCCTCTGTCTCCGAACCGCAATAGGATCCTGAACCTGAGCCGTCGGTTCCTGATCCTGCACATTTGTACTCGTTTCCTCCGTGTCACTGTCGTGTTCGCCTGGCGTCACCTCAGTCGGCACCTGCATGGATACTGTACCATCTGGACAATATGAAGCTGCATCGATCTCCACCACCTGTGATATCTCCTCTGTCGGGTCGCTCTCCACCTGATGAGAGCTGGGAAGCTTCAAGATAGAAGCCTCATCAAATGTGACGTCCCTACTCAGCACAATCTTCTTATCCACTGGATCCCAAAGCTTGTATCCCTTGACACCACGCTTGAATCCTACAAATATGGTCTTCCTAGCTCGAGGTTCCAATTTATCAGTTCTAACATGATAATATGCAGCCTTGAGCTGATCATAGTCATGTGCTGGCTTTCCCGACCACATCTCCATAGGGGTTTTCTCCTCAATCGCAGACGAAGGCAGCCTATTAATGAGGTGGCTCGCATACGTAAGTGCCTCAGCCCAAAAGATCTTCTCCAAACCACTCTGCGATAATAAACATCGAATCTTCTCCAGTAAAGACCGATTCAACCTCTCTGCCACCCTATTTTGCTGCGGTGTATGACTAACCGTGAAGTATCTCTCTATGCCCTCATCTCGACATAGCTGCAAAAAGGGGTCTGAAGTATACTCACCACCGTTGTCGGATCGCAACGTCTTGATCTTTCTCCCAGTCTGCAGTTCCAATCTCTTCTTCCACTCCACAAACAAATCTAGGACTTCACTCTTCTTCGTCATGGTGTACACCCAACAACGCCTAGAATAGTCATCTACAAAAGTGACGAACCAATGTCGACCACCAAGTGATGCAGTCTTGGTGGGACCCCAAACGTCTGTGTGCACATAGTCCAGGATACCCCTCGTCTGATGAATGGCAGTCCCAAACTTCACATTTGTCTTCTTGCCAAGAACACAGTGCTCACAGAACTCAATCTTCCCACTCTTGGCTCCCTTCAATAGCCCCTGTTTGCACAATGCCTGCAGTGACTTTTCACCTGTGTGCCCCAATCTATAGTGCCAAAGTCTGCTCATGTCCGCTTCTGAAATAGCCGAAGCAACCTGGCCAATCTCGGTGCTTCCCTTCAGATAATACAAATTCCGATTGCGGACTCCCCTCATCACCACCAATGATCCCTTAGTAACCTTCGCTACAGCGTTTTCGAAAGTCACCTTGAATCCCTTCGCCTCCAAAGCTCCAACTGAGATAAGATTTTTCTTCAGTTGAGGAACAAATCTCACCTCCTTCAACTCACGGACTACTCCATCGTGCATCCTAATCCGCACGGTACCTATCCCACAAACGCCATAGGATTGATCATTTCCCATGACAACAACGCCCCCGTCGACTTTCTCAAAAGATGCAAACCAGTCTCGCCTAAGGGTCACATGAAAAGTAGTGCCGGAATCAAGCATCCAATCTGATGCATCCACATGGTTCACTTCTGGAGTAATCAATAGAGAAAAGCACGAATCATCGGAATCATCGCCTTTCGCAACGTTCACCTCATTGGCCTTCGGGCCATTTTTCTTGCCATTCTCCTTCTCCTTGAGCTTCGGGCAGTCTCTCTTCCAATGTCCCTGCTCCTTGCAGAATGCACATTGGTTCTTTGTTAATTGGTGGCGGCCTCTAGACTTTGACCTTCCTCTATTACCACCTTTCGGATATGGGCTTCTACCTCTCGTCGACAAGGCCTCTCCTGAAGTACTAGCGCGGGAAGTCTCCTTATCCTTCCTCCTCAAATCGTAGTTCGTCAAAGCGTTAGTCACTTCACTATAGCTGATAGAAGATCTCCCGTTCAACAAAGTGAGCACGAAGGTATCATACTCCTCATCCGGTAAGGAGCCCAACAAAATAATCGCCTTGTACTCATCCGATATCTTCTCATCAACATTCGCCAAGTCCGACAACAACTTCGTATAGTTGTTCACATGAGCCGCAAGCGAGGTGCCTCTGGACATCTGGAATCTGAATAACCTACGCAGCAAGTACAATCGGTTCTCAACACTCTTCGTAAGGTACTTATTGTTGAGAATTTCCCACATCTTCATCGCAGACGTCACCCCAATCACATCATATTTCAGTTCTTGTTCCAAACAGGACCTGATCACCCCACACGCGTTTCTATTCATTTTCTCCCATATCGCCTCATCATATTTAGGTGACCTCTCATGGACCATGATGGTCTCTTCCAAATTCTGAGCATTGAGCGCATCTTGTACGTCGCTCATCCACAAACCAAAGTTGATTTTGCCGTCATACTTCACCACACTAATCTTAGTGTTCTGAAAACCAACTTGTATTGTACTCGCCATCGATTTGCTGCTTTCACCTTCTTCTCCCATTGCGAACTAACTCCAAAATTGTAGAGAAAGAACAAATTTGATAGAAATTAGGAACCACCCAACTGAACCCTAGATTGGATTCCAAATAGATTTTCTAACCACACGAGGAAAGCGAAATCTCTAACGACAACTCCTAATGCTATCTCCACCGAAGCCGAGAACTCCAAGAACTAAGCTTCACACAAGAATCTTCCTCCACCAAAACACCCTTGATCTGAAATCTGGGATCTGACACCACTTGTTGCGCGCAGCGGAAATTTCGGCAGCACTTCGGAAGCACAACAAGAGAGTCAGATCGCAATAAGAATTCCTGTCTCATTAAAAAGACAAGAATCTGAAGCGGATATCTCAACCAAGTGAGATATCGGCTCTTCCTCTCATCAGTTCTAGGACTGACCTGTCGAGGGATCCTAAAAGCTATTACAAATCACACAAAAGTAGTACAACCAATTTTTACGTGGTTCGGCAAATTGCCTACACAGGAAATTCGCCTACGAGAAGAACTCACACGTTCAGTTCTCTAGCACGGGCTTAAACCGCGTAGACGCCAAATGTATTCGATTCTAGGTTCGCCTAACGATCGGCTCGCCTGCACGAGTTAAGGTCGATTGGGATAGCGGAAGTCCGCCTCTTATGCGATTCGCCCGCCCGAGTCCAAAGACGAATCCGCCTGCAAACCTCAAGGCCACTAGCACAGCTGAGTATCCGCTACCCCACGTGCTGGGCCGGGCCATCCCATCTCTCTCGACCCGAAGGGAGAGAACACGGTACCCCCAGATCGTCAAACAGTCGCTCACAGTACGAAGGTCTAGACAGGTGTCGAGTCAACCTGAGCATTCATAAATACGACTGAGCATTCATAAATGCGACTCACCTCAGCTGTCTGGGTCAAGAGCTGGATCCGCCGGTACTCGGTAGGTTGGCTAGACCCACTCGAGTACTGTGCACCTACTTCGCCGCCTCTCCTGACCGGAAAGGAGAAAGCACCGTGCTCAAAGCACGTCGGGCGGTCACGCACAGTACGAGTGATCAGACAGACACCTCATCGATCTGCGAACTCATAAATGCGGTTCATTAATGCTGGTCAAATCCACTCGGATAGCAGTCGTTCGTTGCCTCACACACAAGAATGGGCCTTCCCATTTTAGGTGACAGGACATAAAGCACAATCCCTGGAATGACCATTCATGGTATCGAGGAACAGCTAGACGTCTCTGAAGGAGATATGGTCACATCCCATAATTCAAGGATGGGCCTTTCCATTTAAAAGCCCCTTCCAGCGCACTGGAGGAGAGGTCGCAAAACTTAGAGAAAAAGAGTTGAGACCAAGCTCTCGCATAACCTTTGCATTGCAGCATCACTGTTTAGTTCCGAGCTCCGATCGCCGGCGAACTAAGCAAAACCGAACTCTATTGCCCCGAGCTTCTACTGCGTACTGAAGCTCTCCAGCAACCTCGATCGAACGGTCCAAGGGAAAACAATGTATGGTCACATCCCATAATTCAAGGAATAGTCAAGCTGTCCTTCTTCCATTTAAAAAGCCTCTTCCAGCAAAACTAGTGGAGAGGTGGAAAAACTTGGAGGGAGGTCGAAAAACTTGGAGAAAAGAGTTGAGACCAAGCTGTCCGCATAATCTTTGCATTGTAGCACCACTGCCTAGTTCCGAGCTCCGATCGCCGGCGAACTAAGCAGACCCGAACTCCATCGATTCGAGCTTCTACTGCGAACTGAAGCTCTCCAGCAACCTCAATCGAACGGTCCAAGGGAAGCAGACTCGACACGAGCATCGAGCGAAGCGTCCTATAGCCACCTAAAGTCCCCACAAAAAACAAAGAGGGCATTCCCTCTGCTTCTGTTGTAACCATTTGATTATTAGTTTGTAATAAGCTTTCTTATCAATACAAACGAAACTCCCTGTTTCCGGGAAATCAAATTTTCACCCTACAGAAGACCAGGCCAAGTACGAAGAGTACTTGTCCTCCTCCTCCTCTGGCGGCGATGCGTCCCGCAGACGCCACAGAGTCGTGCGCCGAGGCCGACCTCAGACGGTCAAAGCCTCTGCACCTACGGGTTCCCCCCGAGCCTCATCGGAGGAGCCCACTCCCTCGCAATCGATCAAGGCCAAGCCAGAGATCGAGCGCAAGAGGCAAGGGTCTGCCAAATGGATCGCCAAGCGGTCCACGCAGACACCTGCCTCGGAGGAAACGCCGGTTCACTCCGGCACAAACCGTACTGCCACAGCCCGCGGTGATGCTCTCCTCGCCGGGAGAGCTAGCCAGCAGCAGCGGCAAACGCTCGTCAGACAGGAGGTCCAAACCTCCATTTCTCACAACGGCCTGAACCATCATACAGGCTCGAGAAACACTAGACGGGAAGGCAAACTGCCCGACATCGGAAGGCCCTCCAAATCAGGAGCGCCGACCGAGGACGACAGAGCCATCCGCCCAGGAGGACTTCGCCTCTCAGGTCACATCCCTGATGCGAATAGATCTTCTCGAGCGAGCGGGCCTACCCAAGTAGGCGAATCCTCGAAGGCTGGCGAGCCTCGCCATAATCATTTGGCGGATAAACGTAAAGGTAGAGAAGTAGGCGAATCCTCGCGAACCCGCTCTTCCAAACGAAGGGTTGAAACCCGCCCACGTACTGGAGTTCGCTCAAATGCGAAGACTTGCCAGTCAAGGCGAGATCGCCCGACTCCAGCACCAAAGCATTCCACCCAACGCGCACCAGAGAGCGCGTTAAAAAAGCCCTCGTGCGCTCACCCGAGCGACTCTTCTGAAGCTGGGGGTTGTCACCAACCGCCCACAGAAGACCTTAGGGAATACTTAACTCGCAAACACACTATACAGGAGGCGAATCCTTAGTGCCACTGCGAGAGACTCATCCACACGGTACGGCGAGACCTTCGGTGTTCGAGAGACTGTCGCAACAGTCTTCTCGGCCAAAGCCCTCCCGTCAAAGGCGTCGTCACCAGAAAAGACGCGCTGCTGACGACCTGGAGCTCTCATCCGCAATGGTTAACATGACGGACAAGGGGAAGGCGGTACTCTCGGACTCGCCAGACTCGGACTCCGTCCTAAAACCTAACACTCGGTTCGCTCGACGCCGGCAAGAAGGCATATTCCAGTGAACCCGTAGTCGCAGGGGAGCAAGTATTGGGTTTGACTATTCCACCTTGATACCCCCCTCATGCGGTGAAGACGAGGTTCATTCGGCGGCGGCCACATCCCAGACCTCGCGCTCAAGTCAAGACGCGCAGGCGAGAGGGCACATGACCGGACTCGATCCCGAGCAGACAATGGCTCAAAAACTGGAGGAACAGAGAAATGATGGAGCAACTGCTGAACAAGAAGAAGAAGAAGAAGAAGAGGACCCAACGTCCCTTACCCCGGCAAACCAGGGACAAGGAGTGGGTACCTCCTCCCCGTCCAGCGGCTGAGACGGAGGATGATCGACAGTCCGATTACTCCTCCAAAACATCGATAGGAACGTTGCACACCGCGGATAGCACCCGTGACAAAAGATTCGACGAGTTCCAGGACCAGCTGAACGCGCTGAAGCTTCAGCAAAATATGAACAAGCTGGGGGTGGTACGTCCCTACCCTATCGAATGGGACACGGTCCCATACCCAGCGAAGTTCAAGCCCATCAGCTTGGTACAGTTTGATGGCAAGGGGTCACCCTCACAGCACATCTACTATTTTATGGCGCAGACCGGATTCCTTACCGGGAACGACGTCATTCTCACTCGACTATTCATAGGTACCCTCAAGGGGGTAGCCTTTGAATGGTTCCGCAAACTGGAACCCGGCTCTATCAAGGCATGGGCCGACGTTGAGAAGCTCTTCCTTGCCCGCTTCTTCGACGACGACACGGAAGTGTCAATGGCCACTCTCCTCGCTGAGAAGCAGCGGAAGTCGGAGTCGGTCAACGACTTCGTGAAGAGATTTCGGAATCGATCGGTCCACTGTCGGGACCAAGTTTCTGAGTCGACGCTGATTGAGATGTGCCGCAACAACCTGTCGATCCACATCTTGTCCAAGATAGGGGCAGTAGAGACCCAGACTTGGAAGGAGCTTGTTCGCCAAGGCGAGCAAGTTGAAAACATGATCAAGAGACTGGAGGCCGAAGAGCCGCAATCCAAGAAGGGAGCAGCGGAGCCAGCTGCACCAAAGAATCCTCCTCGGTCGAGGGGAAAAGAAATCATGGCTGTCGACACCGCCCCGGCGCCGAAGGCCGCTCAAAAGCCTAAACCCAGGCAATTTGAACCACGTCCCCAGCTACAATATAATTTCAAAGAAGACCAGGTGGTGGCGACTTTCGACACTCTACTCAAGAGTGGGCGAATTAAGTTGCCGGAAGCCGCCAAGCCTGAGGAGGCTGACAAAACCGGTGACCCAAGTTACCGTGCATATCACAGATTCCTTGGCCATCACACAACCAAGTGCTACGTCCTCAAGGACAAACTCCAGGCTCTCTACGACGCGGGGGTCCTGAAGAAAGAGAAAGTCCAAAAGCAAGTGACAGCGAACATGGTCACTTTGAGCTTTGGGACGGGTCTCCTGGAGGTTCAAGCTCCGGCGGGGATAATTCCTATCCCCAAGGCGGTTTTGAAGATCACTAATGACGATCCTCACAACCATCGGGGAAAGGGTTTGGTTCCACAAACTCTGCCATCAGGGCAGGTGATGTGGGTCCATCCGGACCTCCTCAATGATGAGCAGTGGACTGCATAGCCTTCCAAGGAGGCTAAGAGGAAGCATTGTAACGTTGTCTCCGCCATCCTAGATAGAGATGACATGGCGATGACTGCCCTAACCGATTCTGAAGAAGACACCAACGTCTTCGCCACGAGGGCAGGGAAAGAATTTGCAAAAGAATATCCCGCGAGGGCGGAAAACCCGGCAGGACCTCCCGCGAGGCCCGCCGCAGCAGTCCCTCCCAATCCAGAGGGACCAAGTTCAAGCCACCAGCCTTACCGGTTCAACGTGCTCGCGCAACTAAAAAGTATCCCCACGCGAATCACCATGTACGACCTTCTCCGGTTATCCAGACCTACCCGGGAGGCCCTACAAGAGGCGCTGGCCGACGCAGAGGCATTCTCGACCCATTTCTCAAAAGAAACAGGGGCCGAACGGGACTGTGCGACTTGTTGCCAAATCTCAGAAAGACGGATCCCCTACATCACTTTCACTCCTGAGGACATGCTCATCAAGAGCACATCCCATGACCGGCCGCTATACTTCACAGGATACGTCGGCTCGGCGAAAGTGGATCGGATCCAGGTTGATCCGGGGTCTGCGTTGAGCATCGCGCTCCTGAAGTTAATCAAACACTTGGGGATACCGTCGAAGCGCCTAGCCTCGACCACGACTACCATCTTCGGACGGGTACTCGGCCGCTCAGCAAAATCCGCCTGAAGTGTCGGATAGGCGACATGAAGACGGAGGTGACGTGCTACGTCATCGACGCCGAACCCTCCTACAACATACTCTTGGGACGTCCGTGGATCCACGGTAACCAGATAGTTCCATCCACACTGCACCAGTGCTTGAAGTACGTAGACGACTACGAGCGAGTAAGGACAGTAGTGGCCGACACACAGCCTTTCAAGGGCGTCGAGAACTACTTCGCGGATTCTCTGCTGTACCAGGACCCCGACGAGCCTCCGGCAGAAGAACTGGAGAGTGGCAATGAGGCGGACAGCGAGCTGGAGTACGGTGACAGCTTAATTCTGAATGACTTCGAGTCAATTGTAATTGGTTACGAGAGTCACCATGTAACCAACGCCGTTCAGGCGGAAAAACTTATCATGAATGAGAAATCCGACTTGGCTTATTCGTCGTCTTGTTCCTCGTCCGAGGAGGATGCACCTAATAACTTATGGTCGACACTCTACAGTGAGTCTTCTCTACACTTGCCGGTATGTTCGTCATACGTCTTCAAGACGCGACTGATCGAGCCATCGCGAGCTGTATTCGTCGTGCCAGCACGGAAGAGGTATCGAAAAGACATCATCTTCGGTCGAATCGATCGTCCCCTACGCACGCTATGGGACGAATCTGAGGACGAAGACCCAGCGCCCCAGTTCTCGCAATACAGTCGAGTGGCGAAACGCATAATGAGCAACATGGGGTACGACCTCACTCGCTCAGAAGGCCTGAATTACGGCCGAGGGCGCAAGACGGTCATCAAACCCGCCTACGTCCCCAAAGGGAAGCCCTCAAATTACTTCAACAGGACTAGGAGAGGCTTAGGCTATACAGTCAACATGGCCACAGTAGACCCCGCCGGAATGGCGGAGGACGAACAACTTCTACTTTACGACGAGACATGGGATCGCCATGTTAGCGCCCAGTGGAACAGTCGCTTCGAACAGCGCGAACCACCAACTGAAGATGAAGTCCTCCAGGTGAACATGGGTACTGAGGCGAATCCCAAACCCATATTCATCAGCGGCAGTCTGCCTCCTCAAGAAAAAGAGGATCTCATCGCCCTCGTACGGGAATACATTGACGTCTTCGCCTGGAATTACGAGGATATGCCTGGCCTGGATCCGCGGGTCGCCACGCATCGCCTCAACATCAGCCCTGACGCCAAGCCAGTCAAACAACAGCAGAGGCGATTTCGCCCCCAAATCATGGAGGCGATCGAATCTGAAGTAAAGAAGCTGATCGAATCCGGCTTCATCAGAGAGGAGCAACATCCCGACTGGGTGGCGAATATCGTTCCAGTCTTGAAAAAGAATGGTAAGATCCGCATCTGCATCGACTTTAGGAATCTCAACGCCGCGTGCCCTAAAGACGAATTTCCTTTGCCCATCACGGATGTCATCATTGACAACACGTGCGGATTCGAGAGGATGTCCTTCATGGATGGCTTCTCGGGGTACAATCAAATCAAAATACACCCCGAGGACGAGAAGCACACTGCATTCAGAACTCCCATGGGGGTGTATTGTTACAGAGCTATTCAAGAGCTCCAACCACCCCGAAATCTTAAAGAGCTGAGAGGCCTTCAAGGACGACTGGCTTATATCCGAAGATTCATCTCGAATCTCTCGGGCAAGTGCCAACCCTTCTCTAAGCTGATGAAGAAAGGTACCTCCTTCGTCTGGGATGAGCCATGCCAAAAGGCTTTTGAGGAGATCAAAGCTTATCTCTCAAATCCGCCTGTCCTTGCGGCGCCAATCTCAGGAAGGCCATTCCTCATATACATACGGGCTATGGAACATTCTCTGGGTGCCCTCTTGGCTCAGAACGATGATGCAGGCCACGAGCAAGGCATCTACTACTTAAGCAGAACCTTGCAGGGCGCCGAGCAACGGTACCCAATGGTCGAGAAGGAATGCCTAGCCTTGGTGTTCGCTATCCAAAAGATGCGACACTACTTGGTTGGCCAAACCATCCATGTCATCTCCCGGATGAATCCCATTCGGGTCTTCATGACACAACCTGCAATGTTGAACTGGCGCCTGGCCAGATTGGCACTTCTGTTCTCTCAATACGACATCCACTTCATGCCGCAGAAATCAGTTAATGGACAGGCCATTTGCGATCTCATGGCTAGTCACCCGCTGGGGGTGAAAACCGATCTATTTGAAGATCTGCCAGATGAACCTCCCGAAGCCAATGTGACTTCATCACCGGAGGTGTGGCAAATGTTCTTCGACGGCGCGTCTCGCGCAGGTGCGAGCGACTCTATTTCTGCAGGAGTGGGGGTGGTCCTCACCTCTCCACATGGCCACGTGTTACCCGGGGCCTTTTCCCTGACAGAACCGTGCACCAACAACGTAGCTGAGTACAACACGTTGCTCATAGGGCTCGAGTTGGCCAAGGAGTTAGGGATCAAGCATCTGGAGGCTTACGGCGACTCCCAACTCATCGTCAAACAAATGACTGGAGAGTATGAAGTCAGGAATGACGATCTCGTCCCACTCCACAAAGCGGCCGTCAGACTAGTGGAGTTATTCGAGAGTTTCCGCATTGAGCACGTGCTCCGTTCAAAGAACACCCATGCGGATGCTCTCGCATCCTTGGCGGCTAACTTAGCCCAGCCTTTTGGAACGACCCAGCGAGTCACTGTCGCCAGCCGAAAACTATTTCGACTAAAAGACGTCCCAGAGGCGAACGCCACTCATCAAGCCTCGGATCAGCTAGATCAGGAAGACTGGCGTCTCCTGATCATCGATTATGTCTTATACGGCATATTGCCCGAGGACTCGAAAGAACGAGAGTCCATCCGACGACGTGCCTCGAGGTTCTACTACGATTCAACCACTAAAACGTTGTATCGCAGGTCATACGACGGCTTGTTGCTTCACTGTCTTTCAAAAGCGGAGGCGCAAGAAGCCATACGCGAAGCACATGATGGCGTGTGCGGAGCTCATCAGCCCGGACCCAAACTCTAGGATCGCCTGCGGAGGATAGGCTACTTCTGGCCTGGGATGGTTACTGACGCAGTCGCTTATGCAAAGCGATGTTACGAATGCTAAATCCACGCCAACTATATGCACCAGCCTCCGGAGGACCTGCATCCGACGAGGGCGTCTTGGCCCTTTGAGGCATGGGGGATGGACATAGTCGGGCCAATTTCTCCACCATCGGCGAAAGGCCATCGCTTCATCCTCGCGATCACCGATTACTTCTCTAAATGGGCCGAAGCCATCCTTTTAAGAGAAGTCAAGACCAGCGACGTGATCAAATTCATCAAACACCATGTCATATACTGATACGGCGTACCCCGGCGTATCATTCATGACAATGGCACGCAATTCGTTAGCCATGCCTTCACCAGGTTCTGTGACAAATTCTGAATACATAACCTCTCGTCCACAGCCTACAACCCTTCAGCGAATGGTTTGGCCGAAGCTTTCAACAAAACGATCATCAAGATCTTGACCAAGCTGACTTCCACTAGCAAGCGCGACTGGAATGAAAAGCTAGGCGAGAGCCTGTGGGCATATCGTACGACAGTTCGCACACCGACCGGCACCACGCCCTACTCATTGGTATACGGCTGTGAAGCTGTATTGCCATTAGAGATTCAGATTCCATCCCTCCGCGTCGCCCTAGCCACAGGGATGACGACCGAGGAAAATCACCAGCGGACGACAAGCGACTGGAAGCTCAGCAGCACATTGAGTTTTACCAAGCTCGGATGGCCAGGAGCTTCGACAAGAAAGTCAAGCGCCGAGCCTTCAAAGAGGGAGAGCTTGTGCTCTCCGTCCGTCGACCAATGATCCTCACTTCCAAGAAGAAGGGGAAATTCCAGTCCAAATGGGAAGGACCATTCGTGGTAGAGACAGTCTACTCGAACGGCGCCTATCGCCTCGTCAAACCGAATGGCGATAAGATCATGATGCCCATCACCGGCAAGTATCTGAAGAAGTACTACCCATAGTTCTCCTTCACAAACTCCCACGAGTGCAAGAGTTTAAACTGGCCCTCACACCCTCCAACTGGTACACGAGGCTAAACTGTTCCTACTTTACCCGCTCTGGCGAAAGCCTCTGGCGGAACTTAATTCGCCTATCTTCTCCAATGAGATGGCGAATCCACTAAAGTCGTTCATATCACGACAAACATATTTAATTCGTCTATCTTCTCTAATGAGATGGCGGATCCACCAAAGTCGTTCGTATCATGACAAATACATTTAATTCGCCAATCTTCTCTAATGAGATGACGAATCCACCAAAGTCGTTCTAATCACGACATTCCCTGTCAAGTTAACATTAAACCTCTGACAAAATCCACTCGCCAATCCTCTTCTAAAGGATGGCGGGTCCTCAAAGTCGTTCCAATCACGACATTCCCTGTCACGTTAACATTAAACCTCTGACACAATCCACTTACCAATCCTCTTTCGAAGAGTGGTAGGTCCCCACGGTCGCTCCAATCGCGACAAGACCCTATCAAGTTAATGATCACCTCTGATGATTGGCGCCGTTATTCCCACGAATAGCACAGCCAAAGTAATAGCCTACCACGCGACATGCTATTACTTCTGTCAGTAGTCATACTCCTACGTCCCTGAACTATTTGACCTGTCCCAGGTATTCTAACATTCCTTTAGAATAACTGATAGGTAGTAGTCTACCATGCGATGGCTCCTACCACAATCAATTTTCACATTCCCAAATGACGACAATTGTCAAAGGCGGTTCGGCAGACAACTTGTCTGTCGGTTCCCCAGACAACAACTCGCCAAGAGGCAAGTGGAAGTTGAAGTTCTTCAGTTGGCCGCAGGAACGAGCAATTGTTCTCTACTGCAAGCCAAGTGCTGTCCCCTCAATTCCATTGAAGCTACAACGCGAAGATCGGAGTTGACCCGATCCCACGCTGCGAGCGACAGACTGGAGAACAAGAGCCTAAAACGACTAAATCCAAAACAGGATAGTCAAAGGCTCTCCAAGTTCAACTCAGAGGCCAAACAGTGCAGATAAAGAAAGAAAACTGTGCAAGCAAAATAAGCAAAAGAGCCACGACGGGCTAAGATTTACATAAGTTTTCAGTTTAACTGTGATGCCCGAGGCACCAATTAAGTTAACAAAACAGACAAAGGAAAAGAGGACCTAGACAGCGCGAGCGTTACAGAAACTTTAGCAGGCTAAAAGAGCCAATCTTGGCCTTGATCGCCGCACGCTCCGCCGCACGTCGGGTCCTCGCCTCCTCCTTCTCCTTCTGTTGCCGCTTGACCAAGTCCGCCTCACTGGCCTCTTCCTCCTGGTGAAGAAGCTAAAGCGCCTTCTCCACCTCCCTGGCAGTCTCGCCGAGTCTCCTAGCCTCGTGCTCGCGCTCCCGCAGCTTCGCCTCGCCGCGAAGAGAACCAGCGTCCTCAAAGAAGGCTCTGTCCAGATAAGCGTCCATCCGGTCCAAGACAGCCTGATGCCTCTTCCGCAGACGTCGCAGCTCGGCCTCCTTCGCCTGGATCTGCTTCGCTCGCTCTTCGCGCTTGAGCAGAAAGCGCAGAGAGGGGGGCGGGGGCATGTCGGAGGAGTCCTCGTAGGCTAGTTCCTCGAGGCGATACATCCACCCCTCCACGCGCTCAAGCTCCCGCTCACATCGCCGTGTGAGCGAGGCATCACCAGCGCGGCGAACCGCCTCCAAGCCCGCTTTCACATGAGGAAGCGCCTCGTAGTATCGCTCATCGCCCACGCTAACCGAGAGGGCGACCCCATGCACCAGGCCCACCAAACTCTGGAGGGGCACGAACGCGGGGTGAGCCAAAGGGTCTGGAACATAGGACCCCTGGATCGAGCTCACAGGAGGAGCAGCCGGAGCGCTGAGGTCGACAACGGTGGCGGAGGAACCGACGCCCTCAGTATCGCTGTGGTCAGAAGCAGAGGCCATGGGGCAGAGGGAGCTAATGCGGTGATCTTCTTCTGGCAGATTTTTTTTCTTTCTCGGAAGCAGTAAAGACTGCTGAAGAGAGGCGGGTACTAATACATGTTCGAAAAGAACTCAACGGCTGAGATTCATTACCCCAAGCGATCAAGCGGTCCGAACGCCCTGCGACGCTTCGAACTCAACACTAATAAAGGCTATTCCTCTCGAGACTCCAAACCGACCGATCGGATCGGGCACGAGAGGCGAAGCGTTCGGTCGCTTCACCATTAATGAGCATAAATGCGCCTGCAGAGTCTTGGCTGGCAAGCACTTGGGCCCGCCGACCGACACGTGGCATGAGTTTCGCCCACAGTTGGATCTCCGACTTTTGGACAGACTCGCCACCATCCAAGTTTCGCCTGTAGTATAAACTCGCCATCATACGAGTTTCGCCTACAGTTCAAATTCGCCATGAATCGAGTTTGGGTTTTTGACAAAACTCAAAATCATACGTGTTTCGCCTGCAGCGTAAACTCGCCAGCAGTTGAGTTTAGCCAACTACTCGAACTCGCCAACAGTTGAGTTTAGTTTCCAAAACAAAACTCACCACAATCGAGTCTCGCCTGCAAACGAACTCACTAATCAAATGAGTTTCGCCAGCGGCGTAAACTCGTCAGGAGCAGAGCTTCACCATCTTAGCGAACTCGCTGTCGCCCTAGTTTCACCGCCAACGTAAACTCATCAGGATAGAGTTTGGCCTCGAAAGTAGGCTCGTCGTTATGAAAGAGGCTTCGCCTGCGGTACGAGATCGTCGGCAACTACAGAGCGAAACACTGGAAAGCGACATATCCAAAGAATACACACGCAATAAGCCGACATAAACCTCATTGATGCCTTAAGACAGTACATTTGAACAAAGTTATGGTTTTTGCAGTTGCGAAAGTCATAATATTAAGTTCAAAGAAGCAAAACATGCACCCAGTGTTTAAGACAATACATTTGAACAAAGTTATGACTTCATAAACAAACAAGTCATAAATAAAATGTCTTAACACAACCACAAAGCTTACTGACCTTTATAACGTCAGATTGGAGCCCCTTCCACTTCGCCTCCGCCTGTCCCAATTCGGCCCTCAGGCGAGCCATGGTGCGGTTGAGGTCAATAATTTGCTCCTCTAGCAAATGTTGTTGACCCACCCAAAAGTTGGCGACAGACTCCAAATCCGCTATTTCTTTAGAGCGGGTCTCCTGTTCCAGGGCGTCCTGACGCCTGATGTGAGCCAGGCAAGACTCCATGTTGGCCTCCGGACCTCCCCGTAGCAAGGTCTCTAACCTTATCATGTGTGGCTCCAAGAGACGGAGTTCACGCACGCAACGGGTAGCAAGCTGATTTTCACCCGATCGCCATAAATCAGCCACGCGATCATAGAGGGACTGTCTAAAGCTGGCGAAACTGCCCATGCCGAGTTCGACAAGGGAGATCACCTGCCTCACGGCGCTCTCGAACTCTTCGATGCGAGCCTGCCAGGACAAGGACTCGGAGGGAACATGCTCTTGGCCTGGAGCGAGCGCCATGATGGGCGGGATCTCGAGGCAGGGTTCAGGTCCCGGCTGGGGGGCAGAATCTGAGGCGGCGGAGTTCTCAGAACCTTCGGATTCGTCGTCCGAAATCAAGATAGGCTCGGCCGCATGTTCCTCAGCAACTGGCGCTTCCCCTCGATCTGTAAAACACGACAACAACACAGAAAGGAGTCAAGGGAAGGATACCTGTTCCACCCACGCAAGAGCCAGGACGAAAGAATACCTCCAGTCGCAGGAGTCTCAGCAGCACCCGAGGAAGAAGGTTCTTTCCTTTTCTTGGAAGCGACCCTCTTCACCTTCGGCGCCATCAAGAGTTTGAAGAAGGGAAAATTTGGGTTTACTATGAGGGAGGACGATGAAAGCCTGTGAATCCTCTCAATAGAGAACAAGGGGGTTAAGTACCCTAAGGGTCTTAGACGGTTACTCAAGACTCGATTAGACCGTTCAAGGCTAAAACAGTTGAAGGGTAAGGCCAAACAGATCGGATCTTACCTGGACGGACGAGATCTGACGGTTCGTGACCACGATCTGCAACAACGGTCCGAATCGGGCGCGAGAGACGAAGAGGCCCACTACTTCGCATTTAATGCGGAACGGCTAGCCCACGTCTCCTTAACTGGCGCACACGTGGATTGACACATGGCCCACTGAAAGCGGAACCCAGTCAGGACCAGATTCGCCGTCAAGACATCTGTAAATCCGCCCGCGGGCAAAATTCACCTACAGACGAGATAATCCTACGGCAGAAACTCGCTGGCTAGAGTTCCCCTACAGTTGAGGTTCTCCTACGGCCAAATTCTGACTAATGCAGGATTACAAGATGGAGCACACACGCAAGTGACAATAGACAAAAAAAAAAGGATAATTTCATTCATAAAAAGAGATCCTAATACAACTGGCAATCGAACAGGACGAAAAGAGGTAAAATTACAGGGCTTTCAATCGAAGTTCCGCCTCACGGATTTCTTCAGCATGGCGAAGCTCAAGCCTCCTTAGGACCTCTCGACGAAGATCTTCCTCTGTGCGCGAGATCAAGTCTTGAATGGTCTCCCTGACATCCTTGAGAGCTCGATCCTTCTCCTCAACAGAGTCAGTGGTCAATCGCCGGCGAGACCTAATGCCCTCCAACTCTTTTGCCACCTGATCACGAGCCTTCTCTTGAACAACCAGGGAAGCCTGTGCGTCAGCTACAACCTGTTTCAGCCTCTCTATTTCGAAGGAGAGTCGGGAGAACTGGCTATCGACCGTTTCTTCCTCGCGGGCCACTTGTGCATCCTCGGCTTTGACCTGCTCCGACTCTGCTGACAGCTTTAACTCTAGCGTCATGTTCTCGTTCAGGCGGCGATCGCGATCTGCCATAGCTACTCAAACTTCGCGGGAGGCGAGATCAACAAGAGCGGAGCTTTCCGCACGAAGAGTGAGCAGCTGCCGAACAGCCCCCTCCACTTCGTTCAGACGCTGAAAGTAAGGCCTCGCCGCGGTAGCGCCGAGCCTCTTGCGTAAGAAGGACGCATCGTGTTCAAGAACTTCCTTAAATTCTTCAAAGGGGCAATTCTCCTCCAAGACCAATCGGGTGCAGTGGGCCAAAGTATCTTCGAAATTGGCCAGAGCTCGCTCCACCTGCGTTTTTCGCCAGCGTTCCAAGGGAGAGAGGGCGGCCTCCTCCGCCGTGGATGAAATCACGGTTGAGGTACCTATAGCCATAACCGTAGGGGTGGTAATTGCACCGGAGCCGGTGCGACCAATGACGCCCTCGGTGCAGTGGTCACAACGTCAACGGCCGCCACCGACGAAGAAGTGGTCACCTGCAGAGTAGGAGCCTCCCGTTGAAGCGGAGACTCTCGCGCCGATGAACGATCCCCAGCCGACGCTTCCGCAGGAGCAGGAGATCCCCCTATTTCGCCAGGCGCGTCCTCAGAAGCCAAATCCTCTTCCTCGCTGGACAATGCCTCATGAACCGAGACATTGTCATCCTCCTCAGATTCGCCCGACTCCCCAGATGAGCGATTCGCCCAAGACTGAGGATCCTCTTTACCTGCGACTTCGTGGGTAGGATCAGCTACAAATACACGAAAAAGGGTTAACAGGGACCCCTCGAAAGGGACCCTACTAATGGTCGGGTACGGGAGGAGGAGTAATGCTAAAACACACGCTTACCTGAGCCGGTGGGTCTCTCCTCATCTCCAGCCTCCTCTTCTTCGTCAGAAGGGACGGAGATCACTTTCTCAATCGCACCTGCATAGGTCCGATGCCAATGTCAAAAGGTATGAGATCAATGTTGCGATCAAAGACACTGTTGCAAAGATTACCTCCTGATGCGGACGCAGAAGCTGCTGGGACTCCCGTCTGTGGCCTCACGCCAGACTGCGGAGGAGCGTCCTCCGAAGTCGCCAGAGCCGCCCCCAATGCAGCAGAAGAGGCAGGCAGTGCAGCTCCAGATCCAGACGTCGCTGCTCCAGGAATGCTTACCTGGGGAGCATTATCCCGACCTTCCGCCGCTCGGATGGTCTCTGCTGTCTCATCACCACGGGCCTTCTTGGCCGCCCCCGCTCGGGAACTCTCGGCCGCTGCCTCCCGCTGACGCTTCGAGAGAAGCGAGCTACTCGGAGACAGAAGCGGCGCCCCCATTTGTCCAATTGTCGGACTCTGGACCGGTCTTGAGCGCCCGGATTCTCTTGGTTCACCAGGGGCATCCAGCGAAGGACCGGGAGAAGGAACTCGAACCTCGGGAACCTCGGAATCGTCTAAGCCAGCGTCAAAGCCCTTGGTGTCCTCAACTGGATCCTCCGAGAACAACTCCCTAGCAGTCTGGTGGCCCCTTCGCCTCGAAGAACGGAGAGAACCCCTGACAGGACGATCGTGTTCCGCCAGACATGAGTTCTGGAACCAGAAATTAGCAGGATTAGCACTAGCACCCCGATACCAGCGGCAATATAGGAGCGTGTGATGTAAATCACGATCCCTCGCGGGTAACTCAAAACGAGCCTGGGTGCCACCAGCATGAGTCCAGAACTATCCCCGAGCGCCATTCACCAGTCCTCCTTCAAAGCGCAGGTAGGGATTGGCGTTGCCCACATACAATTGATCATACCCAAACTGGCGGACGAACCTGCAGGGGATGTATGGCTCAAGGTAGCATGTAGAGCCCATTCTTAGAATGTGATACCCGGCCGAATGTTCACCAACCAGCGAAAAGCACCACGAGGGAGGACTGTGTAGTGATCCGCCGTCGGCGCATCCCTGAGATATTCTCCATATCCGCCCCCGCTGAAATAAGGAAAAAAGCGGCAAAAATTATAATGCCCAAAGTGGGAGAGCGTCTTCCTGGCATCAGGGATGTCCTTGCATTTCCATGAGCACCGCTCCAAGCGCTGGACGAAAGGGACGAACTTATCGCCCTAAGGCATCGCCGGGGCGCTCATCAAACATTCGCAGTGGTATATGAACCACGCCATCGAGTAGGTATACGGCAGCCCCACCCTAGGATTGGGAATTCTGATAACTGCTCCTTCCCCCTCATCGAGGACCGACACGCGGCAGAATTGGGTCGTCAGAGTACGGAGCCCTCGATGAATGCACGCTATCGTCGCCGATACCAGGGAATAAGACTTCCTGTGAGCTAAGCAAACAGCCGGATACACGACCTCCACAGGAAGAGCCTCGAAGGAGTGAGTGGGGATTACGCACCTCTTCAACCATAACATGAGGTACCCCGCGAGCAACGCCTTCCCCGAGATGAGAAACTTCGCCTGATGATGGAATGAGTGAAGGACCGTGCCAGACTTAAATCTGCCCTCGTCGCAGTCAAGAGTCATTGTGCTTCCTTCTTTAGCTGTCCTCGCCTCCACTTCGGGCTGGTCGCACGCGCCTAACGGGAGAGCGGGCTTCCCCTTGACATCGTTCCCTGGGAACAGATAATCAGCCCAATTCTTGTGGCTGATCCCCGGGGTCTTCTTCTTCTTCCCTTTGTGATCCGATGCCCCTAAGGTGCTCAGGCAGATGTGGTAGTGGCAGAGTAACTCCCACAGAGTTTCAACCGCCAAAGGGGAATGGTTCGACAGCTGATCGATCTCATCTTGATCGGGGACGTACTCCTCGTAAGGAAAGTCTCCCAGAGGCAGCCCCGACACGTCGTACATCTCGTGAGGGGTGATACCAAGCTCACCATTGGGGGTGAAAAATGTGCCGCTCTCCGCGCAATACAATTCCAGGATGCTATGGAACTGAGAAGCGTTGATCCGCAGGCCGTGTCGAGTAGCTTCGATGGCCACATACAGCTCTGTATCCTTGAGGTCAGCATTTTTGGCCAGAACATAGTCGGTGATCTTGGACCACCACGTGTCGCTGCCAGGTACAGAATAGACCCACCCCGGGGTTCTAAAGTCCTTCGGAGGAAAGCTCCCACCAGCTCGAAAGAAGCGGTGACGGAAGGTCTCCGCCACCGCTGTCGACTCCCCCACGGGCGGGTCCGCGGACATTAAGCCAGGGCGCAGACCCGTCACACGCTTGCACGAACTCTCCACTCCATACCCAGCCGTAGAGCCCGTAAAGACGCCACAAGTGACCCCGTCCTGAGTGGGGGTCAAATCCCAGTTCATCGTCCGAGGAATCGCGAGGGACCGCAGCTCAACAATCGAAAACCCTCTCGACATGCTGGGGAGGTAATAATGAACCCCCTCTACCGTGCGGAACCACCGGCTCTCTTTGAGCAACAGGGCAGAAGGGTCGGTCATGGAGTCGCCGAACAGAAATTGAGGTTTCGGCAGCTCTGCCCTGGCCTCATCTGTCAGCGCCGCATTGGTCGTCAGCTCGCGTAGTGTCAAGTGATGACCGTCCGTGGCGGGCGAAATCGCCTGTCGAAAGGGGGAACCCACTTCGAACGAGGTCTATCCGTACAGAGGACACCCCCTCTAACAAGAAAGGGCCGAACTCGCCTATCGGAAAGGGAGTTCGCCTCCTTCTCGCTAAAGGATTCGCCCACGGAGACAGTAATCATCCCCTAAGGGCAAATAGAGCAAACCTTGCCCTAAATCGGGGAAGCTACCAAGCATAGTGAACAACACTCATCTCCCTAAATCTGACACCTAAGACCCACAAGAGGTCGTCCAGCGAACCCATCGACGTACCTGGGCGCGACTCCAGAGCACTGGCAGGCATGCCGGCGGAGAGACGGTCGGAGTAACGTCCGGGGCCTGCACCCCTCACTTTGCACCTCTTAGATTTCGGAGCCATTGTAGGAGGAAGCGGGAATTCTTTCCGTGGAAGTTCCTTTCGAGATTTGAGAGCACGGTAACTCCCAAAAGAGGAAAATGACTGAATTAGAAGGGCGGAATTGTCCACGTGGCCACGACTGCCCTCGAAAAGCGAAAACCCTAACGGACAGAAGACGTGGCCACGATCAAATTCGACGGCCTAGATCACCCTCGGTATATCGAAGGAACCGAGATTGGGGGTTGCATCCGACGGTTGAGTTCGAAAACCACGGCCACGATGCGTCGTGGGGCGAAACACACGAAAATCGTATTGACAGGTCACGATCGCCACGACCCGACGAGACCGCGCCGCCTTAGCTGGGAAGCACGAAGCTCTATCGGCAGACACGTGGCTCATCTCCCGTCAGAATCGGTTCCGCCTCAAAAGGGAGGGATTCCGCCTACAAATACTTGGCCGGACCCCACGAGTCGCGCGAAATTTGGCGCCCAAAGACTAACTTCGCCTTGACGATTCATTCGCCCTCAAAGGTAAAATTACGAATGAAGCCCATAGATTGACCTCGCTTAAACGGTTAAACCCACGCCTCAGACGGCTAAGGGTTAGAGCAGAAATCTTAGCATTAAGCCTAAGAGAAACTGTTCAGCAACTCATCATACTGAGGGGAATAGTATGGCTAGCACTATTCAAACGGTAATCGGTAAAGGCACATCAAACCCGTTGATAGCTGAGGGTTTGCTAAAAATCCTAAAAGAAATCAAATGCGCTTGCTTCGCCAAGAATTTCTTCGTTCAAAGTATTCCAGACCACACGCAAGCCGGTTCAGGTCTGAAAACTTTGAAGGGGGTCTTGTAGACGGTAAAAAATACCTCTATGGGCTTACAGGAAATTCGCCTACGAGAAGAACTCACACGTTCAGTTCTCTAGCACGGGCCTAAACCGCGTAGACGCCAAATGTATTCGATTCTAGGTTCGCCTAACGATCGGCTCGCCTGCACGAGTTAATACTGAGGGGAATAGTATGACTAGCCTGATTCAAACGGTAATCGGTAAAGGCACATCAAACCCGTTGATAGCTGAGGGTTTGCTAAAAATCCTAATAGAAATCAAATGCGCTTGCTTCGCCAAGAATTTCTTCATTCAAAATATTCCAGACCACACGCAAGCCGGTTCAGGTCTGAAAACTTTGAAGGGGGTCTTGTAGACGGTAAAAAATACCTCTATGGGCTTACAGGAAATTCGCCTACGAGAAGAACTCACACGTTCAGTTCTCTAGCACGGGCCTAAACCGCGTAGACGCCAAATGTATTCGATTCTAGGTTCGCCTAACGATCGGCTCGCCTGCACGAGTTAAGGTCGATTGGGATAGCGGAAGTCCGCCTCTTACGCGATTCGCCTGCCCGAGTCCAAAGACGAATCCGCCTGCAAACCTCAAGGCCACTAGCACAGCTGAGTATCCGCTACCCCACGTGCTGGGCCGGGCCATCCCATCTCTCTCGACCCGAAGGGAGAGAACACGGACACCTCATCGGTCTGCGAACTCATAAATGCGGTTCATTAATGCTGGTCAAGTCCACTCGGATAGCAGACGGCCGTTGCCTCATATACAAGGATGGGCCTTCCCATTTTAGGTGACAGGACATAAAGCACAATCCCTCGAATGACCATTCATGGTATCGAGGAGCAGCTAGATGTCTCTGAAGAAGATATGGTCACATCCCATAATTCAAGGATGAGTCAAGCTGTCCTTCTTCCATTTAAAAGCCCCTTCCAGCACACTGGAAGAGAGGTCGCAAAACTGAGAGAAAAGAGTTGAGACCAAGCTTTCTGCATAGCCTTTGCATTGCAGCATCACTGTTTAGTTCCGAGCTCCGATCGCCGGCGAACTAAATAGACCCGAACTCCATCGATTCGAGCTTCTACTGCGAACTGAAGCTCTCCAGCAACCTCGATCGAACGGTCTAAGGGAAGCAGACTCGACACGAGCATCGAGCGAAGCGTCCTATAGCCACCTAAAGTCCCCACAAAAAACAAAGAGGGCATTCCCTCTGCTTCTGTTGTAACCATTTGATTATTAGTTTGTAATAAGCTTTCTTATCAATACAAACGAGCACTCCCTGTTTTCGGGAAATCAAATTTACACCATACAGTCCACGGGGCAAGGAGGGGGGAGATCTACTAATAGAGGGAGAGATTACAACTAGGGTTTACAATCACTCACAAACTAAACCCTCAAACAAACTCTCAGATCCCTCACACAAATAAACTCTCACAAAAGGATGCACAAAACCCTAAAAAGCCTCTGCCTTTTCTTTTGCACAGCCACACGAAGAGAAATCCCCAGCCGCAAAAATCAATCCTTGCTCTGCGCCTCTGTTCCGCAGCCACAAAAAAAAAAAAGAAACAAAACCTCCTGCACATTTTAATGCCCTAGGCACCGAATACTATATATAGGCTTGAATAGTTATCGGGTGGGCCTTATTTCTTTTCTTCATGCGGAAATCAAAAAACTGATTGCTCTCCCACTAATCACGTGGGTGTGGCCCCCACACTTATCACGAAATCACAAATATCACATAACCCCCTAAACTTTGGGGTGTTTCTTGCACAAGCCCCCAAAACTTAGAGATTCTCATGAAAGCCCTGAACTTTAAACTTTTCTCACATGACTTTCCAACATATAATTTGCAAATACGTAAAAAATTTTTGAGAAAAAAATCCTAAAAATTTAGGGAAGGGTGTGCTTGTAAATGAAAATATTATTTAATTTACAACGTGTTCAACTATTTTTTGGTATTTTTTGAAAAAAAAATCAAAACTTTATCCTAGTTGTTAGGGCGTATAAAATTAGGAAAACTTTTTTGTCACGTTGGATGATATGGACAATTGATGCCGTATATATGAAAAAACTATACTCTAATTATTTCTTATCCCTTGAAATTTAATTTTTATTTAGATAGCATGTGAATGTTCCAAAGTTTTATATAACGTCTTAACTTGTAAAAATGGGTCTTCTAGATATTTAATCGCTCAATCTTCAACAATTCCATATCACTCCCTCAAAATTGTTAAAATTGCTTGTTAGCCACTTGAATCCTTTATGGTCTTGCAAATTGATTCCTACGGTTACCTCATGTAATGCCCCTGATTTTCTCCGGTGTCAAAATAAATCACGGATTTACCAACAACACAGTCTTGATGTTCTGAGAACGATGGAACTGACCGCGTGTCCATCTGAGTTACAGATAAAATATTAAAAATAAAAAACTATAGGTTTCGATCTATCTCGCGACATCGAGACCGAAACTACAAACAATATCCAAATCGAACAAAACTGGGCTCATAGCATAAAAACCATATTCTAAGATCAATGACACCATCCAAAGGCCCATCCAATTAACAGAAACAGCTCAAACTGTTGTACAATGGCAAACTCGCGGTACCGTAACCCGAGCTACAAACAAACTCCAAATAAATTCTAACTATTTCCATTCACCATAGAATGGTAAGCACACATCATAAAACTCATAAAAATTTAAAATAAGTTTATAAAAATTCTAGGGTTTTACACCCAAGTCTAACGGAGGCCTCGACCCCGCCGACCCATCAAGTCGACATTCTTTCAAGCCGACACAAAAGGCGGGGTCATCCGACCCTATCGTCGAAGACGAACCACCAATGGCACTCGACCAATTACTTGGCAACTCATGAAAATAACTTGATGGACATTCCCTGCTGTTAACTAAATTGAGGAATAACCTCCGCCTCATGCCTCTCCCCCAAAGTATATGTTAGAATCCCAATCTACCTCGGACAAGCCTTATCTTGATTCTAGCCTGATGGTCTCCATGACTTGTCAGCTGCCCACGTACCTTTTGTCACGACCTCAATCACTTCCCAAAAAATACGAAGACACCCTCTCCCGTGCCAGCAGACACCTATAAAGCGAGGGATGACTCAGCCTGCCAGCGTGCCTTCTGCCACTCTCTCAATCACTTTCCGAAAAATGTGGAGACACCCTCTCCCATGCAGAAGTGACTTCCCTTTCAAATCTACACTACAAGTTTTACTAGATTCAACCTCCATAATATTTTCTATTGAATGTTTAATATGCAAGCAACTTCCATGATGAATATTATCACTCAACACTATCTCCAGTTCTGAACATAAGTATTCATACCATTTCGCTACCATAAACCTTCTTTCATGCATATGCTTCATGATTTGCTTTCATATCGTCTCCAACAAAGGTAAGATTTGTAACATTCATGTCTTTCTTATCCAACTGTTGAAGGACTCAACAATGTTCGAAGTAACATGGTCATGTTAGACCCTAATGCCACTAGGAAAGAACCCTAGAGGGGGGGTGAATAGGGTTTATGCTAATCTAATCAATGCCACTAGGAAAGAACCCTAGAGGGGGGGTGAATAGGGTTTATGCTAATCTAATCCGATTTAAATGCCAATTAAAACTTATTCAAGCCTAGAGGGGGGGTGAATAGGGTTTATGCTAATCTAATCCGATTTAAATGCCAATTAAAACTTATTCAAGTCATTCTTGCAAGATAGATAGACAACGAGTTATAAGCAAGAATAAGCAATATACACAAAGTGATATATCCTAGCAATGAGATATGATATGAGATATATGCAAGGATATACAACTAATACAAGGGTGAAACAAACAAAATAAGATAGCGAGAATAAATCTGAGCAATAGACAAAGGCAATATAGATATGAACATGAAAATAAGTGCGCCAATGCAATCACAAACAAATGATATGTTTACGAGGTTCGGTCCGCCTAACCTACGTCCCCGCTCCTCACCTCGAGGAGATCTCGACTATCACACCGGGTTTTCTACGCTTACTCGAAAAACGTTTACACCTCACAATACAGTTTTCTAGCTAACCGAAAACTCTCAATCTCACACTCTTGCAATCACACTAACTACCACCTCAAGTGTTGGTCTCTAGCCCGTGTCTCCCTCAAGTGTTAGGAATTACAACCTCTCTCTATGTATTACCACCTACCCCACTCCTCTTGGGATAACCTCGTCTCTCACCACACACTCCTCTTGGTGTACTAGTGTATTACAAAGTGAACTACACAATTAAGGCTCACAAATACAAATTTGTTCTCTACAATAGATAAGAACACAATAAAAGCTCACACTCTAAGTCACAAGCCCACAACCCCAAATTATACTATGAATGTAAATATAATAAGCTCAATGGATGTGTGTGAACAAAGAGATTCAATAAACACAATTTAAACTCAATATGAAATATAGCTTATGAAGTTAAGATCAAACATATAACATGCTAGAATTGAGTTTAAGAAAAACTTCTCTATAAATCAAGAGAGAGAGGGAGAAGATTTGGATGCTCAAACACCAATGGATGATCTTCCTCAAGCTCTTGTGAAATTGATTTCACAAAACAAACTCTCAAATGCTTAAAAGCTTTTTAAACAAACACTAAACCAAACTTAAACTCTTGTTTAAAACACTTTAAACTTGTTTAAAATATTCTCTTAGATGGTTGAAGAGCTGAAGGTAATGGGGTATTTATAACAATCCAAGACATCAGCCAAAACCCAACTGAAAAGACAAAAAAGTCCCTAGAAAACACTGCTGGAAACTAGTCGTTCCTGTGTAACGGCTCTTTCATAAGTCGACTTATGAGTCGAGTTATATGAGTCGACTCAGCAGAAGAAAAATCATAACCGCACTGCACTTCGTGGGTCGACTTATGAGTCGACTAATGAGTCGACTAAACATGCACAGACCTGAAGTGCACAGAAAAACTCAACTACATGCACAGACCTGAAGTGCACAGAAAAACTCAACTTTAAACTGGGTTTAAAAATATCAAATAAATTTTAAAAAATATAACCTGAAGTGCACAGAAAAACTCAACTTTAAACTGGGTTTAAAAATATCAAATAAATTTTAAAAAATATAAAACTTTGGAAAATGATTGTAAACATGATAATAAACATATTACAAAAACTGGTTTTCAAAAAGGACCTCCCAAATAAAAAATATCGTTATTTTACAAAATAGTCCAAAACATAAAAATGTAAACATATGAGTTTTGATATTTTAGCTTAACCATGTTTTGAAACATTACAAAATGATTATGTAGACTTAGTAAAAGATGTATATGATTATTGTTAAGTCCAAAAACCAATAAAAAACAATATTTTCATAAAATTGTATATTCTATGCAATATAAATTCAAACATAATAGAGTATGAAACATATGAGGATATATATTTGTTTCATATCTATGAAATTAAACCAAAACACAATAATAATAAATATGAAATATGTAATCTCATATTTATAAACATGAAAACTCAAAACTATGTATGTATATATATAACTATATATATACATAGAAACCAATAAAATGTGTGTGTATATATGATTGAGCTTAAAGTACCAACACACATAATATAAACCTAAACTAATGTTACACAAGATTGTAATCTTCAACGAAGCACTTCTTGGTACACATTGCGGATGAAGCTAGAACTTGGATCTTCAACTTGAATTGCATAGACTTCACCCACTATTCCGCCAACCTCCATTGGATATGATCGTTAAAGCGTAATTTCATCCATCCTCCAATATGTTGTTTGTCTATAATTAATACAAAAATACAAACACTAGACAAACGATATTAGAAGTAAATTGTTTGTAAATCATCATCAAAATAAGAAGGCCAATAATCTCCTCCTTTTTGATGATGACAAACAATTTACAAAAAGATATATGCATGAAAGGAAATTAATATTGTAAATTATAATTATTATGCATATAAATAAGAAAGGCTATACTCACAATATTTCTCCCCCTTTGACAACATCAAAAATGGGACAAAAGATAAAGAGAGTGAAAGCTCCCCCTACAAATAAGCATGAGTGAGTATAAAATAAGTATAGGGATTGATCCCCCTATCAAAATGCCTTAATGGATATATGAAATGAATGATAAGGCAAAAACATGTGAGTAAGCATAAATGAAAGATATGCTAAATATAACTCACATACAAACAAGACAATGAGAACACATATTGAAATGTCATTACGAAATAATGTCTCATTACTCAAACACAAAAACCATGTATGAATAAATTTATGAAAACAAAGGAATGAGGAAAACATGAGAACCATGGAAAAAGTTTTCAAATGAAAACAAATCACTCAAATGAAATCATAAATTAAGATTTGAGTCCAAAAACAATGTTTGATAAAAAAGAAAATTTTCTTTGTATAACTTGATCAAACCATTCATAGAATATATTATAAGGCACGAATAGATGATCCATGAGCACAAACATATAAATATCATCGTATAAGTGAAATATAATAAATTCAAAGCAACAAATCAAAACAAAATCTTTGACAAAAGAATTTCAATAGAGGCAATAATATATCAAGCTCTTAAGCTTGTTCCAACCCATGTAATCATTCTAGCATCCGGTAAACATGATTTGAGAATAAACACCCAATAAACCCGGGGTTACATAAATATAAACCTCTTATGAAAATTAAAACTCATAGTCATGAAAACAAAAAGATTTTGATCAAAGAAAAATTGTTTTCACATTAAAAATTTCAAAGCATAGTTTAAAAAACCAAAAAAATACTAAGTTCTTAGTTTTTAAAAAAAATTATTTTGGCACCCAAGCATTCTTGGTGCCGGATTGTTTAGGGACATGACCCCTATCGATAAAGCTCAAAGCCCTAGGGTTATGAATCCTCTTGGGCACATGTGGTGCACTAGCACGGTCAAAACAAAAATTATACACATGACCTTTTCGATTGTAATAGGTGCAATGAAGATGGTTAAATGATTTGTGTTGACCAAGTGGGCGTGCACAGGAATCATTTGCAAATAAAGATTTTTCTTTTAAATTATTTCACAAATGTGAAACATCATTAAACAAAGGTGGTTTACTTGAGAAATTTGACAAGTTTGAACATTTTTTTAAATCATAACAAAACTTCACTAAATGGCCAAATCTGCCACAAAGATCATATTTAAAAATATGTGATCTACTAGAAACATTTGGCAAATTAGAATTCTTTTCCAAATCAAAGTAAAACTTTGTTAAATGGACAAAACGACCACAAAGATCACAATGATACACACTAGCATGCTTATGAAGAACATTAGGTGCATGTGCATGAGTGTGTGATGAAGAAGCCTTATGAGATGCACAAGAAGCATTGATATTAGCATTTTTAGATTTTTGTACATCATAGCAAAATTTAGCTAGATGACCTTTTCGGCCACAAATGGAACATTTATAAATTTTGCTATATATGTGTGCATGGTGTATGGGATGTCTAGATGTAGTAGCATGAAACTTAGCACACATATCCATAAGCTTCTTATGATTATTAATACATGCTTTCAAAGTTGAATCTAAAGATAAAATGCGTTTACTCACAAGATTCAAATCATCATTAGGCACATATGCATTTTTATTAGAAGTGGAATATAAATAGTCATTTATAAAACAAACAGTATTATTTTTTATGTTCTCTACTTCTAACATGGCATTATCTCTTTCATGAGTTAAGCTAGAAATGGATAAGCTTAATTTTTTATTTTCCAAAATTAACATGTCATTGTTTTCCTCAAGCATGATATTTTCTTTTGTAATGACATCCAATTTTGATACTAGCTCCTCATAATCGGATTTTAAATCTACATGCTTGCTTTTTAAATTAATAAAATTATTTTGTAATTTCTTGTAGGCATGCGCTAATCTATCATATACACAATTGAGTTCATTAATAGATAGATCATCATCGGATTTCGAATCGCTTACCACACTAGGGCTATCGCCTAGTGGTCGTGTGCATGATGAAGCTCCAATATTACTTGAGAAAGAATCCACCGGAATCCTTTGGATCTCCTCCAAGTTACCATGATGTGCTTCTATGAATATCCACAATTTGTAAGCACTATCAAAATGAGCAAGCTTGTTAGAAATAAAAGAATCAAGGGCATTAAACATATATTCTAACACAATCTTATTCATGGTAAACAATCTTTTGTTATTTTTACTCCACTTGGATTTCTCCATAGTGGGTATAATATAAGCATTATCAATAACTCCTCATAAATCAATATTTTTAGATTGCATAAATAGTTTAAATCTAGAAGCCCATTGTGCATGGGGAAAATTAATGAATTTAGGAGCAACATTTGATTCATAGCCTAACAAAGCTAGAAGCCCATTGTGCATGGGGAAAATTAATGAATTTAGGAGCAACATTTGATTCATAGCCTAACAAAGATGCACAATTCATGTCCATATTCATAGCCTAACAAAGATGCACAATTCATGTCCATGATAAATATATATATGTGCAAGCAAGACAAATACAATTAAAACAAGATTAGCACAAAAAGATAACTTGGATCTTTAACTCAAGGCGATTAGACTTTAAATCAAAGAGCACCAAGCTCTGATACAGGGGGTGAATAGGGTTTATGCTAATCTAATCTGATTTTATGCCAATTAAAACTAATTAACAAGTTATTCTTGTAAGATAGATAGACAATGAGTTATAAGCAAGAATAAGCAATATACACAAAGTGATATATCCTAGCAATGAGATATGCTATGAGATATATGCAAGGATATACAACTAATACAAGGGTGAAACAAACAAAATAAGATAGCGAGAATAAAAACAATGAGCAATAGACAAAGACAATATAGATATGAACATGAAAATAAGTGCGCCAATGCAATCACAAACAAATGATATGTTCACGAGGTTCGGTTCGCCTGACCTACGTCCCCGCTCCTCACCTCGAGGAGATCTCCATTATCACACCGGGTTTTCTACGCTTACCCGAAAAACGTTTACACCTCACAATACGGTTTTTTAGCTAACCGAAAACTCTCAATCTCACACTCTTGCAATCACACTAACTACCACCTCAAGTGTTGGTCTCTAGCCCGTGTCTCCCTCAAGTGTTAGGAATTATAACCTCTCTCTACGTATTACCACCTATCCCACTCCTCTTGGAACGACCCCGTCTCTCACCACACACTCCTCTTGGTGTACTAGTGTATTACAAAGTAAACTACACAATTAAGGCTTACAAATACAAATTTGTTCTCTACAATAGATGAGAACACAATGAAAGCTCACACTCTAAGTCACAAGCCCACAACCCCAAATTATACTATGAATGTAAATACAATAAGCTCAATGGTTGTGTGTGAACAAAGAGATTCAATAAACACAATTTAAACTCAATATGAAATATAGCTTATGAAATTAAGATCAAACATATAAAATGCTAGAATTGAGTTTAAGAAAAACTTCTCTATAGATCAAGAGAGAGAAGGAGAAGAGTTGGATGCTCAAACACCGATGGATGATCTTCCTCAAGCTCTTGTGAAATTGATTTCACAAAACAAACTCTCAAATGCTTAAAAGCTTTTTAAACAAACACTAAACCAAACTTAAACCTTTGTTTAAAACTCTTTAAACTTATTTAAAACATTCTCTTAGATGGTTGAAGAGCTGAAGGCAATGGATCATTTATAACAACCCAAGACATCAGCCAAAACCTAACCGAAAAGACAAAAAAGCCCCTAGAAAACACTGCTGGAAACTAGCTGTTACTATGTAACGGCTCTTTCATAAGTCGACTTATATGAGTCGACTCAGCAGAAGAAAAATCATAACTGTGCTACACTTCGTGAGTTGACTTATGAGTCGACTAATGAGTCGACTAAACATGCACAGACCTGAAGTGCACAGAAAAACTCAACTTTAAACTGGGTTTAAAAATATCAAATAAATTCCAAAAAATATAAAACTTCAGAAAATAATTATAAACATGATAATAAACATGTTACAAAAATTGGTTTTCAAAAAGACCTCCCAAATAAAAAATATCATCATTTTATAAAATAGTCCAAAAAATAAAAATGTAAACATATGAGTTTTGACATTTTAGCTTAACCATATTTTAAAACATTACAAAATGATTATATAGACTTAGTAAAAGATGTATATGATTATTATTATGTACAAAAACCAATAAAACAATATTTTCACAAAATTGCATATTCTATGCAATATAAATTCAAACATAATAGAGTATGAAACATATGAGGATGTATATGAATATATATTTGTTTCATGTCTATATAGTTAAACCAAAACACAATAATAAATATGTAATCTCATATTTATAAGCATGAAAACTTAAAACTATGTATGTATATATATATATATATATATAAAACTTGTGTTGTATATATATAACTATATATAT
Organism: Asparagus officinalis; assembly: GCF_001876935.1. Taxonomy (NCBI): domain Eukaryota; kingdom Viridiplantae; phylum Streptophyta; class Magnoliopsida; order Asparagales; family Asparagaceae; genus Asparagus; species Asparagus officinalis. The sequence continues at coordinate 9,673,287 of NC_033803.1, read as the reverse complement.
ACAAGGAAACCAATATAATGTGTGTGTATATATAATTGAGCTTAAAGTACCAACACACATAATATAAACCTAAACTAATGTTACCCAAGCTTGTAATCTTCAACGAAGCACTTCTTGGTACACATTGCAGATAAAACTAGAACTTGGATCTTCAACTTGAATTGCATAGGCTTCACCCACTATTCCACCAACCTCCATTGGATATGATCGTTAAAGCACAATTACATCCATCCTCCAATATGTTGTTTGTCTACAATTGATACAAAAACACAAACACTAGACAAACAACATTAGAAGTAAATTATTTGTAAATCATCATCAAAACAAGAAGGCCAACAGGTCATACCTATAAATCACATGAAAAAAATTCATAAGTTTGCCTGTAACCATAATAACTAAGATGTAAACATAACAACTAAGACATAAACTTAACAACCAAAATCTAACCTTAACAACGAAAATGTAACAACAAAACTGTAACCTTAATAATCAAAACCTAAGCTTAACAATAAAACTGTAACCTTAACAACATAACTATAATCTTAACAACTAAACTGCAATATTAACAACTAAAATGTAACTTTGACAATTAAAGTTTAAACAATGGTATCATACCTTATACTAGGGAAATAAGCATTTGTCCATCTCTCCGGGGAATAATTCATTGTAGTAACATAAGCCCTTTGATCGATCGATGCCAATTCTTTCATGCAATCATCCCATTCAGAAATTATGTACTTATAAGCCGTGGTTTGTAATAAACCACCCAATATTTAAGCAACATATGCTTTGTGACCCAACTCCTTCATCTTTTTTTTTAATTCTCTCCTAGATGTAGAACATGCCTTGAATGGAATACATTTGGAAAGAATTCCTTGATTGCTGCTCGAATACCCTTGTCGGCATTAAAAATCATTTCCAATTGATGTGGAGGATTGTAAGGCTTTTCCCTATCATATAGGATCGTCCACATTCTTTGTAAGAACCATTTCTAATTCTCCTCATTCTCCTGGCAGCATACACAATAAACAAGAGAAAATATTACTTGGTTGCCATCATATCTTGTAGCACTAAGTAATACTCTGTAGCGATCTTTAAGAAATGCTTCATCCAAAGATAACAAAGGCCTACATCCAGCAATGAACCCTTTAATACAAGCATTATAACTTATGAACAAATGCCTAAACGTGTCGTCATTAGCGTCAATAACAACACAACTTTCTGGATTAGTTACTAGAACTATGGCTTCATACCTGCATAAATATAACAAGTAATCATTAAGATTATCCTCGTTATTGTAACCTTAACAATAAAATAGTAACCTTAACAACCGATTCATATCCTTAACAACAAACTCATAAACCTAACAACCGACACATAAACTTAATAGCTAACTCATAAACCTAACAACCAACTGATAATATTAACAACCAACTCATAACCTTAACAACCAAAATATAAGGTTAGCAACCAACTTATAACCTTCACAACTAGTTAGGATAACAGAGGCATGACAACGAAGGTATAAGCACTTATTTAATAAGATAAGTTTTACATTCTTAGTAAATCGTAAGTCTCATCATCATCATCGAACAATTCCTGTTGTGCTCTCTCTTTGTTTTGTCATGCTTTACTGTAGTTAATCTTGATGCCGTAATGTAAGAACAAGTCATTCTTGATATCAACTGGCCGAAGATCTGACCTAACCTTCAAAATAGATTATATTTAGCTTGCAATAAACTTTCTTGATGCCCTTGAGTTGCCAGCATTAGCTCTGTATTGACCGCAAGTGTGGGTAGAGCAAAAAATTTTATAGACATAATTGAGGAATTTCAGAGCAGAAAAGAAAATAACATCCAAGGGTAATCTAGCGTATCCCTGAATCAGCAATGGACTCTTATACGCCTTTGTTCATTATGGTAAAAATCATACTCAAACCTTTTTATAATTGAGTAGTATTGAAGTGCTAATCTAACTTTAGTAGTACTATTAAATTTCTTACCAATTTCATGTATGGATGTGTGCTACTCAGCTGGGATCTTGGTTTTGTTGTTAACCATGTCTTCTATCATTATTATCGAGTCGCCAGTGGGATTGTCATTAGGAATACGTTCATCATTACATGGTTGGATAAGCGTAGCAGCTACACATCACGAAATTTCTGTCAGGATAGTCTTGTAAAAGTAAGAAAAAACTTTAATACATAACAACCAACCATAACCTTAGCAACCAACTAAAAAGGCTAACAAAAACTCATAAATATCTGCTAAGGTTAACAACCAAATCATAACCTTAATAACTAACTCATAACCTTAACAACTAACATATAACCTTAATAACAAATTCATAAACATAATAACCAACTCATAACCTTAACAACAAACTCATAAACTTAACAACCAACTCATAACCTCAGCAACCAACTCGTATACTTAGCGGCCAACTCATAACTCTAGCAATCAACTCATAACTATCTCATAAAGGTTGGCAACCAACTCATAACCTTAACAACCAACTCAAACCCCCCGCAACCAATGCATAAGGTTAACAACCAACTCATAACCTAATAACGAACTCATAAGGAAATTAAAATTAAAATGCTTACACATTTTCTGGAGAAGTTTGGGTGTTCTGAGAAGTTGAGGATTCCCCAACAAAGGTAGCATATAAGTTTATGTCTGTAAATCCATTACGATGACAATTCTCGAACATCAACCTCAAGTCATCATCATTATCAATTGCAAAACTAAACTTCTTTTCTCTTTCGGATATCAATTTCAATGAAAGAGATTGCAATAGTAGTTTAAGCCTTTGGGACACTTGATATTTCAAGCTAATGATTTCTGTAGACTCGTTGATAACTACGAAGACATCCTCACCCTCTTCGTTGCTTTTTGTGTTTGTAACCTTACAAAGAAGGGATACATTTGTTATATTGAAGAAAAATAGTTGAAGAATCAAAGATGATTTATTGAGGAGAATTAAGTGGTCGGACGAGAGTAGTTGGGCTAAGCAAAGAGGATTTATTGGGGGAAAGGAGATGAATTTACAACGGGGAGGAAAGGAAATTGTTAGAATTTAGAGGGAAATGAGGTTTTTTTCCCCTCAAAAACCACTTTTTAATCACCATTAATGCCTATAGTACTACTGTTCCTTCTTTGATGACCGGCTTGATAGAGTGAACCGGTTGCTTGAGGGTATTTTGGTATTCTCATATTTGAAAGTACACATGAGAGGGCTAAAGGAATGTAAGAAAATCTTTTCGGGGGCTTTGGGATCATTGAAAAAGTCTTGGCGGGATACTTGTTAGGGTTTTGGGGGCTAGAATCAATTTTCCCTACGAAGAAATATGAGACATATATGAAAATGGTTGTTAGAAAAGAGGACAACTTTTCAAATTCGACCTGTTTAGAAACTTAATTGTCAAAAACGACCCATTTTGAAATTATTTACCAAATTCGAACCAGTTGGCTGAAACTAGGTTGAATTAAAAAACGTACGAAACTTCACGGGACTTTAAGTCCCATGAAATTTAACCCCCTACTAACAAAGTTGATTAGGGGTATATAAGTTCACGGGACTTGAAGTCTCGTGAAAATTTTCAATTTAGCCAACTTCACGGGACTTCATGTCCCGTGAAGTTTCATGCATATATTCCAGAGAGCTTCTGAATTGTGTCCTTGAAGTTGTAGAGGGCCGCGACAAACCTCCATATGTTGTATTCAAATGTTGAAATCTAAGAAGAACAAGGGGATGAATCAACCTACAAAACCCTATTCTCTCTCTCCCTAACATGTCTCCATCTCCATTTCCCTCTTTATATATGCTGCTAACTAGTCCGTACTCTTTATCCCAGAAAACACAATCACAATAGGAGATGACGAGAAAGAGGAAGAACACTGATCCAGAAGATTCTGGTATGAGCTCAGGTGAAAGCTCAGTTGGGCATGTAGGGGATGAGGGAGTAGCTACATTTGGTGGCATCCGACGTGCCAGAAAGCGATTCGTGGGGGTTCGTCAGAGGCCTTCTGGTCGCTGGGTGGCAGAGATCAAGAACACAATTCAGAAGATAAGAGTGTGACTTGGCACATTCGATACCGCTGAAGATGCTGCTCAAGCCTACGATGAGGTTGCTTGTCTTCTTCGTGGCGCCAACACTCGAACAAACTTCTAGCATTGCTCTCCATCGCAGCCCTCTGCAACTTTTGTGACACAATTCAGAAGCTCTCTATGCCTGAAACTTCACGGGACTTGAAGTCCTGTGAAGTTGGCTAAATTTGAAAATTTTTACGGGATTTCAAGTCCCGTGAACTTATATACACTTAATAAACTTTGTTAGCAGAGTGCTTAAACTTTATGGGACTTCAACTTTCGTAACTTTTTTTGCCAAATTCGACTCAGTTTCAGCCAACTGGCTAAAACTTGATCGAATTTGGTAAATGATTTCAAAATGGGTCACAATTAAGTTTCTAAACAGGTGGAATTTGAAATTTTGTCCTAAGCGAAACAAACTAAAATATGACCGAAAATGTCCTTTTATATATCAGCGTGTTTTTTCATTATTTAAAAATTTAAAACGCAAGAAAATTAATAATTTTGGAACCCCGAGGCAATGCTCAGAATTATTTTTTCACATTAGCCCTCCACACTCATATTTTGGATTGGCCCCCTACATCTTCATATTTTGAACTTAACCCATGTCCATCATCATCATCTCGAGACTGATAAAAGCGATAAATATCTACACAAACCCGCAGCAGCTTCACTAATGGCCCTATCCTTCCGCCCGCCGGCT
>NC_033803.1:9655005-9668482 GCF_001876935.1 Asparagus officinalis | reverse complement strand
GTCACCGCCCTCCTCCTCCTCCTCCTCCTCCTCCTCCCCCCCCCCTGCCACGTCATCACAAAACCCACGCCCCCAACAATAATAGCAGTAGCCCTAACAATCTCACTGCTCTCCAATGCGAGCACTTCAGCTCGTAAGCTCGCCCTCTTGATTTCCCCCAGATTTTATCAGAATAAGGAAAAAAACACCTTCTCATTTTTTCTAATTTTTGGGGGAAATTTGTTTTGTAGGTGTTCGGGTTGCTCGCACGAGTGGGATTTGGACAGGCCGCACGTGCTGCAGGAGGCTGAGAAGTTCTTCAAGGATTTTGGAGTCTCTGATTTCACCTTCGACGCTTGTAGATTGGTGAGTCTCAGTTCATGCAATCTTTTTATTATAATTTTAGGGTTTAAGATGCAAATGACAGTGAATTATTTCCCTATAAGCATCAATTTGTCGTAAAGATGCTTTCTTTTTCCTCGTAAGCGAAAAGCCTGTAGGATTCTAACTTCATGATTGGATTTTGCAACTGGATTTCTTCTTCCAGTCTCTGATGAGTAAATTTCTCAATGAAGGATTTTGTGATAGACCGTTTTGTGAGACGATGGCAACGAGTTTTGACATATAGTAGTTCCTACTATGGACTCATAGTTAATTACTGCTAGCATTTTTAGGGGGAATCATTGAAGAAATTATATTGCTAGCATTTCTTGTGTATCAAAGGCCTTGGTTATTGAGTCCGAGTCTTGGATAATGGGTCAAAACTCAATAATAACTCAATTTCGGATTGATCTCTTGGATAATGGGTCAAAACACTTGGTTTTTTAATATACTTCAGTAATAAGCATTACTTCTCCTTTCCTTGTTTGCATCAATTATATTCTTTTTTGTTCCCAATTTGGATTCTAGTGGGAATGGAGATGTAGAGCAAAGCTGGCTGTCCGAGGATCCTCTGAAAGCCCATTAATCGGGCTGTATCAAGAAGGCACACATAATGTTGTAGATATTCCACTATGTAGAGGTAAGCAATCTATTCTGTTCAAGTTTAACTTGATTCCTGAGTTCTAATAATTTTGATAGAGATTAGAAAGGATTTGGAAAAAGTACGTCCTTTCTCATCAATTCAATGCTATATATAGTTTTGAAAGTAGAAATGTCTGGTTAATGCTAATTGTATATTAGAAACAGAAATCACTCCAGACTTTGGATGAACTTGTTTTCGCAAAGAAAATTCTTCGGAAAACTTCACTAGCTGCTCAGTTTTTATGGCATCCTAGTGTTCAAACATAATCTTGTATGTGTTTTCTATGAGTTGGCCTGCCCCCCGCTCCCCCCCCCCACCCAGCCCCCCACCCCTACCCCATCCCCCACCTCAATTAAGCATTTTTGCGTTTACATTATCTTTGATGAAGTTGTAAAAATTCAACAAGAGTTTGAATTCAGTGATTAGTCATGAATGTTTTGAACTGGATAGTCTCTTAGTCTTAGACCATACTTTTATGCTCATCCCATGACTTGTTCTAGTTTGGTCGTCAGTTGATATCTTGATACTTGTCTTCATATGTTACTTTATCAAGCTGTAACTAGAATTTGATGATTCTTTGTCGCATGTATCTTCATCTGATAAACTTTCATGTGCAGCTCATCACCCAAACATCAATGCTGCAGTCACTCTTCTGAAACAAGGCATGCTCTTGATTCATTCTCTTTGTGTCTCTATGAAGTGGGTTTTCCCTTTTTGTTGATGTATCTAGTCAGCTTAATTATTTTTACCTCGTTTTAGGCATTTCTACATTGAATATTCAACCATATGATGAAGATTCAGGAACTGGTGAACTCAGATATGTACAGGTCAGTGGTATCTTAGCGCAGTGCATATGTTATATTATAATTGTGCATATATAACTGCACTCACATCACTAAGGACCATTCTCTTAGAATATATATTCTTTGTTTCTTTGTATTTAAAAACATATCAGAGAACTTGCATCTGATTATACTTCAGGTGACAATAGCTGGTCTTTGTTTTATTATATTTACTGGTAGACGTCTAATTCTCTGATCATTTTGAGGTAGCTCCTGAGAGCAAGGAATATGTAACCACTACCAATCCATGAACGTAGTCCACAACCAAGTGCCTAATGCATCATTATAACTTTGACCACAAACGAAGTAGGTAGGTTTATATAATGTGACTTCTACAAACTTGTTATTCTGGATTTGCAGATGGCCGTGACAACATATGACACATCCCTTCCAACTGCTGAGCGATACCTAAAAGGTATAGACTTTACCTTGTTCCTTTTTTTCCATTCAAAAAGCAGAATCGACTCAGATACTTGATCATCCTTTTTCTTTATGGTATTTCCAGGAAAAGTACAGGTGTCACTGGTTTGGAACTCTAGAAATGAAAACTCACAAAGTTCTGAGCAGTTGAAGGCCCTTTCAGATGTGAGTTCCACTTTCAATGTCAGGCATATGACAAGGATAAGATTTCCCTATTTCTTCTTGATTGGGTCAACCAATATATTTTCAAGCATGCATGGCTTCTTAGCTCCAATTGCAGTTTGTTCTTGAGCTGAAATTGTTACTTGAGGTGTATGCATTTGTTGATATTTAGAGGACACCTATCGTTTTGTTTGCAGTTCTTATGGAGAAATGGGGGGTCAAGCAGTAACGTACATCTAATCCATTCGATATGGGTCAACTTTCAGACGTCAGCTAGCAATGTAAGCTACATGTGATGGTCACTGCATATTTCTTTTGTATTCAATGCTGATATCAATCTTGTTTGCTGTAAGTGGCTTTGTGTTAGTTTCAGCCATAAGGAATCGCTGGCGAGGTCCGTTTCTATACTGATGTTCTGTAGTCTTCTCCGCTGATAAGACTAGAGAACTTACTACTGGAATTATTAGTTATTGTTTGTTGTTGCTGATGTGGTAATCAGTTTTCCTTCGAGCACATGAGCATGTAGTTAGGTCCTTCACAGACTCTTTATTGTTCGCTTGTCCATCCTTGATTCTTTTTAAAGTTGATTTCTCTTCCTTAACCAGCTGGCAAGACAAATCCTTCCATGCTTATAAGCATCCGTTTAATCCCAGTTTCTTGCACCCTTTTTTCATGTTGGTCTTCCTTATCTTTCCTTTGATTTTCATTTGGTGTAAGTAATGTGCTGTTTACTTTATCCTAGTATTACTGGTGATTATTTTCTAGATATTTTTCTGTTTGTGGACATTTTGCTATCAATTTTTAGTCATTCCCCACAATATTTGCCCTTGTTCGTTTAATAAATACATGTTCTTTGTTCTCATTCTTCTTTGTATTTGTTTTCCAAGGTTTAGTTCCTCGTTGGTTCTGTGTCTTTCCCTGTAATGATCTTATCATGTTACCATTTTTGGTACCCTTATTAATTTAGGTGAATATTGGTACGCTGATCCTTGGTTACATGAGATTAAAGTGCATGATAAGTTTTTGTTCTGTGTTTTTGTGAAAAAAGAAGACAAACCTTTTGTGCCACATCCACTTAATGCTTAGGAAATCACAAATGCTGAAGGTTCTTCTGTATTTGCAGATAATATTTGGAAATAGGTGGAGACATCTTCTAGGCGAAAGAGAGTTTTGGGAACATATTGGTGGGATTGATATCTCTTTGGACCCCTCAAGCTTTGGTCAGGCAAATACGCAGGTAAAATAAGCTTATATTAGATCATAAAGGAATATGAACATAAAGACACCGTCCATTTAGCTCTTCAAATGATTTCAATTCCTAAATTAGTTTGAGTTCATTTTAACTTTTATACAGCTTTTCTACTTCGTCTAGTTGTTTAGTTTTGTATTAATTGGGTATTTTTCTGTTTACATACCATTATTATCTTTAAATGTGTCACCGAGTGCTGCAACATATTACGCAGCTATTTATACGTCAATTAGTCTATCTGTATCCTATTCATGGACTAAACTTTTATTGCGGATTACATGATTTTTTTTTCGGGTACTCATTTTATTTTGTGCTTACTACTATGGCATATGCTTACTGGAAATATACTGCAAATGCATTTGATTCTTCATTGCAAAACTGACTAATACTGTTAATAGCGGCTACGAACTCTGCCAATCCTTGCAGGCATTTAATTCATTGCTAAGGAGATTGCAGAAATATGTTCCATATGGATCATCTGTCGTTGATTTGTATGCAGGGGCTGGCAGCATTGGATTATCAGTTGCTGTCACTAGGAAATGTAGGCAAGTATTAGATTCTTATATCTGAAGACATTTGTATTATGATCTAAAATATTGATTTTTCATTTCAGGTCTGTGAAATGTGTTGAGATAAACAAGGAATCAAAGCTGTCTTTTGAGAAGTCACTCAACCGTTTACCAAAAACTGTTGATTGCAACATCAGTTGGCACAACACAGATGCTTCACTTGTATGCATACAAACCTCAAGTTTTGAAACATTTGTAAAGAATCCATGTTAGTTTGTTATTATTAATTAATTAATTGCAGGAACCACTTCATTGGCTTGAGGGTTCAGAAGTCGTCATTGTGGATCCTCCGAGGAAAGGACTGCACCCATCCCTGGGTGAAGCACTGAGAGCACTTTCTAATAGGAAGAGTGTTGCTGCAAGTGGAAGGTAACTTCTATAATTATGACATTTTGGGAACACTATTTGCTTAGTACCTTAGTTATCTTGTATAGTTTGCTTCAAAGTCTGGCACCTGAAAGCTCCCTTTTGAACTTATAATCCTCTCTCCATGCTAATATATTGACTGTATTTGACATCCTTATATTTTTTACTAGTTCCACCGTGAAGGTGAAAGATGAAAAGAGACCATGGATTCTGCGTGCCAGAGAGGCCTCTGTTCATGTTGATAGCAAAACTGATTGGGAGAAAGGCCAAACATGGCCCCAAACTTTGATCTACATTAGTTGTGGATGGGAAAGCTTTAAGGAGGTATTAATGGCTGCTGTAATCTTACTAAGTGATGCTGTTGAAAATTTGTTTGCATTTTATAGCGTAGATTCGATGTCTATTTGTTTGAATTTTCTCTGGATCTCAGGGTTATCATTTTCCCCCCCTTATCTATATAAAATACCCCTCCTTTTTATCCTTTAGGAATTATTGATTAAATCAAGGGTGTTACAGGATTGCAGAAATTTATTGTCTACTAAGACATGGCGTTTGGAAAAGGCCCATGCTTTCAATTTTTTCCCTGGCACTCAGAGGTACAGTACTAATGGCTTACCTGAAGTAGCTGCCTATTCTTCTCATTCTTATTATGTTATTATCTAGGACAAATTTTGAAAAACGACTCTTTTTTAAATTTAATAGGCAAAATCGACCGTGTAACAATAAAATGAGCAAAATCGATCCTTTTTTGCACGGGACTACTAGTCCCGTGCAAAAAAGGGTCGCTTCTGCAAAAAAAAATTTGTCCGGTCCTCAACCCATCCCCTCATTCCCCCCCCCCCCTCTCTCTCTCCTTCATTAACCCACCCCTCTCCGCTCTCTCTCTCCTCTCCTCCAATCCCACACCAGACCCCCTCTCTCATCTCCGTTCCTCTCTCCATCTCTCCTCCTCTCCCTCAAACCCAACAACAACCCATCACCCTTCTCTCTCTCCTCCATTCCCCAAACACCAGCCCAACCAACTCTTCCACTTCCACGCCCAACGCCCTCCTCCATCGCCATGCGGCCGCCCAAGCCGTGCCACCTCCTCGACCTACACCCGACCACCTCCCTGAGCCCAAGCTCCGACCCGCAGCCCCCTCTCCCTCCAACCCCCTGCTCCACCGCCTCCTCATCATCTCCCACCATCAGCCCCGACGCCGCCCGCTGAGCTCAACTCCACCTCCTCCGTCAGCTCGCCGCCGCCGCTGCTCCTCCGTTCCCCTCAGCCCGACCACGCTACCACCCGCGCAGTCACGCCGAGCCGCCGCACCACCCAAGCCCTCCCCGCTGTCCCCTTTCAGCCTGACGCCAAACCACGAGCCCCGCTTCTCCTCAGCCTCGCCGATGCCTCCTCCAACAGCCCCGACTCCCCTCCTTCTTGCAATCCGTGCGCTCCAACCCACCACGCCGCTTCCCTCGACCAGATCCACCACCAGCCAGATTCGCCCCGCTCCTGAAGAACCGCAAGCTCGACACGTCTACTACGTGAGCTATGAGCGGATCAGCGTCGCGGCGAGATGCTCTCCGTACCCCCGTCGACGGATTTCGGAGCGAAGTGCGGCGTGCTGTGGTCCAGCAGTGCAGGGGGGTTGAATGAGCGAGAGTGTCGGGGGTTTTTTTTGCAGAAGCGACCCTTTTTTGCACGGGACTAGTACTCCCGTGCAAAAAAGGGTCGATTTTCCCCATTTTATTGTTACACGGTCGATTTTACCTATTAAATTTAAAAAAGAGTCGTTTTTCAAAATTTGTCCTATTATCTAATATCCTAGAATTTCAGCTTCTCCAAGGTAGCAATTCTTTTCCTTTTGTCCTTTGCGTAAAATATCCCAGGCTTCATATTTATGTATATGCACAAATGTGTAAGTCCGTGTCATATTGAAGAGCTTGGTAGTTGTTGTAGTTATGCTTCCTCTTATTAATGATTTGTTCAGGGATGATGTATTCTTGCTCGCTTTGGGTAACTTATCCAACTAATTACTTACTGATGTATACCTGTTACTTAGATTGGCATTATATTAGACCTCTTATTTCAATGTTTGGGTATGAATATCCAAGATTGACGTTGTTGTAAATGTACTTCAACCTGTCACTAATCGGTACACTATGGTTCGAACAACCTAAATACTTCTTGGGCTATGCTCATACCAACTATAACTATACGACATTGATGCAGCATTGAAGTTTTGGCTGTCTTCAAACGTGGACCACGAGTCAACCAGAAGAAAAAGAAAACAGGGAAGAAGAAGAAGAAAGCATAGGAAGATAAACCACACACATGAATACTTCAAAGCAGAGAACATGTGAACGCTCAGCAAAAAAGAAATTCCTCTACAAAAAAAGGTAGCCCTTTTCTCTGAGATCTCTCATAAGCATATTACCAGAGAAGGTAGCCCTTTTCTCTGAGATCTCTCATAAGCATATTACCAGAGCAATGAAGACTGCTTTTTTTTTCCCCATCTCTTCTGAGGGGGGTAAAATATCAAGAGGACGCTTCTGCGTTCGTATCTCTTATTATGTGTTACTTAATCTTACATTTGACAACACATCTATCCCCAGAGATGAATTCAAATTCATGTAGGGGATATTGTCATCCCTTAATACATTTACTCTTTGATCCTGTAACCAATTTTGCCAGAATTTCAGTGCCTCATTGAGGTTTCTGAATCAGGCCATACTGAAACATGGTTCTATTTTATGGACCTATCCCTTGAAGTTTGGCTTCCATGATTGGCTCCATATTTATTGATAAAGCTTGGTTGTTAACGGTGATAAAAGAATATGCTATCTTTGTCCTGTTTCTGTTCTGTATCTGGACATTGATAGTACTTTTTGCACCTTTTTGCTTGACAGATCAAGGAATAGGATCCTATATGTTATTGGCCATGAGAGCTTAACCTCGTTGGAGATTTCTGCAAATCCGAGCAATCTTCGAAAGAGCAAATGGAAAGTGAGGCTGTAATATGTTGGAAAACAACCTGATGTGGCTTGTAAGAATGTCCAGGGGTTTTTGAGAAACAGATGAAACCAGTATCAGTGCCTCCATCCTATATGAATCCTGATTCTCCTTGATCCTTTTTTTTTTTTTGCCTCGTAATCATTGTACTAAGCTCATATGGGTTAGAATTGCTCAGTGATTGTGCGAATGCGAAGTGTTGAGAAGAGATGCATTGGGATTCAATGTTGTACTGAGTATAATATTCTTTTTCCACCCAATTTTGTAAAAGACGATTGAACAGTTGAATCTGTCCTACGAAAGTACTGCTTCCCACTAAATCTTCATAGCAGATAAAAATTATAATAAAAAAAAGTGACAAGCAGGTTTGGGTTGAACACTTGGAATTTGAACTGGGCATAAATTTAAAGTTAACTTAAAAAATATTATTCTGTCCCGAGAGGTTGGTTTTGACCCATGAAAAGGATGCTCAAACTAGGTCGTGTTAGAATGTGAAAATACACTCCTCAACCCTGGCCACAACTTCGGATTAACTTTCAGGCCAAATGAGAGTTTGCTTAAGCTTGAAACTTTGGTTTATCAGGGGAGTAATATAACATATACCTGAGGTCAGTACTTCACAATATGAAGGGCTCTCCTAGTTTGTAGGTTCCGAAGAAGTAGTGCTCTAATTCTTCTGCCATTTTTCTGAATCTCATTTTTCACCAAAAAATTCTTTAATTTCTTGTGTCATCTGAGAAACAATGAGATGAGTTTCCTCATCTATGCGATCCGAGCTGCCATGTCCGCTACCGAGCTTCCTTGGTCATTATAGAAGCAACACATATCCGCACATTACTTCTTCAATTACTCGATGGAAGTACAAAATAGAACTTTTCTTTTATTTTCGTTGTTAGGATGAATAAGCATCTATTAGGTATGGCCATTGACCTAAGGAGATGATACATGAGCTGCTTCACCTAATAACGCATGCTAATCTATGTTTGATATGGTTCCAAGTTTTTATTTGTCTTCATATGCATATACTCATATCCTCTCCGCTTACGGTTATAATATACTTAGTAGCACCGTAGTATACATAAATAACTTCAAAAAATGGGCATAAGAACACCGTAGAGGCTAGGTACTGTTACATTAAATTCTGACTTTCCTTCACAGAGTGCATACAATCGAGGATCAGCTGCAACTTGAATGTTACAAAACAATCTTTGGAACGTGTTACAAAAATCCAATTGTAGACCCATTATTTCAGAAAATGAATAAATAATATTGCGGACGCATATATAACATACTACATTGCTAAAACGTTGCAAGAATTTTTTACTAATAGTTTGAAACTGCCAAAAATAAAGCACCATCGAGCAAGGGTTAGTAAATAGACTCCGCTGTTCGAATCCAAATCAAAGCATGTAACTTCCAGTGAACGTCAGGCCCACAAAGTTGTTCTACGTTGTAAATATATTGACTATTGAGATGTAAAGAATTGGTATATGGAATGTAAATACTGCACAAAGAGGCTAACTACCTGAGCTTCAGCTCTCTCATCTTCAACAGGAAGGCATTAGTGAATATAAGACCTCAAACGGAGCAAATCAATGGATCACAAGCTTTCTCAAGCGAAAAAGACATAATTGCATAATATAATAACTTCAAGTTCTCACGCTTCAATTGTGGAATAAGGACTAAAACCCATTCCCACTCAAGTTTGTATAGAACGATGAAGGTTGCTCCGCAGAATGGCCTGAAGATTTCCTCAATCTAGGATTTCGAGGAGAAGCTGTGTATGGTGAACTGTAGTCATTGGGGGAGGCATAGAAAGAGGAAGGCAGGCCTTCAACCATTGGCAACCCAGTTGAATCATTCATCAGGTTATATCCTTTCTCAACAGTTTCAGCTTCAAGGGGTAGCTCATCTAGAGTCTAATCAACAAAAAATAAAACAGGAACACAAAACAATGAATACAGACAACATTGATTAGTAACAACTGATGATAATAAAAGGAGCAAAGGAGTATTTACCCTATAAGCCTGTTCCAGAATTCGGAGTGTCTCTTGAATATGTTTTCTTTTGGCAGCTATATCGTCGGGTTCCTTGAGCATCTCCTCGAAAAGATTCTCTCTAATTGGACAACAAACAAAAACGATATTTCAAGACAGGTACTTTCACTATTTCCAGATTAATTCAAAGGCCTTGTTTGATAGCTAAAAGATGATGATTCATACCTGTAAAGTTTCCTAATAAAAACATTATGCAACTCCCTTTTTGCATGATTAACCTGAAAAATGAGTGCAAGTTATGGGGAATACATCCAGGACCACAACAAAAGAATGATTAAGAAAATCAAATTTTTACTTCAACCAGAATCAACTCAGGGACGAATCCCTTATCAAGAGCATAACATATCTCATACGAATGTCAAAGCTAACACAACAAAACTGGAACAGTTGGATTGAAGTTTATCTGAAGTTTAGATATTGTGTCATTGCAGTTTTCAAGGTTCAGATTAATTTTCAGATTTATGGGCAGATAATTTCAAGTGTTGCCAGCAAAATTATGCATTAGTCTGAGCTCGAGGTGTAAAGCAGGAATTTATTTCACATATGGTGCATTGTTGTCTACTATGTTTTACGATACTGAACAACAGTAAATCGTTCCTATCAGCACAAATAATCCTACATTGGCAACATCAGCAGCTAACAGTGGATATTAGTCTACAGGATGTAGCAAATAATATGTTCTGCAATAAGAATATTACTTTTGTTAAAAATATTATAAAAACAGGTGAAAAATATCTAAGCATAGATATAGGTCCTTGTGTACATTGGAAAATAAATGCCTAAAATATAATCTATTTATAACATAGATATCATATTGCCTGCCTTCTGCACCAATGTGGTTACAACTACTTTTTAGATCGTATATGCAATTTGCAGTTTTTAAACACATGCATATTCTCAAAGTTTTTGGTGGTATATGCAATTTGCAATTTTAAACACATGCGTATTCTCAAAGAAATTCGTGTAAAGATATATACACAGAAGTTTACACATTTACGAATACGTATAGTAAGCTGGGAACCTTGGGTTCAATCTGATAATGACATTTTTCCTGACAATGACACAATCCTATCTCAATAATGGTTCTGCACTTCTATCTCTACAGCTTTCTGACAAATTAAAATGGTGAAACAAATAAGTATTTGATGCATCATGAACTACCATATTAATATTGTTCAATAAGCACAGAATTACCAACACATGCTGATTAAAAAAAACATGGCATCATACTTATATAAAGTGGTATTGCCCTTGATTAACGAGAAGACTATCCGCAGATGGGAGTTTGAATGGCACCAGTGAATATTTGACTAGACAAGCAGTAAATCTTTGATGAAACAACAATGTCTGTAGTAAAAGACAAAATGACAAGCTACTGAACCAGAATGCACAGAGACAAGGTAACTTACCAGGAAGTGCATAATTGCTTTAGGAACAGAATCCTCAATATTTTTCCTCACAATATCATAATATGATTTCAATAACAATTTTGTGATTGCTATCTCCATGACTTCCTGCTCTGTCTGATTTTCTGAAGGCTTCAAGATGATAGGTGGCTGAGTAGTTTTGCTCAGTTAGTTACATTGTCTGACTCCAAAGGAATTGAAGAACTTGATGGCATGGTAGCATAATCAAAAGGTTTGTAAATTTCGTTTACCTCTGTTAAATGGATGGATGAGAGTGAATGCTCCATGTTGCTTACAGACAGAGGGTGGGGCTTGTTTACTGAGCTCTCTTTTGGATGTGCACGATTCTCATTAACACCAAAAATTGATGAAATACCCCAACTTGATCCCGCTGAGGCTCCTGTTTCATCATTCAAGTATCAGCTAGGGCATGATCTCATCATATTGCAGAATGAACAATAAGCTGAAATGCAAAAGAAATTTGGTTTTTTAGGTGATAACATGTAAGCATAAAATCAGCTGAGGTTCTGTAACTACCTCAAGGGTACAAAGTGGACAATAAAAATTTAATATTTCATAGTAGATAGAGACTTGTGGTCAGATAACACAATGATTTCCATAACTAGGTTATCAAAATTTCATCAGAATAAGCGAGAGAAAGATTTTATCAGATACAAACATCTAAAATTTTCCAAAGGAAACAATACAAATATGACAACGTAAAATAACTCAGATTTCCTTCATTCTGCTTACGAAGTATAAGCTTACTAACCAGAAGAAGCTGGTCTCTCAGAATCCACAACAGGTCGAATGCCCTATTTACCATTATAAACAAGCAAAAGGTTATGATAACTTAGATTCAATAAATAATTAAATCTGTAATGAAAACATAATATTAAATAAAACAGCCTGAACCTGATCAGGAGCAATACCATTCGCACCGGATCTACCTAAAATGGCTCGAGACTTCTGAGTTTTTTCAGATGCCTGAAGTTTGTCAGTATCTAGCCCATCCTACATTGGTAACAGGCAACATCAGCATATTTCAGAAAGTACAAAAAAGGAACTTGGGCCAAAAATGTGATGTCAATTGTCATAGTTCCCACACCTTGAAATGTGTATAGATATGTTAAAGGTTGGTTTATGATTGAAGAGAAATGATGTTCAGAAGTATTCTGGGAACTCTTAAAAGTGTCTAAAATCCTGCAGCAGAATATCCATGGAAATTACTTTAAGGCTTTCATTGGCAAAAAATCGTTTTCAATACTTCTTTGGAAGCTTACTTAAGAAGAAAAAGTCAATGACATGAGAAAAGAGGTGGAAGTAATTAGTAAATTGTTGAAGCCCACATTATGAGATTTCTTTAAAATTCTTTTAAAAGCTCAAAACTTGGGGATAGAGGAAAACACACGGTTTCTCTTGATTGGAGAAGCCATCAGAATGGAATGTTCCCATCTTTTCTCGTTGGCCCTTTTTGCTCACAGGTTGCTCCTTCTACAGTTGAAGTTACTAATTATTCTTCCTCCTTCCACATCCATTTTTAAATAAAAACCAACATCAAATCCAGTTTTCATCCCAACAACAACCAAGCCTTTATCCCAAATTTGGGTCGGCTACATCATAATCTTTCATTCAGTCCTTTAAAAGCTGAGATTCTCATCCCAGTTCTCCCATGAAAATTCCGTCATCATCCAAGAAATGCCTTCCAAATCAACTCCAGACCATTCAGTCTCAAAATCAAATAAAGATATATTTCAATAAGCACTTTCCATGTTTCGCATAGCAGCTTCTAAACAACCTTAAACAAGTCCTTAAAGAGGAATGTTGTACAGCGAGGATGACAGATTGGTCGCTTTTGAAACAAGAATTTAGATCACCCCAGGAAACTAAAAAAATGACACATGATTTTGAATTACCTGGAACAGTCTTAATTAATACCAGCACAAATGTTACTCCAAATAAAGCAGAGACAAGAAAATTACATATCATACTGTATACAGAGCATACTCTTGATTCTTAGTAAACAAAAATATACCTTAGATCTGGGCAATGATGCTGCTGACTTGGAAGATTTTACTTGCTGTGCACTCTCTACAGCTTTTCTGCCACCAATGAAATTTGGATGTGATGTGTTTATGTAGTCCATCTGCAAGATCAGTTAATCAAATGACTTCTCAAAAAATGAACATTATAGCTAAAGCCAACTCGTAAAAACAATAAACTTGGAAAAGGAAGGAAAGAAAGGAGATGAAAAGATAAAAGGGTGAGAAGCTCCAATAGCTGATGTTTGTGCAAACATTTAGAACACACATCTTCACAGACAATACAAAGGTACAAGTGTTATCTAATGGAGAAATTGAGTATGAAACATTTGTTTGACTATTTTTTAACCTTCTTCTTTTGTCTGT
>NC_033803.1:9611767-9654990 GCF_001876935.1 Asparagus officinalis | reverse complement strand
AATAGTCTGTCTTATTTTTTTAAATGATGAGTGCTGTAAACAGAAATAGGTTGTTTACGAAACAAATTATGTCGAGTTTTAAGTTGAAGCATCTGAACTCTTCAAATGAGAAGCTATGGGAAAAAAACATTTAGGGAACATTACATAACCATATTAAAAATGTGAAATTAACTAGGAGAGCTTTAAAAATCCCAAGCAACTTAGTGGCTCCATGCAAAATGTTCTCTATTGAGGTCCAACCAACCCAATGCATAAACTGCATTCCCCTGACTTCAT
Source organism: Asparagus officinalis (assembly GCF_001876935.1). Classification (NCBI taxonomy): domain Eukaryota; kingdom Viridiplantae; phylum Streptophyta; class Magnoliopsida; order Asparagales; family Asparagaceae; genus Asparagus; species Asparagus officinalis. The sequence continues at coordinate 9,654,714 of NC_033803.1, read as the reverse complement.
GAGAAGAGGAAGAAACTGAACACACATACACACACAAAAGGAAAGTACAGATTAGGTATGGATGTGGTATTTGCAATGTTTTAAATATCGGATGTCGGGTTCATATCGGATGGCTGAAATCCATGCCGGATAGCGGAAATCGGGGATATAACGGGGGACATTGACTAAATATCGGATTGCCATATCGGGTAGTGCGCATATGTATAATATCATGTCCTAAACATTGACTAAATATCGGATTGCCATATCGGGTAGTGCGCATATGTATAATATCATGTCCTAAATATAATATAAGCATTCATAAATTCAATATAAGCATAGGTAGTGCGCATATGTATAATATCATGTCCTAAATATAATATAAGCATTCATAAATTCAATATAAGCATATTTTATAAATTCTATAGACTAAACATATAAAGAAGTAAATAATATATGGGTTTGGGTTCATAAATTCTTTCTATTGGGTTCATAAGAAACCTTAAACATGAGAATGAGTCAAACGAGTTTGGGTATTTATTACTAAACCCAAATCCGATAACAAAAAACAGATCTTAAAAAAAAGTATCATATTGACCGATTTTTCAAAGATAAAAAATAGGCCGATATGCCCAATATGACCCTGATATTTCCGATTTGGCCCTGAAAACCGACATACGAGTTGAAAACATCCATGTCGTGTCGGTCAAGCCCTCAAACCGATATGTCGGCCGACATTTAAAACCTTGGGTATTTGGAGAAAAATTCCCAACAGTTATATCTAAAGACTTTCATGCATTATCCTGTCAAATATACAAAATTAAGATGTCGACCTAAGTTACTTTTCACACCAAGACTCGAAAGCTATTGCTAAGTTATACTCTTCCTTTAACTTCTGCATCTATATCTTGACATGTTCCTTTATTCCTCATTTCCAGAACATGCACAAAGCAAATTATGATACGAAAAATTAAAACTGAAACAACCTAACTGACAGCAAAAGAACAGGAGCAAAGCAATGTACTGGCAAGTCAATCAGTTTAGGTCACCATATTCTAAGACCATGATTTGCGTCTACGAACCAAAAAAAGAAAAAATGAAGCAGAAGATTACATTGGTAAGCAATGGAAATGTACTTGTGTCCATATATTTTCCCTACTACATGAGATATTTTTCTTCTCTCTTTTTCGTTCAATATTAGGTTTTATGCATGTGCAATGCACGTGGCTAAATACCATGATTAAGTATTTTTGATTTATTTCATAAATAAAATTTGTTCCTCGGTTAAAACTTTAATAGTTTTTGCTCTCTTATCTCTCTAAACTTTAGCATTGTGATTATTTATTTTCTTTTATGCTTGTTTGAATGGGCTACACTGAATTTAAATTTTCATGTTGATAATTACATTGTTAGGAAACAAATGTAATCCAAAACCATTTGAATTTCATGTTATTTGGACCGAAATGAAGCCAAGCTTGGCTTGAGAAAATATAGTGTTGTGAAAGTGAAAAACATTTGAAAAAACAGTATTATAAAAGGAAGACGAATAGTTACAGCCAATAAGCCAAAATGATTGATTAAAAGTGAGCTAGAACGAAACTAAAAAGAATATGATGTTTGTTCCTAATCATTGATAGACTTTATAAAAAATCATAAACTAAAGATTAATGCTAACTTTAGTACACTTTTGTATGATAAAAACATCCACATAAGCACATAATCGTACTAAAAAAAGTTCATGAAAATCTCTTCTAATTCCTAATTTTACTCTAAGAAATTAAACTATTCTATAAAATATTCATAAAGCAGATATTTTATTCATTCTGTTTCATTTTTTTATTGAGTCGAGATCAATTGTTCTGCATCTTTATCCTTTTTCTAGGTAATTCTAGAATAGTGTCTTCATCATCTACATCCATTGTGATATTAAGATGGAGCTAGATTTCTTCTACTGTTATTTATTTCCTGGGCTCGTTCATCTTTTTGTCTTCTCGTCTTATTTAACAAAAAAGTTGAATGTATTTCCGATGTTCAATACAAAGTCCTGAAAATACGGAGTTTAATTATTTTTTGGTTGCAATGAAAATGAATGTTAATTTTATATATATGAAATATTTGTGTTTTTATTTTCTGGCTTAAATAATGTTAGGAGTCACCGCTTTTTTGTCTGTAATGGACTATTCTGTTGTGCATCCAAATAAGAGTTTTTGTTGCATTAAATAATGTTGCATTTGCTCTTTCCGTGTCATTTTTCATAAGGATCTGAACTAAATAACTGTATTTTTTATTGTCAATTTGTTTAGATTATAATGTTAGTATTTGATTTTGATATGTTTATTTCATGAAGAATTACTTAACATTGGTACTACGTCACCAACGATTCTGTGACATTTATCATTTTGACACTCTTATTAACATCTCTTTTCACATTCTTGTTGCAACCCTTGCAAGTATAGAACCACGGCTCAACTCTATTGTAAATGGTAGTTATCTTTGCATTATAGGTGTAATAGTGTGTCTGTATATTGGTAAACTATTTTCACGTTTAATTATGTGAATTTTAGAGGTCTTATAAGATCATACCTCTTTTGGATACTGTGATGATTGCATATATCGGTAATTTAAATTTGTGTTGTATTTGTAAAGAGCCTTGATGGAAATGTTTTTGTCATGGCAACTTGTTCTGCATGAGCCTTACATATTAGCTTTAAAATGTAATTTTTCTTTAATGTGTTATATGGATGTTTACTTGGTTTACTTACCATTCTCTTATTTTTTTAATAAGTTGTATCTTTGAGTTGATATATATTGTTGACGCAATTTACGATGACATGCATATCTCCCCTACAAATCTGAGATATATATAAGGTGAATTTTATGTTTAGTGGCATTTAATAAGAATTTTATTAGTAATAAAATATATTACCTTCATATTTAAAGATCTTAAATTTTGATAGTGCTATTACATGCTTATCTTTGATCGTATCTTTAAGAATTGATCTTTCGTTGGTAGTTATATCTCCAAATAAAATTACATGCAGAGCAATGCCACTGTATAGAAAAAGAAAAATATTGATTTTAACTTTTTTTACTTATGTTATTATAAATAAGTATCACGTGTACACCTTTTTTCCATTATAGTGATTTCTCTCCTCTTATCTGGCTTGTTATATCTCGCAATATAGTTGATCAATGGTTTCACATTAGTTTCTATTGCAAAATTATTTATAGGTAATTTTATATTAAGTTTATGATTCCTTTAGTATTTGAAGAATAAAGTATAAAAATTTATAAATACTTACTATTTTTTTTATATCTTCCATGGAGAATGCTTCTTTAATTGGGATAAAGTTATTCAATATATTCTTTAAGAGAACACAGTCGGTGCTTCTTTGATAGATATGCATTTTGTTAATGTCAACTCAAGTGATTCATGATCGTTTCAGAATTTTGGGTTTATTTTCGTCACTTCTCCATTTGATATGAAAACAGCTCAATCCTTTTGAAAAATATCTCTGAACTTTCTAATAGTTTCTCCATATATAACTCCTTGTATTTTTTTACCCCATAAATATTATTAACATCAAAGATCAATGTTTGCACATTATAATAAATTAACGCTAAGATATTATACTATAGTATTTTATCAGTTTTATGCAATCTAGTCTTCTATCAATTAATGTTATTAGTAAAATTATGTGGTTCCTTTAATTTATATCGTAACGTTAATTTTTAATTTATCATATATTTTTTTTAAAAATTCCTTAAATGGATGTTTTCAATCTATTGTTATTGTTATCTTTTACTAACATCAACTTGACTACTTTTAGATACTGAAAGGGATAATAAACTTTAAATTGGGAGTTAAATTTTATATTTTAATGAAAGAATATCAAACATCTTTTCTTTGCCAAGTTTAGAAATTTCAAACCTTTTTGTGATTTTAAACTTTTGAGGGTGTGTTTTTCAATTTTTGAAAGTTTGATAGTGTTTTTTGAACATTTTAAATTTTAAGTTAGGTGCTTGTAATTTCCACATTTTGTATGTTAATGGTAAGTTTCTAAATGTTAGGATATTTCTTGCAACTCTGAATTTTTTAGGGTGTTTCTTATAATTGTTGAAATTTCAGGTGGTTTTTTTGCAAAATTCATATTTTCAACAATCTACTGATAATTTCTGGATTTGATGTGTATCATACAGGTTTTGAAATTTTAGGATTTTTTATAATTTGTAACCTTTGAAGGAGTTTTCACATTTTTTGTAACTTTGAAGGTTATTTTTACAAATTTTAAATTTTCAAGTGTCTAATGGAAATCCCTTGAATTCATCTATGTTGTTTGCAAGTTTTAAATTTTCAAAAGTTCAGGGTGTTCTTTTGTAATTTGAACTTTTGAAGTTGTTTCTACAATTTTTAAAATATTAAGGGTGTTAACTGCAAATTATAAATTCTTTGGGGGTTGTTAATTTCCAAATTTCATGTTTGTTGGTAAGGTTTGAAAAGTCGGGGTGTTTTGTATAATTTTGAACTTTAGGGGTATTTTGTGCAATTTTTAAAACTTTTTGAGTTTTTTTGTAATACTTCATGTATTATAATATGTTACGTTGTTAGCTGCATACGGTTTCTTGATCTTATTTTTTTCTATTGTTGAGTTATAGGTTTTTCACATGGGATTAGTATAGGATATAATTAGTACTAGGATAGATTAATGTTTAAATGAAATATTCAAAATAGTGTTTCATGTATTTTATTAATCTTATTTTTTTAAATTGTTGAGCTATAGGTAGTTCACGTGGGATTAACATAAGACAAATTAGGATTAGGATAAATTAAGATTTAAATAAAATATTTAAAATGATGAAGGGTAATATTGACCATGGAAAGCTTTTCCTAAACTCATGCTTTTAAAAGGAGTATGATATGCTATGTTACCTAGGTACGGGTACGGGTACCGGTACCGGTACGGGTACGGGACACGGCAAATTTGTAAAAAATAGGGTACGGGGACACGGCTGTATATATATAAAATAATTCACTTTAGATCAGTGTTGAATTAAATACCTATTACATTTGCAAATATACCCTAAAATATGACAATCTATTTTTATTTTATTTAACAATTCTAAGAAATAGAAAACTATTTTTATTTTATTTAAAAATTTAGAACTAATATTATTACTTATATAAACCCAATCCCAAACCCCTCCCCACATAAAACCCAAACCCGAACCCCTCCCCCTATATAAAACCCAACCCAAACCCAAACCCAAACCCCTCCCCCTATATAAAACCCCAACCCAATCCCAAACCCAAACCCAAACCCCACTCCATATAAAAAACAGGTGAAGAAAAAAACCCAAACCCGAATCCAAACCCAAACCCCTCCCCCATCAAACCCAAATCCAAACCCACACCCCTCCCCCATATAAAACCGTAACTTCCCCCTAGGGTTTTCATCCTCGTCGCCTCTTCCATTTCTCCTCGCGAACCCAAAGCCAGTCCTCCATCGATGGCCCCTCACAAGACCCTCGAAGCTCGTCCAAGCCTCAATCCTCTGTCGGAGCTCGTCCAAGCTTCAGTCCTCCGTCGAAGCTCGTCGCCGTCGAAGAATTTGTTTCGGGCTAGGGTTTTCACTGTTCAAATCGAAGCTGGTCGTTCACTCCTCGCTCGAAGCTCGTCGCCGACTCATCCCTCGAAGCTCGTCGTCGACTCCTCCCTCGAAGTCGTCATCCCTTGAAGATCGGCGTTTACTCATCCCTCGACTGTCTTCCCTTCTTCAGGTTCGCGGCATTTTTTCCCCTCTCACTCGTGAAATCGCCGTGTCCCTGCCGTTTGGGTGCGGATCCGTACCCAAACCGCACCCGACACGGGTACGGCACCCATTTTGCCGTACCCGGGTAACATAGATGATATGATAATTACTAAAAAAAATTATTGTTTCAGGTTATATAACCTACAGTTTTCTGGGCAAATTTCCTTATACTGGTCAATGTGCCATTTTTCTAATTTTTATCTTCCATATTTCAGCTACATGTGATTTACCAGCTCAAAAAAAAATTAGTATTTAGATTTTAGATTAGAAAAGAGAATAGTATTTAAACTGTCACGTGAATAGAAATGGGAGGCAGTCTAGCATCACCCACCATGCAGCTAGTACTATGTGGCAATCATAAATATAGTAGCAAGAGCATCCCTTATTTCAGAGCCAATACGTCAGCTACAATCCTCACAAACTTGAGGCATGTGGAAACGCATGCAGCCACGTGAAAACAAACTTTTGAGTTTGTTTTCTTCCTGAGTACTTAAATTTGAAATTGTCTATTCACACAACCCAAAAAAAGGAGGGAAAAAGAAAGAGAACATGCAGACTTGCTTACCTCCATATGGATAATGTGGGTTATCATTGCTTCTGCAGGTTGAAGGTTTTCTCGTAAAAATTTACCAACTACCTCATCCATGGCCCTCCGAAGGACAGGGAAGCGCTGCAGCTCATTAGATAAGCATCGGTGTGTCATCTACAAGAAGTAATCAGAAACAATAAAGTTTGTTAATTTGGGAGGATCTCTCGAAATATCACAGCAACACCAAAATTTAGATGCAAGATGTGTACCTTAATCAACTCATCATAGATAAATTTTGCACATTGAAGGCTTGGATCCAATAAACGACCTATCTGCCTCCGTACAAGAATCTCAAATGGCACCTTACAGAATTATAGCAAGGAGAAATATTTGACATTCAGTTAAAAGAAGTGAGATGAAAACAAGCAGAAAGTTTAACATCGGCAATCGCCAAACAGATACAATATAAAGAAATTCACCTCTGGCACAAATAAAGAACTTCTAGGGCCAGTAGCATTTTGAATTGCCATGCGGATATCCTCATCGGTCACATCCTCAAAAGGATCAACTTCCTACAAGAGAATCTAATTGCATGATCAAGCAATATTACAGAATAAATGGTAAAGAACACCTCTTTTAAGTACAATCATAATAAGGTAGAACAAAACAGAAGCTAAGACAACTAAAAAGCGAACAGAATATGATGCTGAAAATGAAACAGCAGCTGAGATTAGAACATGTTTAGGGGGTATTAATGAAGTCAGAATCACATTGAACCACAAGGTAATTTCGTTAGAAGACACTCTGATTCAAACATCAATCTTGTATTTCAAATTATTTCCCATTAATCCACCTTAATAACAATTATTAATTAATAACCATGTTTAGTAAATTTTCTAACCTCCAAACTCTTCACAAATATTGATTGAAAAATGTAGTGAATTCGGGCTCCACCAGAAAGCTCTGCTGTTGACAATTCTTCATTCTTGCCTTCCACCATTGAGCAAAATGCTGCAACACAAACACTGATAAGTTGCTAAATGGGAAGAGATTACAAGCTTTAATTCTTCACAAACAAGAGTAAAGATTCTACAGCAATTTGACTGGGGTATAATTAGAAATCTCATAGCACTTCATGATGAGACTGCACTAAACATAATAGTAAAAACATCTGATGGTTGAGCACAGACAATGATGGGCCAGTGTTCACATAATTTAAATTTTATAAAGTCGAGGATAGTGTATTGCAGTTCCAATTCATGTTGTTTCTCTTGTTGAATTGGAATCTAGGAGTCCATTAAATTTCACATCCTGATTGCTACTTACAGCATTTAGCTGTATGTCAAATATAGTTAGTCCCCAGCGAGGTTGCAATCAAAATAAACTATAGGTCATATTCTTTACAGAAATGTTGACATTGAACATCAGGCTTTACTGCTTAGCAGCTCATACTTGTGGAACCATTATGCATACAAGCAAACCCTTCAGACTTGGTTTTCCTCGGTTCTGTACTTGCACCATGAACACACCTGCATGTGTACTTCTCTTTATTTCCATGATCCTGCTGCTCCGCAATACAATGCTGAAAGATTTCAATGACAGCACTGAAAGGGTGTGCTTTTGCCTGCACACCCATTACACAAATTGTAGCGACAGTTTTGTCCCACGTTACAAAATTTATCTTTTTGAATTTCAAGATTAAATATTATCATAATACAGATACTATTTTCTTTAAAAGTTCCAAAAAAAGAACTCTCTAAATTCATTTGTTTGTACTTGGTATCTTCATAGCAGAATAAAAAGGCAGCAAGGCCAAAAGAACAATAGACTTAGTTAATTCATTCGGCTATAGCAGGGATTGAATTAGGCTATAGCATGGATTGAATTAGACCATATAAAATAATTTATAACATAGTTCGGACCACTGTTAAATGATCTCAGTGCTTAGATTGGATTGTTCACGGGGTACTAACCTTTACATGTGAGCTGTGACTTTAACAGAAATTAGCCAACTACTCATCTGGGGCATGAATCCAGCTGGATACTTATTAGCAGTTTATAAATTTGCAAATGTTTATTTTTTAGACAAACAGGCAATTGCTTATTTATCCATCTTTTCACGGTTGATGAGATTAGGATGTGAAATTTTGCTGCACTCTTGAAACTCTGTTAGCAAAAGAAAAGTCCGTAATTATATCGGCCAGAAATACTGACATGGTTAAAATTTTCTATTTATGTCTGTACAGTCAATCTTGCTATAGCTAATTCCTGGTGCAACAAGCTTGTAGGAGAAGACTCAAGTCACAGTGGAAAATACAAACTTATGCATGAAATAAATTAAAGAAACAAATATAAAAATTTAACTTATTAACCACAAGAGCAAATATTAAAAAGCTTCAGAAGGTTGAATTCAAGATTACCTTCAGAATATTTTGCAAGGATGTTCAGAAGTTTCACTCCCTGGCCAGCCTGTAGTTGACATGATATAGAAGATGGATTACTATAAATGAATGCAACAATATAGAGCAAACTTTAGTTAACAGGAAATTTTGGCTCTGAAATGCAAAGAACAACATAATTTAAAGGCTATACTTAAAAAGGAAAGTAAACCTTTACGGAAAGTAAATCTATATGTAAACAGTTAACATTTTACTTCAAATGATGGGCTACTTTACACATTAGACTACAGCAGGTAAGAAATTTCCACAAGGTATGAACAGCAAAGAAAACCCTTTAAAATCCTAAGTAAACCAAAGTAAGCTCCAGAACTTATCATGCAATCTTTAATTGATAGTTACACGAAAATGTTACTTACATCTGGTTCCATGTAAGGGGACCAAGTACCAGAAATGTGATTTGTTGCCACTTATATCTAATATCCTGGCATTTTACCTGAGGTCACAGAAGGAGATATTTCTCCCTTTACAGTTAACAGTCAGATAGTACAATGACATGCAGCAAAGAAGTCATCTCCTGAGGGTGATCCTAACAGTACAGACCACATAATGGCACAGAAGTGATTCAAGATTTGAGATTTCTCGTTTTCCAACAACCTAGCCCGGAATCGAACCCAAGACCGCAGGATGTCGCCAAATGCTACAAAGAATCTAACAGAACAAATAAATCTGGTCCGAGTGACTGAGACAACTGGTGACGGGGAACCCGCGGCAGCAAAGTGGCTGATGACCACAGGAAAGAAGGTCGTAAATATAAATCAATATGTTCCAATTCTTTAGAAGAAAAAAATTTCAAAAAAAACATTGGATCAAAATAGAAAATGACGGTCTCCTTTCTCTTTCTCTGATCTACCGCTTGAGAGTGTTCTTGGGTGACCAAGAAAGACTATTCAATATTCATCATGTGATGATCAAAGAAGCGGCGTCATATGGGTCAAAGGTACAATCGTTACCGCCAGTAGGATTTCCTTGCTTCATAAACGAGCTAACCTACAAACCGCTCCTGCTACAGAAGCTAGAAGAAGAAGGCATTCGAAGGACAGAGACGAGTCTTGGGAAAAAAAGTCCCCAAAGAGAGAGAGAGGAGGCCGGTAACTTCCTTTGGGAGGTACTGCTCGAGGGGTACCCTCAAACTCTCATAGATTGACTTTGGTTTTTATATCTTTTCTTTTTTTATTGATTGAATAAAGAGCCTGCACATGGCAGGGGCTTTGTGATGTGTAAAGCAAACCCATATTGGAACCTCAGTCCCAACTGTCCGGGTCACCCACAGTGGGTTAGATTTGAGATGTTACTAGCATGATCCTTCAGTTGATAGTAAGGGGTGAGCAATTATTATATTTCATAAGATTTTGACAAACAGTGTGAAGCACAAAGAGAAATTAGCATGTGTTTCAAGTGTTCTTTTTGAAAATAGATATTCAATCTGCCACTTTATATTGATATTCAATGTTTTGACATATTCTGTATGTTTTAACACTAGGAAATTGCTGTTCTAACTATAACATTTCACTAATGGTCTCACTATGGGCTCTTATGTAAATTTCTCGATTCTTAGTCTAGAAAAAAGAGTAGCAGCTAGCTTCATACAGCCAGAGATACAATACTCAAGTGTATATAAGCTTCACAGTTAGTGGCACCTAATGTAAATGTGGGGTTTTTCGTGTTAAAAATTTAATGATGCTCCATCAGCTCCATCAGGGTTTTTGAATGAGGAAAATGTTTTCATGTTGTCAAGACGAGGTGTAAATTATTATAAAAAAGGCACCTTGATGTACAAGAATTGTCACTTGAATTGCAAATTTGAATAAGCCCACACCATCACAAGCATGCATCAAAAGAAAATAAATTATGTGAAGTTTGGTCAATGCCTGTCACATTTTAAAAGGGCTGATCTAATAACAGCACCCAAAAGGTCCAATGGACATGCAAATGCATAAACGATCGAGACATGTGGCGAAAGAAAATAATATATTGACAACTGCACTCAGTCCAGTCATAATATGGGATACCTTTGATTCTGCAACATCACCAAACGCAGCATGTTCCTTTGCTACGGTGACTAATTGAGCATTTATCCGAGATTTCAATCCTGGTAGCACTGCTTTGATATGTTGAACTAAAATCTGCAAGGAAATACTTGAAACCAATAAAACATAGGAGATTTGAACTCATAGTTTGCATGGTCAACCTCAAACAATGATTCCAAGTTTGACATTAGATATAGTGTTTGCAAAATATATAAATATATAAACAGCTTCTCGAGAAACCAGCTCCAGATATATGGAAATAGGTTCTTGGCAAAGTTTTGGTCAGCCAGAAAAACTTTTTGATGCGACAACATGTAGTATATTGCAAGAGTGAAGGATGAATTTCTTTGTTTTAGTTACCTGATTCAGCTTCTTGGCTAATTGAGGAACTCCACAACAATGAGAAAGACCATTATACACCTACGACCAGCAGTCATATTAATATAAAAGTGTGAACACTGTGGATAATCAGATAAAATGTGGTTATCCTTTAGTGTGCCAGATGGATGTGTTCCATGTGTCTCAGAATCAGTCGAAGCTCCAAAAGGAAATTTATAATTGTACCGGATTACGGCGGAAAAAGCTCTCTTCAGAGGCGAGTGCAGCTTTGATAGATCGGTTTTCATTGATATCCTGCATGATTTCACCCCAATGTAAAATAGTTAAAGCATTATGAAATCCACAAAGCACATCCAGCCTATTAATACTACATGAATTATCAAATGGCAAAGATCCCAGTTAATTGTAATTCTACAGTTTCTACAACTATCATCAAATGCATGTCTCAAAGCAAAGTGAAATTTTTATAATTAGACTGAAGAAATATTGGGGCGTACTTGAGAACAGATGGTGATCCATATTATTGCCAATAGATATAACATGAAAAAGTATAGATATAACATGAAAAAGTTAACTTGTCCCACTTTGAATGAATAACTTACAAAAGGATGTGCACAAACTCCATCTAAATCCACATAAAGATGACATATTTTCCAAAGGATTATTAGTGTGCATATCTGGATAGTTGATTCTCAATGTTACAATGTACAATATGTGATTTAGTGCGTACACATAGACAAACATGTGGTTGCATACGCAATCTGTTCATTTGCGGGTGCAGGCATTTTTTTTCTTTCCTTGTTTGGTTTGGGGGTGGATGGGGGCATTGGGGGTTGGTTGTAAAAAAAGGGAAATTTGCTTTTTATTTTTATTTTCTTTTCTTTTCTTTTTTTTTTTTTTAAAAAAAAATCAAAAGCCCCCTCGGAGCCAAAGAATCATATTATAACCCCTTGACCTGACATGCATATTTTTAATATCCCTAAAATACCTTCACCATGTTGTCACCTTCAACCACTCTTATTTTCCATCTCCTCATGGACCTAATATATCCTCTCTTCCTCCTCCTTTCCCTCAACCACCATCTCTTCTGCTTCACTGCCAACCTCTCCTCCACCGCCACTTCCCTCAGGCGCCGCCCGCCATCCCTCCTCCGTTAGCTATTAATTGTTACCTTAGGGTGTAAGTTGTTACTTTTCGCATAAGTAACTCACATTTAGCTTCTGATTCGTCACATTTAGCTATTAGTTATTACATTTGTATATATCTTGTTTTTAACTTTTAATCTTTGTCTATAAATTCACATCTTTGTGTCTAACTAGTTACTTTTATTACATTTTTGTCACCATTAGCTATTAAGGAGCTAAATTGACCAACGCGATAGTGCGGTAATAGTGTGAAAACAATCAAAAAAATCATGTACGCATATGGTTATTGAAATACATTGTCTGCCTAACAAGTTACAAATAATATAGCAAATAATAGCAAAATATAACAACTTATAACATATATAAAACTATTGAAATACAATGTGGGTTTAAAAATAATTCGATTGAGTATTTTATGTCTAAGAGTGATTTTGGAAATGGGTGAGTCTAAAAAATGAGTGTAAAGCTTTAAGTTTATAACGAAAAAAACTTTCTGGAGGTGAGTTGGAGGTGAGTAGGTTTAAAAATAAATGAAAACAAAATTGTAGGGTTATAGCTAAAAAGAGAATGGTTTGAGTATTTAGTTTAAAATACATCATATAGCTGATCACTTGGAACTAAATTTAATAAGATACACCAAAATATAGCAACTTACATTGTATTTAACTGATAGAATACAACGTGAGTTTAGAAATAATTTGGTGGAGTACTTTGGGTCTAAGAGTGATTTTGAAAGTGGGTGGGTTCAAAATTAACTGGGGTAAAAGTTTGGTTTATAGGGGAAAATCCTTTTCAGAAGTTAGTAGGTTAAACAATAAATGGGATTAAAAACTATGGATGGAGTAAGTTTGGGTCTAAAATGGATTCTTGGAAGTGAGTGAGTTTCAAAATAAATGGAGGTAAAACTTTGGGTACATAGGAACAAAACCTTTTTCGAACGTGATAGGTTTAAAAATAAACGGGAGTAAAACTTTGGGTTTATAGGCCAAAAATCCATCTACAGCACCAAATGTGATGGCATTAATTTGAAAAGCGAAAAAAGTAATGTATTAAGCATTTGGTTTAAAAATACACCATATCTTTCGCCACTTTAGGAAGAAATATAGGAAGTAGAAAATTGCAAGTTAAATCATTAACCAATGAAATACAACATGAGTTCGAAACGAATTTGTTGGGAGCAATTTGTGTTTTAAGAGTGATTTTGGAAACGGGTGGATTTAAAAATAACCGGAGGCAAAACTTTACATTTATAGGCCAAAAAATCTGACACTTTGGGTGGGTAAAATAAAACGTGGTAAGACATTGGGCTTATAGGCAAAAAAATTATTTACAGTTGCAAGTTGCAACTTACGCCATATATCAAAATTGATGAAATACAGTGTGCATTAAAAAATATTCCATGGGAGCGTTCTGGGTGTAACAGTGATTTACAAAGTGGGTTTGTTTAATATCAATTTGGAGACTTTGGGTTATAGGCAAAAAACCCTTTTCCGAAATGGGTGGGCTAGAAATAAACATGGGTTAGACGCTGAGTTTATAGGCAAAAAAAACTATCTAAAGTAGCAAATCACAACGTATATCAAACTCATAAAATTCAAAGTGGATTTAAAATTAATTCATTAGAGCATCTTGGGTATAACAGTAATTTTGGAAGTGTGTGAGTTTAAAAATAAATAGGGGTAGAGTTTCGCGTCTGTAGAAAAAAACAATTATATTATAGTTTCTTATTTTATTATCTTATTCAAGTTGATTGAGCACTTGGGCTGCTTAAAAACAAATTAAGTTTCAACTTTGGGTTTATATAGAAAATGCACAATTACACCTTTTCTTTCAAACTATATACTAAACTTTTGGATTGCACTATAGTGGTTACAGCGCCTAGCTACAGTGCTAGACCCAATTGTTTTAGTATATAGTAAAATTATTCCTCGTGTTTAATTTTGCCTTGAACTTTAACTATGGATTGGTTATCAATAATTTTGGTGCTGCCTCATCACCAATCTCTCCTCCATTGTTGCCTGCCGCCTTTTTTTTTAGACAAAGTGAAGTGTGACAGAGGAGAAGGTGGCCCGAGGCGCCAGGAGTTGGAAATTAAAGTTGTGATGAGCTCATGATTTCACGGGTTCATGAGAAAGTGGGAGAAGAAAGAAAAGGATAAAAAGATAGAATACAAGGTAGTTAGGAACTTAGGGGTCTTAAAAAAACGTTTGGGTTTTCCTTACTAGGGAGTTGGAAGCAAGAGAAAAGTTTCTTGGTAGTAGTAGCAAGTTTTCTTAAAGCCAGAGGCTAGAAGCAATGGCCCTCAAAAATATATCAGGAAAAATATGGAATAAATACGGCCGTATTTAGGGTCAGATATTTGTAAAACAAAATTAAATGAAATAACAAATGATTACAGGGAAATTGAGAATCGTGAACAAGGGACATACATGTTGACTGCGATTTACCACACCAATATAGCCAAGTTTAAGAGGGATGACATTTCCTAATAGAAGTCTGCGAGCATCGGTACCTTTGTCCATGATATCCAACTGAAGCCAAAGAGAAGCGAGTGATCGTGTCTCATTAACCGACTGAAGGCATCAAAGTTAAAGAAATGCATTTTCCAGAAAATGTACCTTTGTGATTACACCAATTGTTCTGGAACCTGTCATGAAAAAGTAGAAAACCAGTCTCTGAGAGGTATTTTTATCCCAGTTTACACATAGCTAAAAATAACAGTATGAAAGAACAACTATATTCACATTCAAACTAGATCAATACTTAAATCAGCAAGCAATATTGTAATAAGAAGTTACCATCTGGATCAACAATCCTGGCCATCTGCAGTGCATCAGAGTTTGCTAGGTCTGCATTTCCTGGTGAAACCGCTAATATGATGCAAGTTTCATGTTTGATATATGATAAGATCATATTTCTAATCTTTGTCTCAATGTCACTTGGTTGATCACCAACCGGCACTTTTGTTATTCCCGGCAAGTCAACTAGAGTAATGTTTAAAACAGTTGGTGAAAATATTTTCAGGCGAATTTGTTTGTCTGAAACACCCTTGTTCCCACCAGCTTCCCTGTCTGTTTCAGCCTGCAAGTACCAAATGCCACCAGCCATTTAAAGAAAAGCATACAGTATAAATCGTACATTCCATAGAGAAGAGATGAGAACAACCAGCATACAAAAGGACATGCTTCAAATACCTTAGTACAGAAACTTACTTTATTGGGGTGTCTAGGAAAGCTTGAACATTTATACTTAATATTTGTTTTTGGTTAAATATTAGCTTGAGTGTGTTGTCAATATCACGAATCTTATGGTAAAATCAGATCATACTGGATCACCAAACTAGATTGCTCTTGACAGTCGATGGTCAGCTATTTCTTGATTTGATTTTACATTATGACCTTAATAAAAAAAATATAAAACATTCACAAGGCACTAAATTGGATGATCTATACTATATTTATAATTGTCAATAAGGCATTAGCTATCAAATTTTCACCATAATCTGTTTTCCTTCTCTACCAACATTTCTACATTAAAATTTCCATATACTTTCACCTGAAACCCCTTGGTAATCTTTCAAAAATCATAGAATATCTTCCCCAAGCAAGTGCAATAATGGTCATTGTACTTTAAACTGTCGTGCACAAGCAAAGGTAGCTTTTCCTCTTGTCTATCTACATAACCACATTAAATTTTACACATCCCTACTCACACCTGAATCTTGAATCTGCGAGAAATCATAACATGTCTTCCCCGCAAGACATTCACTGTAATTTAAAGTGACATGCACAACCAAAGGTAGCAGTTTTTTCCATTCTCTACCTACATTTCTACATTAGAACTTCTGAAAACCCTAAATTTTCACCTGAATCTCCTTCCGAATCTGTGAAAAGTCGTAGAACCTATTCCCGGGCAAGTGCAAGAACTCCCCCCACTCCTCTCCCCCATCTCCCTCCCCCTTTCCCAAATGAACCAACTGAAGAACCAGCGGCGCCGCCGAGTGCAGATGTCGCTGCACGTGGCAAGAAGTCCCTGCGACGAGCGCTCTAGGACGCTGGACTTGCCGCTGCTCTGGCTGCCGACGACCGCGACTTGAGGGAGATCGATCGTCGATGAGCTCCGAGCTGAGGCGAGATGTCCTGGAGCTTGTTGAGCGATGGGATCACGGATTCGCCGATGGCGAATGGGCGGCGGTGGTTGGATCGTCCGCCATTGAGATGGATGACGAAGTTCTACGGCGAGGGTTAGGGATTGTTATTGGGGACTAGGGTTTGTAGGGGGGTTTGAGGAGTTTGGAGACTTGAGGAGGAAGTAGATTATCACAGTTGTTGGGAGGGGGTTTCCGATTTGAGGCGAAGGGGGGTTCTATACTACCCCTGCCTTTACTTTTTCTTTTATTTATTTATTTATGGCCCTATATTACTGCCTTACATATTTAGTATTTTATATTAGTCCCACATATTTATTTATGGCGCTATAATAGTTCTTGTTTGAAGAATAACAAACTCTCGTTTGTTACTAATATGTGTTTAGAATGATATATGCAAATGACTACAGGTATAAGACATGTACGAGGCGAAATGACATTGAAATCAACACAAACACTGATTTCAGCCTTCATACCATCGATAGTCACCAGGGACCCATCGATGACTATGAGGTCATTCATTATCAACATGAACAAATTGCAGAATTCTAGAGACATGATTTTAACTCATCGATGGATTACAGAAACCTGTCGATGGTGCTCAAGGACCCATCAATGGTTGTGAGCAACCATCAATTGTTAAGTCAACTGATTGCAGATTTGAGGATTTAATTACAGTCGTTCGTGGTTCCTTTTGATCTCCAACTTCTACCATGTTAAGGATATCTCTTCTTGGTTAATTAAAGACTACATATGATTTGAAAGAGATAAATAGATCAGAGTGTTCTAGGGTTTTCATAAGAGCTTTAGGGTTTTTATTAGAGAATATATTAGATTGAAGGTTTTGACCCCCAGAGCCTCAACAAACGCTTTCTCATCGCGCTCAACATCTTCAGATCATCTTAGCAAGAAGAGTTGTCTTTGATTTCATCATCTATATCGTTCTTCATCAAACTTCACTTTGATCCATTGAATGATGGTTTGTTAATCGAAAATAGTTGTAAGATCTTTCTTATTTTTTGTGCTTAAAATGTGTTTATTGGTTTGTTTCAAACTTACTTTTACAACGTTCTCAAGCCGGTGTTAATTGACGTTGGGACTAGCTAGGGCTAGGTATTATTAACTATGGTGAGTTAGTTACACGGCTGGTTTTGGGTAGATTCAAATATGCGGCCTTTGTAAGCCTACTGAATCGGGTTGTGATTCAGGAGAACTATTGGCATAGTGAGAAAGGTACTTCGTGAGAAAGAAATGTTGACCATTGTAGGCAAATAAAATTGCTTTTATTCCTAACAGAGAAATTCAGAAGTTCGCCTGCAAGAACATTAACAAAAATAGTAAAAAACGAATAAAAACGCTGATATCTCTCAAACCGGAGAGAATTTGGTAAAACAGACGGTGGCAAACCAAACTTTGGTTGGTTTGGTCGGCCCCATCTCGTTAAGATAGTCAATTTTCATATATAATTTGTCTAATTCTGACTTACAGTTTAAAAGTTATGACCCGTTATTCATAGCAAGTTATGTTCCTTGACGCATGAACTTCGCCTGCAAGACTAGGGTTCGCCTGAACCAAGCCATGTCTACTTGTTCGCTTGAACATTAAAGGCAAGTCCGCTTGATAGTGTGACTTTGCCTGAATCAAATAAGCAAAGCCAAGTTCGCCTGAATACTTGACTCTGCAAACATGGCCAAGTTCGCCTAAACATTGAGCTTCGCCTGAACAAAGTTAAGCTCGCCTTATTGATTGAAGCTCGCCTGATAGCTTCATCTACGAGGTTCGCCCGCATACTCCAACCTCTTCTGCATGAGCTAAGCTCGCCCGGACGCTTGAAGCTCGCATGAATTGATTGAAGCTCGCCTGATAGCTTCGCCTACGAGGTTCGCCTGCATGTTCCAACCTCGCTTACAGGAGTGAAGCTCGCCAAGCTCGCCTGAATGGTCAAGCTCGCCTGAATTATCAAGCTCGCCTGAACGTCAAGTTCGCCTGAATTGTTTGACCAAGTCAGCCACTAAAGCATAAATTGTGGAAGTGGTTGTGCCCATTTTCCACGTTTTGAGGGGGTGGTTACTGGTCATTCTTCTCTATAAATATTCATTGATGGCTACAAGAAAAGTGTGGGGGGGAGGGGCAGAAAAGAGAGGAAAGTGCTATTAAAAATTAAAACAATTATTATAAAACTAAAAATAAAAAAGTTAGAACACCAGACCTGAATGGGTGCAGTCGTGATTCACTGCCCTAGAAGATAGAGGACCCACCTTTCGCCCTGGCGTAGTCGATCCTCACCCCCTAGCGGTAAAAGCCCCCGGAAACGACCGGCCTCTGTACTCGGGCGCGAGTAGCAGAGTTTCTGCTCAGACGAAGATGGTTGCCCGAAATATAAGTAAATGGTAACTGAGAAAATTTTGAGGAAAAGCATAGCTCTCGGATTTGATGCTTCTTTTTCTCACTTCTTCTTGTTGCTGTTGTGTCTTTTCCGAATGAGCTTCAGATCTTTATATAGCTCTTGCTCTTCTTAACCGTCGCCGATAGTCTGCAGACGTTACACAGAAATCCCGCGTCCGTTATACGTTTCCATAACTCCCACAACCATTACAAACTTGTGTAAAATGTGCAAAAAATAAAACTTGAGAGGCAAAAAACTCGTGCGAGTGCGGTGCGGCGAGGCGTGAGCCATTATAAACTAGGCCCAAAACACTAACTCAAAGCCCATTGAGATGTGAGCCATTATAAACTTCTTGAACTTCTTCTCATTTTCCGATGTGGGACTATTCACAAAAGCAAAATTGCCTTTTCATGAACCAAAAGTCCAACAGAAAGGTGCAAAGGCAAGGAGACGAACCTAGCATCTTGTGCACTCGGCTCTTAAATATCCTAGCTCGGGTATTCAAACTCTGATAAATCTTCTACCACGCGACGAAGCTTATTGGTAGTCTTGTTCGAATCATCAGGAGAAGAAGACCGAACTTTGAGATCTCGGCATACTCGGCCTACAAGCAATAGCACTTGTTCGGCCTTCGAACTCATCCAACCAAACTTCTACCACGCGCTAAAGTTTTTCTACAACCTCGTTTGAATCGTCAAAGTGAAAAAAACTCGACACGAGCATCGAAGGAAGCATCCTATCATCCCAAAGAACTCACATTAAACAAAGAGAGATCAAATCAATTCTCTTTGCTTCTGTGTAAAAGCGATTTTGATTTGTAATAAACAATTCAATTAATACAAATTTTGAAATCTTATTTTATGATAAACAGAAGGATTGATATCCAAACCACTATAAAATCTTGCATGTTCTTGGTTAATTATTTTTCACTTTTATTTTGTTTATTATGTTGCATATCCTTTATTTTTAGCGGAAAATGGCAGCAACCCTATTCACCCTCCCTCTATGCTTGCATCTCAGATCCAACAAGCACTATAAGAGCGAGGTTACCCATAATTAGGATTCATAATTAAGGGAAGAAATGGCTAGTTTGACCGTCGTAACGATTTTTCCTGAGGGACACGTTGTAAATCGACTCCCACTTTTCAATGAAAGAAACTATACCTATTGGAAAGCTCACATTAGAGTTTTTTATTTCATTAATAATTATTTTTATTAATTAATTTATTAATAAATATTCATTAATAATAATTGTTTTATTAATATGAAATTAATTAATCTTAATATTATTAATTAATAATCACAAATTATGTAATATATAAAATATTTTAATAAAGTACATTTCTCATTATATAAAAATATTGCTAATTAATAATATAAATAATGTAATATATAAAAATATTTTAATAAAATATGTTTTTCACTAGAGGTAACTAATTTTTATTTACTAAATAATTATTTTAAATATTAATATTTTATTAATATGAAATTAATTATTTAATCACAATATTAGTAGTTAATAATAAAAAAATGTATTAGATAAAAATGTTTTAATGAAGCATATTTATTTTCATAATTAATTAATTATTTTATTAATAATAGTGTTTCTCTTATATGAATTTTAATTAATGAATCTCAATATTAGTAACTAATAATCATAAATACTATAATATATAAAAATATTTGAACTAAATACATTTTTTATTATGAGATAAATAATTTCTTGTTAATTAATTCATTTTATTTTTTATTATAATTAATTAATTTATTTATTAATAATAGTATTTCTCTTACATGAATTTAATTAATAAATCTCAATATTAGTAACTAATAATCACAAAATATCATATATAAAAATATCTTAATTAAATACATTTTTTATAAAAAATATCATATATAAAAATATCTTAATTAAATAATTAAATACATTTTTATTATGAGATAACTAATTTTTTTGTTAATTAATTCATTTTATTTTTTATTATAATTAATTTATTTATTTATTAATAATAGTATTTCTCTTACATGAATTTAATTAATAAATCTCAATATTAGTAACTAATAATCACAAAATATCATATTATAAAAATATCTTAATTGAATACATTTTTATAAAAAATATCATATATAAAAATATATTAATTAAATACATTTTTTTATTATATAACTAATTTTTAGTTAATTAATTCATCTTATTAATGCTAATATTTCATTATAATGGAATTAATTAACTAATATCAAATATTCTTAATTAATAATAATAATTAATTTAAAATAATTAAATTTAACTTAATTAATTTTTAAATAATTAATAAATTTAATATTGTTAATTATTTTATTAATATAAAATGAATTAATTAGTCACACTATGGAGTTACAATAACATGTCATTTTTAGTCATTTGACATATACCACGACTTTATATGTTATTAGTTTATTAAACACATGACTACTTATATATCTTTATAAGTTAAGGAGTTTACGAAAAAACTTTCTCATTATTTTATTACATAGTTATAGAGTTTTGAGAATAAGTAATAACTTATAAGAATTTTAAAAATAAGTAGTTAGCCAAACATGCTCTTAAGTTTTTTTTTTCATTTTTTAAGAACTATATATATTAATTTTCTCAAAACTACATTATTAAAGCTTCAATTAATAATAGTGACCACTCTCATCAACTCAAAATAATTAAGGTTACTTATATATCTGCCCTTAAATCTTCAACAACTCCATCAAAAGCCCTTCAAATCTTTGAAATTGTTCTTAAGTCCCTCATATTCTAAGGGGTCATGCAATCTGGTCCATCAATAATCAAAATATCCATCAAATCATGTTTATCTCCAATTTCTTCGGGGTTCAGAAAACATTAGCTAAGAGATTTTTTAGCCATTGAGGGACCAAATTGAAAGACCGCTTGAGATTTGATGGCCTTCTAAACAATTTCAAGGATTTGAGGGACTAATATGAAACTATTGAAGATTTGAGGGCTAATATCTTAATAGCCCAAAAAATAATTTGGTTTTTAGTACCAAATCTTCAATATTTTGAAATTAGTTCCACAAATCTTCATTATTTTAAATTAATCTTCCAATATTTTAATTGTTCTAAAATTAGTCCCTCAAGCCTTCATGTTTTTAAATTAATCTCTCAAACCTCTTGAATATTCTAAACATAACCCCTCTATTTAGCACTGGATTGAAAGATTTGCCGGACTAATTACAAAACAGTTAATATTTTTTAGATACTAATTTCAAAATAGGAAGACTTCGGTACGAACTTCAAAATGCTTAATGAATTGGGGGCTAAGTTCAGACTTCAGAATATGAAGATATGGGGGAATAATTTTAAAATATAAAAGAATTGGGGGACTAATACCAAAAGAACCCAAATAATTATCGTTAATTTGTAACTCCTTCAAACTAAAAAAATAAGGGTTATTTGAGTATGTACCCCTTAAATGATGAATATTTGCAAAGATACCTCCTAAATTTAGTATTTACAAAACTACCCATAATATCATTAGCTTTATAAAAATAGCCCTAAATTCAACAAATCATCAATCATATCATATCATATCATACTCTCTTTAAAAGTATGAGTTAGGAAAAAGCTTTCCACGGTCAATATTACCCTTCACTATTTTAAATATTTTATTTAAATCTTAATCTATCGTAATTATAATTATATCTTATCTTAATCTCCATGTGAACTGCTTGCAGATTAACAATTAAAAAAATATTAGTTAAATACATGAAACAGGTCCATTGTATTAATTTGTAAAGGTAAAGAAGTAACATACTATAATATATGAGGTATTATAAAAAACCTATGAAGTTTCAAAAATTTCACAAAATACCCTTAAAAGTTTAAAATTACACAAAATATCCTAACATTTCAAAACTTAAAACAATAAACATGAAATCTAAAAATTAACAGCAGCCTCCAAAGAATTTAAAATTTATAATTAACACCCTCAACATTTCTAAATTTGTAGAAATGCTCTCAAAAGTTTAAATAATAAAAAAAACCCTAAAAATTATGAAATTTCAAAACTTGCAAATAACAAAGATGAATTCAAGGGCTTACCATCAAGCACTTAAAAATGTAAAATTTATAAAAATAACCTCAAAGTTTAAAAATCGCAAAAAACTCCTTTAAAAGTTAAAAATCACAAAAAATCCATAAAATTTCAGAACTTATAACCAATACATATCAAATCTGGAAATTATCACTGTATCCCTAAAATTTTGAATTTTACAACAAATAATCCAAAGTTTTAATAATTGTAAAAATATACCCTAAAATTTTCAAGTTGTAAAAAATATCCTAATATTAAAAAACTTACCATCCAACATTGGGAAAAAAATCACAATCATCCAACTTAAAATAAAAAAACACTCTCAAAATTTTAAAATTTGCAAAAAAACACCCTAAAAATTCAAAATCACAAAAGAAGACTAAATTTTCAAAACTTAGCAAAGAAAAGAATAGTTGTTTGATATTCTTTCCTTAAGATATATAATTTGACTTCTAATTTAAGGTTTATTATTCCTTTATAGTATCTAAAAAGTTTATCAAAAAATATAAAGGTGGAGAATGATTGATATCGGCTCAATAAAAAAATAGAAGGAATAAAAGACGCTGTTTTTTGAATATTTTATAGAATAATTTATTTTTTGAGTAAATTAGGAATCTTTAGAAGATATTTTCATAAACTTTTTTAGTATTTTTATATGCTTATGTAAATACTTTTGCCATATAAAAATGTGCTAAAGTTAGCATTAATATTTAGTTTATAATTTTTGTGAAGTCTATAAAGGATCACGAACAAACTCCACATTCTCTTTTGTATTGTTTTAGCCAACTTTTAACTAATCATCTTGTCTTATTAACTTTATTTATTCATCTTCCTTTTATAACACTAAATTTTAACTAATAATCACAAAATATCATATATAAAAATATCTTAATTAAATACATTTTTTATAAAAAATATCATATATAAAAATATCTTAATTAAATAATTAAATACATTTTTATTATGAGATAACTAATTTTTTTGTTAATTAATTCATTTTATTTTTTATTATAATTAATTTATTTATTTATTAATAATAGTATTTCTCTTACATGAATTTAATTAATAAATCTCAATATTAGTAACTAATAATCACAAAATATCATATTATAAAAATATCTTAATTGAATACATTTTTATAAAAAATATCATATATAAAAATATATTAATTAAATACATTTTTTTATTATATAACTAATTTTTAGTTAATTAATTCATCTTATTAATGCTAATATTTCATTATAATGGAATTAATTAACTAATATCAAATATTCTTAATTAATAATAATAATTAATTTAAAATAATTAAATTTAACTTAATTAATTTTTAAATAATTAATAAATTTAATATTGTTAATTATTTTATTAATATAAAATGAATTAATTAGTCACACTATGGAGTTACAATAACATGTCATTTTTAGTCATTTGACATATACCACGACTTTATATGTTATTAGTTTATTAAACACATGACTACTTATATATCTTTATAAGTTAAGGAGTTTACGAAAAAACTTTCTCATTATTTTATTACATAGTTATAGAGTTTTGAGAATAAGTAATAACTTATAAGAATTTTAAAAATAAGTAGTTAGCCAAACATGCTCTTAAGTTTTTTTTTTCATTTTTTAAGAACTATATATATTAATTTTCTCAAAACTACATTATTAAAGCTTCAATTAATAATAGTGACCACTCTCATCAACTCAAAATAATTAAGGTTACTTATATATCTGCCCTTAAATCTTCAACAACTCCATCAAAAGCCCTTCAAATCTTTGAAATTGTTCTTAAGTCCCTCATATTCTAAGGGGTCATGCAATCTGGTCCATCAATAATCAAAATATCCATCAAATCATGTTTATCTCCAATTTCTTCGGGGTTCAGAAAACATTAGCTAAGAGATTTTTTAGCCATTGAGGGACCAAATTGAAAGACCGCTTGAGATTTGATGGCCTTCTAAACAATTTCAAGGATTTGAGGGACTAATATGAAACTATTGAAGATTTGAGGGCTAATATCTTAATAGCCCAAAAAATAATTTGGTTTTTAGTACCAAATCTTCAATATTTTGAAATTAGTTCCACAAATCTTCATTATTTTAAATTAATCTTCCAATATTTTAATTGTTCTAAAATTAGTCCCTCAAGCCTTCATGTTTTTAAATTAATCTCTCAAACCTCTTGAATATTCTAAACATAACCCCTCTATTTAGCACTGGATTGAAAGATTTGCCGGACTAATTACAAAACAGTTAATATTTTTTAGATACTAATTTCAAAATAGGAAGACTTCGGTACGAACTTCAAAATGCTTAATGAATTGGGGGCTAAGTTCAGACTTCAGAATATGAAGATATGGGGGAATAATTTTAAAATATAAAAGAATTGGGGGACTAATACCAAAAGAACCCAAATAATTATCGTTAATTTGTAACTCCTTCAAACTAAAAAAATAAGGGTTATTTGAGTATGTACCCCTTAAATGATGAATATTTGCAAAGATACCTCCTAAATTTAGTATTTACAAAACTACCCATAATATCATTAGCTTTATAAAAATAGCCCTAAATTCAACAAATCATCAATCATATCATATCATATCATACTCTCTTTAAAAGTATGAGTTAGGAAAAAGCTTTCCACGGTCAATATTACCCTTCACTATTTTAAATATTTTATTTAAATCTTAATCTATCGTAATTATAATTATATCTTATCTTAATCTCCATGTGAACTGCTTGCAGATTAACAATTAAAAAAATATTAGTTAAATACATGAAACAGGTCCATTGTATTAATTTGTAAAGGTAAAGAAGTAACATACTATAATATATGAGGTATTATAAAAAACCTATGAAGTTTCAAAAATTTCACAAAATACCCTTAAAAGTTTAAAATTACACAAAATATCCTAACATTTCAAAACTTAAAACAATAAACATGAAATCTAAAAATTAACAGCAGCCTCCAAAGAATTTAAAATTTATAATTAACACCCTCAACATTTCTAAATTTGTAGAAATGCTCTCAAAAGTTTAAATAATAAAAAAAACCCTAAAAATTATGAAATTTCAAAACTTGCAAATAACAAAGATGAATTCAAGGGCTTACCATCAAGCACTTAAAAATGTAAAATTTATAAAAATAACCTCAAAGTTTAAAAATCGCAAAAAACTCCTTTAAAAGTTAAAAATCACAAAAAATCCATAAAATTTCAGAACTTATAACCAATACATATCAAATCTGGAAATTATCACTGTATCCCTAAAATTTTGAATTTTACAACAAATAATCCAAAGTTTTAATAATTGTAAAAATATACCCTAAAATTTTCAAGTTGTAAAAAATATCCTAATATTAAAAAACTTACCATCCAACATTGGGAAAAAAATCACAATCATCCAACTTAAAATAAAAAAACACTCTCAAAATTTTAAAATTTGCAAAAAAACACCCTAAAAATTCAAAATCACAAAAGAAGACTAAATTTTCAAAACTTAGCAAAGAAAAGAATAGTTGTTTGATATTCTTTCCTTAAGATATATAATTTGACTTCTAATTTAAGGTTTATTATTCCTTTATAGTATCTAAAAAGTTTATCAAAAAATATAAAGGTGGAGAATGATTGATATCGGCTCAATAAAAAAATAGAAGGAATAAAAGACGCTGTTTTTTGAATATTTTATAGAATAATTTATTTTTTGAGTAAATTAGGAATCTTTAGAAGATATTTTCATAAACTTTTTTAGTATTTTTATATGCTTATGTAAATACTTTTGCCATATAAAAATGTGCTAAAGTTAGCATTAATATTTAGTTTATAATTTTTGTGAAGTCTATAAAGGATCACGAACAAACTCCACATTCTCTTTTGTATTGTTTTAGCCAACTTTTAACTAATCATCTTGTCTTATTAACTTTATTTATTCATCTTCCTTTTATAACACTAAATTTTAAAGTGTTTTCCACTTTTACACCATTATACTTTTTCAAGTCAAGTTTTATTTCATGTTGGTCCAAATAACATGATATTTCAAATTGGCTTTGGATTATATTTATTTCCTATCAATTCAATTATCAACATGAAAAGTTAAATTAAGTGTAGCTCATTTAAACAAATATTAAAAAAAAAAATCATAATGCTAAAGTTTAGAGACATAACTGAGCCAAAACCATCAAAATAGAACCTAGAAATAAATTTTAGTAAAAAAATAAATCAAATATACTAAGAGGGTGTTTAAGAAGGCTTATTTTTTTTAAAGCTTACAAGTTATGCTGACTTAATAGGTTTTGGCTTTTCTTGATAAAAATGCTATAAAAATTGTTTGAGTAGAAGAGTAATTTGCTTGGACAAACCTAACTTTTTTAAGTGAGCTTATAACCTAATATTTTAAAGTTGTGATATACCAGTTTTTTTAAAATAGGACTTATAAGCTAACTTATTTGATATTTTACTAAACAAGTAGAAATAAAAAAGCTAGTTTAAAAACTAGTTTGACTAGAAAATAAGCCCCCAAACACCCTCTAAATCAAGATATTTGATCACGTGCATTGTATGTGCGGAACCTAGTCATACTCCCTTTAAAAGCATGAGTTTGGAAACAGCTTTCCATGGTTAAAATTACTCTTCACTATTATGAATATTTTATTTAAATCTTAATTTCCTAATCATATTTATACCTTATACTAATCCAAAGTGTACTACATATGGCTAAATAATTAAAAAATATATAAGATTAATAAAATATATAAAATACTATTTTAAATATCTTATTTAAATTTTAATCTATCCTAATACTAATTATATCCTCTACTAATCCTACATAAACTACTTATAGCTCAAAATTTTGAAAAAAAACAAGATTAAGAGATCACTCGTAGCTAACATATTATAATACATAAAGTATTACCAAAAACCCAAAAAATTTAAAAACTGCACAAAATACCCTCAAAAGTTCAACACAAAGCACCCTCACTTTTTAAAATTGCAAAATATATCTCAAAAATTAAAATCACAAAAAAACCAGAAATTTCAAAATTTATAACCAGTACATATTAAATTTAGACATTATCACCAGATCGCTAAAAATTTTAATTTTGTAAAAAAACCCTAAAGTTTTAATAATTGTAAAAAAACCCTCAAAGTTTCAAAGTTGTAAGAAATATTCTAATATTTGAAAACTTACTACCAACACATGAAAATGAAAATGAAAATTTCAAAATTTCCCACATTGAAATTTACAAATTTTAAAAAATTCCAAAACACACTCTTAAAAGTTTAAAATTACAAAAAGGCTGTAATTTTTAAACTTGGGAAAGAAAAGAGTAATTATTTTATATTCTTTTATTAAGATATATACATTTAATTTCTAATTTATAGTTTACTGCCCTTTTTCAGCACCTAAAAATAGTCTAATTTGATGTTGGTAAAAACATAGCTATAATAATATATTAAAAACATCCAGTTAAGGAATAATTTTTTTAAAAAATATATGATAGATTGAAAATTAGCATCACTAAATAAATTAAAGAAACTACACATAATTTTACTAATAACATTAATTGGTAGAAGACTAAATTACATAAAAACCAATAAAGGACTACAATATAATAGCTTAGCATTAATTGATTATAATATATAAACATTGGTCTTTAAAATTACTAATATTTATAGGGTCAAAAAATGTAAGGAGTTGTGTAAAGAGAAGCTATTAGAAAGTTCAGTGATATCCTTTAAAAGAATCAAACTGTTTTCATTTCAAATGGAGAAGTAAATGAAAAAAAAACGTTCATGAATCACTTAAATTGACATTGACAAAAGATATATCTATCAAAGAAGCACTAACTAAATTTCCGTTAAAGAATATATTGAATAACTTTGTCCAAATCAAAGAAGCATTCTCCATGTAAGATACAAGAAAAATTAGTAAGTATTTATAAATTTTCATACTTTACTCTTCAAATACTAAAGGAACTATAAACTTAATATAAATTTACGTATGAATAATCTCGCAATAGAAACTAAAGTGAAGCCATTGATTAACTATGTTGAAAGATATAACAAGTCAAATAAGAGGAAAATCACTATAATGGACAAAAGGTATACACATGTACATATTTATAATAGTGTAAGCAAAAAAATTAAAATTGACGTTTTTCTTTTTTCTATACAGTGGCATGACTCTGCGTGTGACTTTATTTGGGGATGTGACTACCTACAAAGGATCAATTCTTCAATACACAATTAACGATAAACATATAATAACACTATCAGATTTCATGATCTTTATATATGAAGATAATATAATTCACTACTAAAATTCTTATTAAATACCACTAAATATAAAATTCATCTTATATCTATCTCAAATTTATAGGGGAGATATGCATGTCATCGTAAATTACATCAATAATATATACTAACAAAGATATAACTTATTGAAGGAATAAAAGAATGGTATATAAACCATGCAAACATCCATATAACACAATAAAAAAAATATTACATATTAAAACTAATATGCAGGGCTCATTCAGAACAAGCTGCCAAGATAAAAACATCTTCATCAAGGCTCTTTACAAAATGCAACATAAATTTAAATTAGTGACATATGCAACTATCATAATATTCGAAAGAGGTATGATCTTATAATACCTACTCTAAAATTCCCACAATTAAACTTAAAATTTGTTTACCAATATATAGACATACTATTGCACCTATAATGCAAAGAAAATAACCATTTACAATAGAGCTGAGCCGTGATTGTATGCTTGCGAAGGCTGCAACAAAAAGGTGGATAGAGATGTTAATAAACATGTCCAAATGATAAATATCACAAAATCACTGATGATGTAGTACCAAGATCAAGTAATATCTATTCTCCATGAAATAAATACATCAAAATCAAATATTAACATTATAATGTAAGACAAGTTGACAATGAAAAATGTAGTTATTTAGTTCAGATCCTCGTTGAAAATAACACGGATAGACCAAATGTAACATTATTTGATGCAGCAGAAAACTCTTGTTGGATGCACAACAGAAGAACTCGTTAGAGAAAAAAAAAAAGAAAACTCCTAACCTTATTTAAATAATAAATTATAAACACAAAATTTTCATATATATGAAATTAACAATTATTCTCGTTGAACCAAAAATATAATCAAAGTCTGTATTTCCAGAAGTTTGTGCTGAATATCAAAAATACATTCAACTTCTTTGTAAAGTAAGACTAAAAGACAAAAGATGAGCAAGCCCAGCGAAAGATAACATCACAAGATATCTAGCTCCAGCTTAATGACACAATCGATGTAGATGACGAAGACTCTAAAATTATTTAGGAAAAAGATAAAGGTGGAGAATGCTTGATCTCGACTCAATAAAAAGATAAAACATAAGGAATAAAAGACATCAATATTGTCTAAATATTTTATAAAATATTTTAATTTTTTGATTAAAATTAGGAATCATTAGAAGGGATTTTCATAAACTTTTTTTAGTTCTTTTATATGCTTATATGAATGTTTTTATCATATAAAAGTGTATTAGAGTTAACAATTATTAGGAACAAACTTCATTTCGATTTAGTTTCATTCTAGCCCACTTTTAATCAATCGTATTGACTTATTGGCTTTAATTATTTGTCTTCCTTTTATAATGCTATTTTTCAAGAGTTTTTCACTTTTGTAATATTATACTTTCTCATGTCAAGCTTAATTTCATATAGGTCCAATTAACATGAAAATTCAAATTGGCTTTGGATTATATTTATTTCCTGTCAATTCAGTTATCATCATGAAAATTTACATTGAGTGTAGGCTATTCAAACAAACAACAAAGAAAATAAATGATCGTAATGCTAAAGTTTAGAGATATAAATTAGCAAAAACTAATAAAGTAGAACCCAAGAACAAATTTTAGAAAGGAAGTAAATGAAAAATAATTAGTCATGATCTTTAACCACATGCATTGCACATGCATAAGACCTAGCATGTTTAAAAACCTGACTATTCTCTTGATAGTTTTTACATTACGATTACAAATTAGCTTTATTATAGTCGATGATTAATTGCTTTGAGGTTACTTTTTTTTCTCTAGAAATTGATGATTAGAGTGGTAGTTTGCAAACTGTGAGATTTGGAGAGGACTTCTACAAATAACCATGATTTAATGGATAAAAAAAGCTCTCCCGACTTTAACTACGACTGCACTCGTACTCAAACTCCCAATATCTCCCATTTCCATCTCAGAGATCTCATCTTCGTCAATGTCGACGAAATCTCAAATCTCGATCGCAGTAGTCCTCATCCTAATCTCAATCTCCATTTTCCTCACTTTCACCGACTCCCAATCCCACCGCCTCAACCTCCCCTCCTTCTCCCTCTCAAACCCTCGCTCCCTCTCCTCGTCCGCCGCCGCCGTCGAGATCCGGGCTCGGCCTCTCAAGGTCTTCATGTACGATCTCCCGCGCCGATTCAACTTCGAGATGCTCGATCACCGGCCGGATGGGGTCAAGAGGCAGCACAGTGTTGAGTACTGGATGACGGCGTCGCTGATGGTGAAGGGAGGGGAGGGGGAGGGTGCGGAGGCGGTTAGGGTTTTGGATGCGGAGCAGGCGCGGAGGTCTTCTTTGTTCCGTTCTTTTCGTCTTTGAGTTTCAATACGCATGGGAGGACGATGACTGATCCGGAGACTGAGGTCGATCGACAGCTGCAGGTTAGTGACATGGAGGTTTATTATTTATTTATTTTTTTTAAAGAAAATAAAAGTGATGCAGGATTGAGATCCAAGTTAGTATTTTGATGGTAGTGATATGGGAAAGTTCCTTAGAATATAGTGGATATTTTTGGAATTAAGTATAATCTAGATTAGGAGAGGTTCTTAGTTCTAATATTCTCATGGTAGTCAATTTGAAGATGAAAATAGCGTATGTGAATGTCAGGGTCCATTTAGTCCCACATTAACCGGACGGGGATTCAATTGTGGGTTTACAAGGGATTTGGTTTTCCTCGGTCTAACAAGTAGCTCGATGAATGCAAATTTCTCATCAAAATCTCCTTACTTATAAAGTATATGCGATATTAAAAGATTAATTTTTTTATAAGAAACCTCCTAATATATGTATAGAATGTGTAAGAGATATCCTAAACCGTCGTTTGGATTGTGAATTTTCAGCTTAAAGTAGAATGCTCATACGGAAAATTGAAAACTGTTTGTGCCGTCAAATTCATTAACAAACAGGTCACTTATCTGAATTTTCCAGGGGGAAAAAATAGATTGGGTTGGGCAACAAGTCAAGTGCAATAGTTATGGTAAGTCTTATTGTTTCAAATACAAATTAAAACATCAGAATCCGAAACAAAGGCACCCAAAAGGAAGTTAAAAAGAAAATGTTGAGTTTACGCCTTGAATATTTTCTCTCGCATTTAATAGTTAGTCTTGTTTTCTTATTATAACTGTTGCACTTTTAATTTTTTTTCAAAGTAGCTCCTAGTGAAATGTGTGCATCTGAACTTTTAAATTATGTTCTCTCTTTCTCCAATAGTTACTTTCAGGAAAGTCTACTGTGATAATACTGTAGAAGGGCATTTCCATTGTGAAATCATGTCAGATCAGATGTGTAATGGACACATCTAGGATGCATCTGTCATTGGTATCTTAAATTTTGCTTAGCATTGCTATGTTATGTCCATGTTGGCGTCTCTGCGAACATGCATGTGATCTGAAGTTAGGAAATTCAGCATTTAAATTAGAAAATTGTCTTTAAGGTAATTATGCATTTAAGCCAGTTACATTTGACTGTAAACTAAAAATCTGATTCATAGGCAACCATCAAGGTTTTAATTTGGTAGCTGGAATGACCGATATAAAGAAAAAAAATCACATAATGATTTAACTAGAAGTAAAATAGTTTGTCACTAAAAGAAAGAAGGAAACGATTTTCCAATGTATTGGTTATTATAACAGTTAACATGTATTAAAGTCTGTATTATCAACCACTAGGCTTCTTTGCTTTAGTTTTTGAATTATCTGGAAAAGATAGTCAGTTTATGTTATAGTTTTGTTTTCCAAATAACTGATGATGTCCTGTCAATTTACATGTAAATCAGAGTAGTCTTATTTAAGTTTATAGATAAAGGAAAAGACCCTCAAAAGCTTTTCTTTTACTTTAGAATTTATCTACTGTAAAGCAAAAGAGAATGCTGCCATTCGTGAGAAAAGTAATACACTTGTTGGCTTTTTCTTTGTCTAACAAGTGCTAATTCTTCAAGCAATGTATTTCAAAACTATATGTGATTTTAGGTTATTGAGGAAGATGCATAACTTTTTGCTGAAAGGTGATGTGGTCTTCTGGAGATGTTATCTAAATGTTGTGTCATCAACAGAGTTTGCTTTGCAAGCTGCTAACTATAGTGATGTGACATGGAAAATATTCTAACCCGTGATCAGGAGAGCGTTGAGTTTGAATTGCATCTCATATTCTGTGCAATTCAAGGAACCTCTGTTCCATGTCCTTGGATGGATTCTTGTAGTCATGTCATTTGGACTGCCAGAGTAGGTTAGAATATTTAAAATATTGTTTTGATAAAGGGGGACTGGAACAAAAGAACACTAAAGTACAAAAAGAGTAGCAAAACTTTGTTGATGACATAACACTTGGATCACATCTCCACAAGACCATATCGGACCTTTCAACAAAAAAGTTTTGCCTCTTCCTCAATAACCTAAAATCACAAGAAATTTTACTAGAAATTTTTGTTGATGACACAACATTTGGAGAAAAAGGAATGCTAAAGTACAAGGCAATAATTGAACAAAAAACTTTTGTTTGACATGAACACATTTGTCCTTAATACTTCATCAAATCTTTCTATATCTTAAAAGCCTTTATTTTCTGATTTCAAATACTCTATTAAGCAACATGTGTCATTATGCTCAAGATGTTTCATTTGGACTTACAGATAGCAACGTTTAGCTGGGAACATACTTACACTGTAACATTTTTACATTTGTGAGAAGTCTATGAATTATTTTCCTTGGGCTAATTAGGGCTGTACGAATTGTGTTTGGTTTAAAATGTACACAAATGTTATGCAACAACCAAATGTAATAATTTGGACCCGGGTGCCGGTTGTTGATGATGACAAACATGGGTACTCCTTTTCCTAAGCACATGTTTGTTTAGTCCATTATTAGACATGTTTCCTACTTTTCTTTATGGGTTTCAGTTCTGCTATTATTATTATTGAGTGAAACATGATCTATAATCTGTTGTATATTCATAAATTAAGTCCTCTAACCATTACATCAAAACTCCAGAGTTATGGCGAGGGTGAGGATTATATTTTTATATTCTAAAATGCCTTCGCAGGTTGCATGCCTTTTTAATGGGCTTGAAACTTGGACTCACGTAGCGGTTTCCTTTTTTAGAAAATTCGCTAAATACGTGGCCTAAACTATGGTGAAGGTTGAGAATTATATTTTTATATTCTAAAATGCCTCTACAGGTTGAGCGCCCTTTTAATGGGCCCAAAACCTGGACTCACGTAGTGGTGTCAATTTTTAGAAAATCTTCTTTAAATTCGTGGCTGGTGGGATTTGAACATGGGTTGCTCTGATACCATATAGAGAAATAGAAACCAAGATATATTTTTTATGGAGGACTCACCTCTTTATATAGAGGAAAGGAAACTTGGGCTACAAGGAGACTTGCGGTAAAATTAAACTTGGAGTACAAGATAAAGTAAATTGGTAAACAACAAATAAACTACTCAACTATGCTAATAGATATATTAGGTTTATAGTTTTGAGTATTCGGCCAGATTATATTTGTTCACTTTGCAAGTCGACACTTTTTTGTTTAAGTAGAACGTATAGTACTTTATTAGTAGTATGTGCATCCCACATTTTTGAGAAATATATTGTCTTGTTTCAAAAGATGGATTACATGAATTCCTGTGTTGACTGAATACATTCATTGTTCAAGACCGTGCTGCAGTGTTCCACTGCCTGATCTTTTTGGACTTCACAGAAGAAATGACAGTATGCTTTAAATTCAAGGTCGCTTGGCCATTCTGAATTATTTTCAATGCTCATTGAGTAGGATTAGTTCTCTTGTGCAAACAGAGAACCTGCAGTTGAACACTGGAAAGTCATAAGTGAGCAAAAGACTGAGCTTCTGAAACCCACTGAAGAAAAGTACCGCCCAGTTGTATTCTAACAGTTGTTTCCTGTTAGACATAGTGGGATCTTTCTGTAGATCAGTTGAGTTTAATTGATTAGCATTTTGATCCTTAGGTTTGTAACTGTTCACCGCTCTGCCTCGACTTTTCTCACCTTGGCATGGTAACTTTGCTTTTTGATAAGGTAAGTGATCATGAAACTGTGCAGTGTTTGATTTAGATGTTATTCTTTATAGACAACGTGGTTTGGGCGATTTTATTTAGATAAAGAAAGCTTGTACCTTAAAGTTGCGGAGAAAAAGATATAGCTCACTTTAACGTGTTTGATGAACTTTGTATTTTTTTTACCATCCACATTTAATGATAGTACTCACAATTGATGATGACCAAGAACACAAATTTTTGTCTTGAATATGTGAATAAAAATCCATATCACGACTCATGAGTTTCCATCATTTAGTTTCTCAGATTCCTGCAAATTCCTGTAAATTTTGCTTTTTGCTTCGCTTGAGTTAGATTGTCGCAATTAGCAATCATGAAGTTAGGCAACACAAAGATACAGTAAATAGTATGTTAAATATCTGAATGCTGTTGTAGTTAGCTTACACCTGCAGACTCCTTTGTACTGTCTATAAATCTTTTCTAATTGTAAATGGTATGTCATACTGTGGAAGTTCATATTAGTTAATAGATAAGGTAACATATAATTCCTTGATAATTATTAGTTATTTGGGGTGTCAAATTCCATTTATCATATAATGAACTTATTTGTGGCAGATAGACCTACTTGATATTCTCAGAAAATCCAAGTACTGGCAGCGTTCGGGAGGACGCGATCATGTAATTCCTATGCACCACCCAAATGCCTTCAGATTTCTCAGAGATCAGGTGAATGCATCTATACTTGTGGTTGTGGATTTTGGACGATACCCCAAAAATTTGTCTTCCCTGAGTAAAGATGTGGTAACTCCCTATGTTCATGTGGTCAGTACCTATACCGATGATAATATTCCTGACCCTTTTGAATCGCGGCCCACACTTCTCTTCTTTCGGGGAAGAACTATAAGAAAAGATGTAAGTTTTCATCCTTATGTTGCGCTATATTTTTTCTGATAGACAGTTTCTTTACAACACAAGTGAACTCTGCATCTTCTTACTTATTTCAGGAAGGAATTGTTCGTAAAAGACTGGCCAAGATATTAAAAGGCTATGATGATGTCCGTTTTGAGGATAGCTTTGCTAACACTGATGGCATAAAAGCAGTGAGTTTTTATTCCCTTTTCACTTTTGCTTTCTGCACACAAATGTTGCTGTCTTTGACTGAGTGGATAGCCCTCAATAGAGCTAAATTGGAAAATTAGGGTGGAAATTCACTTTGGAAACATGGCAATCAAATCGTTAGGACTTTGTTATTTTTAATTTTGACGGTGTTGGCGTCATGACAAATCAGAATTATAGAAAATAACATTCACATATTTCTGAAGTGGTAATGCCGAAAGAAGAAGTTCCTAATTTGGACTTGTACTGGCTTGAAATTAGGGTCTTTAGTTTCGACTGGCACATCGTGTTATCTATATATCTTGTGCACTGAGGTTGTTGGTTTCACTATGGTCTTCATATACATGCCTAAAAGAAGCCTTGTTTGAACATGAAATTAAGATGTCTATTTGAACTTCCAGCTCTTGTACAGCTGTACCAATACTTCTTACAGATTTGGATTTTTTTTGAACTGGTTCTTAATGTTATTTATGAAACTGATGTGTCTGGTTTGACTATATACTCTGCATGTCATCTCTGTCTTCACATCTTATGCTAAACATGTGATCTGTTTCATTTTGAGCCTTTTCCTGGCTTTCAATCTTGGTCAAGTAGTCGTTCTCATTATCTATGAATTTTTAAGTTAGCTTATACGAGGAAGATTTTAGATTAACTTCTTGTTCCATCTATGTTCCACTCTAATCTTAATTCTTTCGATGTTGAAAAGCCTAATATGAGGTGTGGTGTGTCTTTATTACTCCATACAATGAACGATCTTCTAGTAAATACTTCAAAATTTGTAAGAGCCATATAGACCGACAATTGATTCTGTTCTCATGCAATATAGTTACTGATGAGTACATATCTTACCTTCCGCTGAGGCCATTTGCTTTTTTCTACTCAAATTAACTATAAACCTCCGAGAATCAAAATTTTAAGCTATGTGCATATTAGATATGCTGAAATATAATTTTATCGTAGTGAATACATTATGACCAAAATACAAAATTTATCTGAAATGGCCCTTATGCCACATGGAGAACTCAACAAGTGCATGCTTTTTTAATTGTAAATCTATTTAAAAAAAATGAAAACATGAAGTGCTTTCCTGGATTAATGCCTGCACCTCTTTTCCGTGACAATCTGAACTGCTTTTATTATCTCCATTCAGTGGTCACAAATTGGATGATGTTTCGATGCAAGTTGAGTTGCTTGTGTATGTATCCATTCACAAGCTAAATGATTCATCTTAATGTTCTATATCTTCATGTTCTTTCCAAATTGGGTGAGTTTAGATCTCCTAGATCATTATTAATCATTTTGTCTTAGACAAGGAATCCAAAATTGTCAGTTCTTGTTTGTGTATCCATTGTGCATGTATTTGATTGTAACAGACCTCTCTGAGCTGAGACTCCTTCTTGCCTTGTCGTGTAGCATTTTAGTATTTGGGGATTGCATAATCTCTCCCATGTGCACCTTCAGTAGCATTTAGCTCATTTCGTTTATAAGCACACTTATCACCCTCAATTCAGGGAAAAGGAGGTTATGTGCAATTTATCTTTCTAAAAATGCCAACATTAGGAATGATAAGTGCTAATAAACGAGCGGAGGGATAATATGTGCTCTGAAGGATTGATGACGTGAGTTATTTGCAATTTATCTTTAATATATCGAGGCATTTGTTTTATCTGGACAAAAGAATTCTATAGAGGTCTTTAGAAAATTCATATAGACCTATTAGCGAGCATGAACATTTCTCAGTACACATTTTGAAGTAGGTGACTGCACTCATAATATTTGATCTACCGATATTTTAACTGTTTATACTATCAAGTACTGAATGCACCAACAACGATATTAATTATATTTTGATTTAAAATTGATGCTGAGAAGCATGTCATCTGATGTTATATTTGCTTCTATGTTATCGCCAGTCGACGGAAGGCATGCGCTCATCAAAGTTCTGCCTCCATCCAGCGGGCGACACCCCATCCTCATGTCGTCTTTTCGACGCCATCGTCAGCCACTGCGTCCCAGTCATCGTCAGCGACCACATCGAGCTGCCCTTTGAATCAGAGCTCGACTACTCCCAATTCTCCCTTTTCTTTTCCATTCAAGAAGCTCTTGAACCGAACTTCTTAGTTTCCAAGCTCCGAGAAGTAACGAAAGAAAGCTGGATTGAAATGTGGACAAAATTAAAGAATGTATCACATAATTTTGAGTTTCAGTATCCACCAAAGGCTGGCGATGGAGTGAATATGTTGTGGAGGCAGGTGAAGTATAAGGCTCCTTATGCTAGGCTTGCGGCTCACCGGAATCGGAGGTTGAAGATTCCGGATTGGTGGAGTCGACGAAGACGGTGATGGTTTTAGCTGTGTTTGTACATTGAGGAGGATTTTTCTGAAGGTAAATTGCACATAATCTCTCTTGTCAATACTTCTAGTAGTCTTTATCACCCCTCAATTCTTGAGGAAGGGGATTATCTACAGTTTATTCTTCTCAAATACCAATCACACTGACAATTGTTAATAGATGACTTGAGAGGTGATAAATGATTCTAATAATATAGAAGAGGAATTGTTTGTAATTTACCCTTTTCTAAACTTGGATTAGTTCTGATTGATTGCTGTATATTGTCATTCTTTGAATATCACAGAATATACTTTTTCAGGAAATTAAAACAAGGGCATCCTTTGACATTAGAGTGAATGTAAATTACCAGCATATGCATAGTGTATTGGGATTTCCTTTTCTAAAATTAGCATTTTCCTTCTTTTAAAGGGTTTGTTCCCTTTGTCAGATTGTGGTCTTTGTTGACAAAGTACAGTTTTTCTTTTTGGATGAATAAATTGCTGACAGGTTTTCCCTTTTGACATCCATCTATTTGCAAGTAAGAATATGATGAGGAGCTGTTTGGTTATTTTCTAAAATAGTTCGAAACCATTTCACGGCTCAGAAATGCATTCCCTTGAGTTTCCAAGTGTTTTCTAGAAAATGGTATTATTTGTTTGTTTCACCCTTAAAATATGGCAAGAAATTGTTTGTTATAGGATCTACTGTTTGATTGGTAACCCCCCCCCCCAAAAAAAAAGGAAAAAGAAAGTGAAGAAAGTCAAACAATAGCTCTCTGTCCAATTTTTTATTCCCCAAATAGTACATTTTCACCCGTTTTTAGCTCCGAATTGAGTTTCCTCAAAATTATAATGAATGATGATGTATCAAGGAGCCCAAACATCCCTTTCCAAGCTCAGTCAAACTAAATATAATAGGAAAGCTTTCGGAGAGATCCGAGTACTTTCTTAGGGGTGTTGCTATAGGGACCCAAAATAGGGGACCCCTGAGGTGCATCAAGCCTCCAGGGGCTGACACCTCACCTGTCCCCTGATGCACTGTTCATGAACAGTGCATCAAGCCTCCAGGGGCTGACACCTCAGCTGTCTCCTCAGGGGTCCATGAGGAGTTTTCTTTTGGAAAATGATAGTGACACACCCTCAACCACATCCCAAACCACATCGCCTCTCATATGTTACAGTGTATCGGGCCCCACATGAGATTTTTAAAATTTTAAAATCCCATGTGAGACCCGATGCAATGTAGCATATGAGAGAGGGGGTGTGATTTGAAATGTGATTGGATGTGTGCCCGCTAGATGCCGATAGCTTGTCCTTTTTCTTAGTTTGCTCAGAAAGAGGTTTTCCGTGTTTTGTCGCGCCCTATACAGGTGGCAGACCAACAGAATGAAAGCTAGCGTGAACACCTGTAATCTGTCTCATGTAGCAAACGTCAAAGAAGAACGAAAATTGGATGAGACGTTCAGAGAACCAAGTCAGTTTTCTATCATATATTAAGATAATAATATCTTAAATATCTAAATCTTTACTCATACTTTCCAAGAGACAGGAATTCAATATCTAATCCAAGACTTTCACGACAATCGCTTAATTTATTGAGCTTATGCATGACTTGCCAGGAAAACTACTGTAACATATGCGTCTCCAATCGGATGAAAGTTAATAAAAACAAGGACAAAATTTTAAAATTAACCTGTTTAGAAACTTATTTGTAAAAAAACGACCTACTTCGAAAATATTTGTCAAATTCGACTCAGTTTCAGCCAATTGGCGGAAACTGGATCGAATTTGGCGAAAAAACATCAAATCCCGTGAAGTTTAAATCCCGATTACGTTGCTAATTAAGTTAGTAACGAGGGTTTAAACTTCACGGGACTTGAAGTCACGTGAATTTTTGAATGTTTTTCGCCAAATTCGATCCAGTTTTAGCCAGTTGGTTACAACTGGGTCGAATTTGACAAATATTTTTGAAATAGATTGTTTTTTACAAATAAGTTTCTAAAGAGGTTTGAAATGAAAATTTGTCCTAAAAACAAACCGTATCCGGCCACCAAATTCCACCGCCAAAAAAAGAAATCTCTAAGGGGCTGTTTGGTTGATGTATTTGACATTAGGGGTTAGGCAGAAAGCCTGCCAAAAAAACACTTTTGACAGGCTTTCTGTCCAAAACGCCTCTTTTGGCAGAAAACCTGTCAAAAGTGCTCTTTTGGCAGGCTTTCTGCCCAACCCCTAATGCCAAATACATCAACCAAACAGCCCCTAACAAAAGTTCAATCCTCAGAATCATAGGCATGTACATGCAAAATCCCTACGGGACACCCCTCCAATGTTTCTTCAATAGAAAATTTGACAGGCCCTTCAGCGAAAATATCTTGTCTTAGAAAACGTGCAGAAAAACAGTGAGCGCGACGGAGCAGTAAAAAAATAAAAATAAAATAAAAATAAAAATATTTTTTTTGCGCAAAAGAGTGCTTCCCTCGTCGTTTCAGCTTCCCGAAGAAGATTTCAATACAAGCCGGCCAAAAACAACACCCATCATCATCATGCGCCAAACCCTCATCCCCAAACCCTAGCCCTAACCCTAAAATCTCCCCTCTTCCCCCCAGAACCCTAGCATCGACGGTGAGAGCCCCCGGTCGAAGGCCAGGACAAGGTGATCGCCACCGCGCAGCAGATCGTCAAGAGCCTCGCCGCCGACAAAACCGCCGCCGAGGACATGCTCCGTATCCTCTCCAACTTCGACCACCGCTTCTCCTCCATCAACGTCGCCGGCGACGGAGATGATCGCGATGGCGACGAAGTCCGCATCGAGATCGAGGCGAAGCTCGACGAGGCGGACAAGGTAATCTCTCTCTGGGACTCTTCCAAATCTCTCCTCTTTGAATCCTCGCGGGAAGAGATTGGTGAGTATCTCGTTACTGTCGATGACCTAATCTCTGTCGCTAGTCAAGATGAATTAGAACTGTATGGAGATATTCGAGAGAAAGTTGAGATCTTGATCCAGATGTCGATGTCTAGGCTCGAGGATGAGTTCCGCCACCTCATGATTCGAAACACCTTTCTTCTCGACTCTGCTGGCCTTCACTGCTCCATCCGTAGGCATTCCGTCGATGAAAGCCTAGACGAAGAATTGGACACCTCGAATGAGACCGAATCCTCTGTGGATAATTCCAGCCATCATCATCATAAGGAAAGCTTGAATTTTGAGGAGTACAGGAATAGTGAACTCATTCGTCCTGAGGCGGTATCGGATTTGAAAGAGATTGCGGATAGAATGATTCGTTGTGAGTATCAGACAGAGCTTTGTCAAGTTTATAGCGGTGTGAGGAGAGAGATATTGGATGAGAGTCTCTCTAGTCTTGGTGTTGATAGGATGAGTATCGATGAGGTTCAGAAAATTGAGTGGAAGTTACTTGATGATAAGATGAGGAAATGGGTGAAAACCTTGAAAGTAGTGGTTATGGTTTTGTTTTCGGGGGAGCATCATCTCTGTGAACAAATCTTGTCTCTATCCAATGAGCTTAGAGAAGAGTGCTTTGTTGAGAGTACTAAGGGGTGTTTGATGCAGCTTTTGAATTTTGGAGATGCTGTCGCAATCCAAAGGCGGTCGCCAGAGAAGTTGTTTCGGATTCTTGACATGTATGAAGCTTTATCACAAATGAAACCCAAATTGGACGAATTGTTTGGGGGTGATTCTGGAAATTATATCATCAAGGAGGCTGAACGGATATTGGAGTGGTTGGGCGAGGCTGCGAAGGGAACATTTACTGAATTTGTGAATCGAGTTCAGAAGGAGTCATCGAAAAAGCCAGTGTTAGGCGGAGAAATCCACCCCCTGACTCGGTATGTGATGAATTATATGACATTGTT
Organism: Asparagus officinalis; assembly: GCF_001876935.1. Lineage (NCBI taxonomy): Eukaryota > Viridiplantae > Streptophyta > Magnoliopsida > Asparagales > Asparagaceae > Asparagus > Asparagus officinalis. The sequence goes on along the minus strand of NC_033803.1, from coordinate 9,612,140 downwards.
GGTGGCTTACAGCAGCTCGCTTGAATCCCTTCTTGATGATGACGGAGTCGTTGGGGAGGTTATTGATCGTGGTGAGAATAAGACCCGATTGGGCCACCAACTGGGATTGTTGATCTCGTATCTGGAGTCTAATCTTGAAGAGAAGGCCGAACTTTATGATGATGCTGCATTGCGATTAATTTTCCTAATGAATAATCGGCTTTATGTGGTCCAGAAGGTTAAGGGTTCAGAACTTGGGAAGATCTTGGGAGAAAATTGGGTCAAAAAGCATCGTGGACAAATTCGCCAGTACCATAATAGCTACCTCAGAGCTTCTTTGACAAAGCCGTTGTCATTTTTGAAGGATAATGGATTGGGTGGGAGTGGTAGTGCT
>NC_033803.1:9552428-9611757 GCF_001876935.1 Asparagus officinalis | reverse complement strand
AAGAATTTTAATTTGGCTTTTGAAGATATATATAGGAGCCAAACTACTTGGAAGGTTCCAGACCCTCAGCTCAGGGATGAGCTGAGGCTGTCTACATCAGAGAAAATCATCCCAGCATATCGCTCCTTTTTGGGGAGGTTCGGTGGGCAGTTGGAGGGTATACGGCATGCAACAAAGTATATCAAATACACACCAGAGGATTTGGAGAGCCAATTGATGGAGTTGTTTGAAGGGTCATCTGGGTTGTCAAACCATTCAAAGAGGAAACTTAGTTCATAACTTCATCTTAGTGTGGATAGTGGTAAGCACGAGTACTCATCTTAAAGTTTATGCTCTAGAGTTCAGATAAAGTGAAGAATTTATGCCTGTCTTTATCGTGTGCTAGTGCTATAGTATTTTGTTTTTGTCATGGATTATGATATATACACCTGATTTTTGGGTGCTTCTGCACCTTTGACTTTTTTCATATATGTATTGCAATAGTATACATGTATATAATATCTAAAGGACTTCTCCGATTGTGCCTATATATGCTTTGCATATGATCAATTTGATGCCCTTCTTGGATGTGTTCCCCTTTTTTGCTTGTTTAACTTGACAGACAGTTCTCATGTGTCAGATAATAGTTTGCTTATTGTTTTTGCCACCGTATTGTCTGTTTATTTATATTTTTTTGTTGCTTTTTCATGAAACTACGTGGGAATATAGTCATTGTTTCTTTCTAGTCTTTCTTAACCCTCCTTATTTGCATATAAATTGCCCTCCTGCAGTTCAAGCATGCATGAGTCGCCCTCCCCTGTGCGAGACATGGACATTTGAAATTTGAAAAATTGTAGATGTGTTGTTCCTTCTGGCTTTAGCGCGGGGTAGAGGCGGCTGAGTTAACAATGACATCTAATCGAATTCCGGTTGTGATGTGGTACAGGTAGCAGTTCCAAGCTCACTCTATTTTAAATGGGTATAAATGGGGTTTGGAGTCTTTGGACTCTTCAAGTTCATTTCTACGCATGTACGACACATCTGCTAATGAAACTCTGGCAGATGGTTATGATCATGTTCAGTGAACAAATGACATTGAACGATATCTGTGTCAAGTGTTAACATTGGGCATGTTTAGATATGATAAAACAATTTTTTTTTTGTGCTCCTTAGATAGACATATGATATTTTGTTTCCATTCACTTCTAGGATGCATTGCAGAGTGCATTTCAACTTCTTTTGATGTTTACAGTATAATAATTTATCGTTTACTTTCTCTTAGACCATTATATTTTAAGGAAAAAAAGAATAAGAAAATAGTTTAAAACAACACGATGATGAATTTAGAGTACATTTGAAAATCAGTGGTTGAATACAATACAGGGAGCTCCTTTGGGTTATTGTAGAAGATGAAGAATATGAAGTTAAAGATCTTATAGAAGAATGTCATTTAAACGCATGAAGTACAAAGTCGCATGGGTACAGGTACAGGCACTTGTAAGGGTATGGGTACAGGACGCGACAATTTTGTAGAAGTTAGGGTATGAGGACACTACTATAAATATGTATTTTTTGTGTATTTATATGTATTAACATATTAGAATAGATGTGAGGTGTAGAATATACATCCCATAAGTGTGTTGAGCGTATTAAATTGAAACGTATAGTAAATAATTGATTATACACTTGAACAAATGTATGCATATATTCAAGAAGCGTCCAAGACGTTTGGGTACAGGGACATGTTCTTGTCGGGTACGGGTGCAACTGCCAAATAGAAGTATCCAGGTAACATAGATGAAGTATTAAGCTTGTGAAATGCAAATATAATACGTTGCGTAAGTATAGGAAATAAGACTTGTTAGTTGTTATTCATGAAAAAAATTTAGGCTAACATATGACTTAGTGGCTACCCTTCCAGTTTTAGGTTAAATATATGCTTATATTTGTGTATATAACTAGGTGTGAATTGAACATGAAAGTATATTTACCAGAAACTGTCTTATTTTTATAATCAACTGTCACTGTTCTATAGGCTCTCCAAAATCTTGGGAAAAAAAATTGAACTATTAGTAGGAAGAGGGCCTTGTATTCACTATAAGATCTGTTTTTCCTTCTTTTTTCTCCTTCCTGCTGTTGTTGTTGTTGTTGTTGAGCAATAGTGTGTGGGTGTAGGTTGTTAGTTCATACATAGAGCACATTTGCCAGTACTCAATCCTATCTCATATGTCATAGAGCACATTTGCCAGTACTCAATCCTATATCATATGTCCATCGTCTTGGTAAAGTAAATTCCACAACAAAGTAGGTTTTGTATTCACAAAAATTATGCGGAAATGTGAAAAAATGCCTTGGTTTGTACTATAACTTGTGGTCCTAATTAAGGAAAGCCAAGGTCTCCTCTGGACAGATGGAGGGGACTTGCTTTCCATAGAAGTAAATTGAAGGGTTTCTCTGGAAAGGAGAGGTGGAAGCCGGTGGAGGTGGGGACGGAGTAGCTAAGGGGGTACTCAAAGGAGAGGGAGACAGGGAGGGGACAATATAGGGAGGAGGACGAACTACGGGACTAGGTTGGAGAGAGTAAGCGGGCAGAGTAAGTTTAATGGAGGAGCATAAACAGGATGGGAAAAGGTAGAAGGGGGTCTGGCCGAGGTTTTGTTAGGGCCGAGAGATGAGTAGTTAGGGCCGAGAGATGAGTAGGGGCTCATGGTACGGAACGAGAACTGAAGCTCATCAAACCGAACATGCCTTGCAATATAAAGGCATCGCGTGTGTAGGTCAAGACACCGATAGCCGTGATGAGTAGGACTATAACCTAGAAACATGCAAGGAGATGACTGAAAATCCATCTTATGGGAGTTGTAGGGCCTAAGATATGGAAAACAGAGGCACCCAATGACCTTTAAAAATAGGTAATCTAGGGAAGAACGGAAGAGACACTGAAAAGGTGATTGATCTGGGGATACTTTGGATGGAAGGCAATTGATGATGTAGATAGCACTTTCGAAGGCATAATGCTAATATTTTTGAGGGACGAAAGAGTGAGCTAATAAAGAAAGGCCAGTTTCAGCGACATAACAATTGTGATGTTCAACAATACCATTTTGTTGCGAGCATGAAGGCAAGAGACACGATGGACAATCCTCAAGTTAGAAAAATAAAGAGTTAATTTGTGAAATTCCCCACTATTTGTTGGAAAATTTGTAATAAGAAAATGATGAAAGAATCGTATTTGATTTATTCTTTCTAACTGCTTAGAAAAAGAATGTTTACAACTCTCTCGATCTTAATTACAATTTGAATTCCTGATTACAAAAGAGAAGAAGATTGACGGAGATCTTCCCCTTTGTTTAAGTCTGGGTTCTTCACGGTGGCGATGAGATGCCTCCCTCGAATGCTCGCGTCGAGTTTCCCCTTTGTTTAAGTCTGGGTTCTTCACGGTGGCGATGAGATGCCTCCCTCGAATGCTCGCGTCGAGTTTGCTTCTCGTTGATCCCTCGAATGCTCGCGTCGAGTTTGCTTCTCGTTGACGATCCGAACGTCTTGTTTCACTAGAACGTGGTTGATTTCTCTTGATTGATGTCTAGGATAACTTGCGTGGCAAGTTTGAAACTCTTGGCTAGTTAATAACTCGGAGCGAGTTTAGAAGAACTTGCATAGCAAGTTTTGAACTCTAATCGAGTTAAAGAACTCTGAACGAGTTTAGAAGAACTTGCAGAGCAAGTTTTGAACTCTGATCGAGTTAAAAAGAACTCTTAGAAAGAGTTCACAAGCCAAGCCAAGTAATCTCAAAGGCTTCAATAAAAGCCTTCCAAGATGATCTACGAGTTCCTCCAAGTTGCTGATCTCCAAAGCTCCCAAGAAGATCTGAAGAAGCTAATCTCTAGATCTCCAAAATACCCAGCGATCCCCAAAAGAGAGTGTGACCAGAACTCAGTTGAGTTTACCCATATTTATAGGGGGACTAAGGGGTGTAACTGCCCCCTTAATCTGTTCCTAAGTGGAACGGAAATCCCTCCAATCGTGGGCAAAAACGGTTTCTGGAACTGTTCAGTTCGGGCTTGAACGAGTCAAATGCCGAAAATAGCGTTCTGCGTCCGAACTCTGCGTTTTATACTTGAAACGCAGAGTTGGGCTTGTTTTAGGCTGAAAACGCCATGTTCGCACAGCGTTGTAAATCTAAAACGTAGAGTTGAGATGCAGAGATAAACTCTGCGTTTTGAGTCCACGAACTATGCGTTTTCAACTGGAACGCTGGGGATGAACCATGCGTTTTGATGTTGCGACGCAGGTCCGACCCATGCGTTTTGATGTTGCGACATAGGTCCGACCCGTGCGTTTTGATGTTACAACGCAGGGAGGGCCTCTGCGTTTTGATATTGCAACGCAGGTCTGACCCCTGCGTTTTGATGTTGTAACGCGGACCGACCACTGCGTTTTGGTGTTGTAACGCAGGTCTGACCCCTGCGTTTTGATGTTATAACGTAGGGAGGGCCTCTGCGTTTTGCTTCTAGGAGTTTGGAACGCGGCCACGAGCTCTGCGTTTTGAATCTGGGATGCAGAGGTGAACTCTGTGTTTTGATTTAAAGAGACGGTCAATTTGTAGTCTCTTTTGCTAGAGCATTGCAAAGACCGTCATCTTGTAATTTTCATCTTGGGTCCTTGAAAATATGAGAGTCGTCAGATTGTAACTCCCGATGTTGATTGTGAAGGCTGTTGATTAGAGCTAGAGTCGTCAGATTGTAACTCCCGATGTTGATTGTGAAGGCTGTTGATTAGAGCTTTCATCAGTTGTTACGAAGGTCCCGATGTTGATTGTGAAGGCTGTTGATTAGAGCTTTCATCAGTTGTTACGAAGGTCGTCAGATTGTAATCTTCATCGATCTACGTGAAAGTCTTCAAATTGTAATATTCTGGAAGCCGTCGAATTGTAACTTCCATCATTGATGTTTGATGGGGATTAGCTATCTGTTATGATTTTTAGGCAGCCTACATCCACCCCAATCAGTTTGAATAGATTTGAGTTTTGTGTTTAATTGACGATCAACCATCACCAAAAACTTAGGAAAGACAATAAACACCTCAAATTTTTGAGAAAGTGGAAAAATTCACATGTACTTCGACTATGCATCAACAAGCAGAACAAAATAACGATGACCATCAGAAGACATAGTAGGAGAAGGCCCCCAAACATCACTAAAAATAAGCTCAAGAACAAAGTTTCATTTATTATGTGAAATAACCTAGAGGATTTGCGAAGTTGGCAAGCCATACATAGAGAAGTAAACTTCAAAAAAGAACAAGGAAGATAATGTTTCTTTGTTATAATCCTAACTAGTTGGCTATGCGGGTGACCGAGACGCTGGTGCCAGATATCAGATGAGGCCCGTTTAGCTAGATGGGCAACAGAGGGTGAATGAGTAGCGACTTGGTTGCAGAAAGTATAAAGGCCATTTTCACTAGGTCTGATAAGTATGGTTCGATGGGTGACCTGATCCTTCATAGCAAAAAAGGACGGGTGAAACTCAAAAGACACATTGTTATCTTTAGTGAATTGTTGGATAGATAATAAAATTTAGAAATGGCCGGAACATGCAAAATATTAGAAAGATGAAATGATTTTGTAGGTGTGTGTAAGGTGGATGAACCAACATGAGAGATAGGGAGACCTTTACCATTACCAATATGAAGGTTGTCGAATCCAAGGTAGGAGTGAGATTCGTCTAAGCGCTCGATATCCGGAGTGACATGATGATTCACGCTGGTATCTAGAAACCAAGTAGAGAAAGCTACAGACGGGGCAACCACATTGGTGAAGTGAGCGGAAGGAGAGCCAGGGAGAACACCACATTGGTAGCAGGTAAGGGCAGTGTGATTAGAACCATTACATATTTTGCATCAAGTGTTAAATTGTTCACGACCTCGACCATAGCCACGTTCACGACCACATCCCCAGTCGTTGTACCTGCTAGACTGATTTTTGTACCCATAGAACTGCTTAGGAGGTAAGCCAAGGTGTTAGGGTCAAGTATCGGACCATAAGCAGTGGCCCCGAGAGCAACCTGGCCGTTGGACGACATGCCATAACCCGCGGAAGCAACGTGACTCAAAATAGGGTGGACCAGATGAAGGAAATTCATGCTAAATACATGCAAAATACGCAACGGAAGACTATATGTATAATTATGCTATGCATGTAGAGAACATGAAATACATAATAGGACCATCCTAATTAAATCTAACATAATCCCTATATTAAAGAGAGCATTCAAGAGTTAGAAAGTCATACTTTCGAAGCGTGATTCGATGGAAGATCGAACAACCCTTAGCTCTTGCTCCTTGTAGTAGAAAATCTCCTCGTAGTGGATCTCCATGTCTTCAAGTGGGCTTGATAAAATCGGAGCCTTCTTGAGGCACAAGGTAAGATATCCACCCGGGGGTACTATAAAATCCTACTACTTCCTCTTACTCAAGATTGCTAGAATTTAGTAAGAGGAGAGCTTTCTTTTATTCTCTTATGGCAAAAAAAACCACTTAACCAATTTTTCATTAGCCTTTCCATAAGAAAGAGAGCTCATATTTATAGAGTGAAATATGTTCATGACATGGATGACTCATCCTATGAGTCATGCAATGAATCATCAAATATCAATGATTAATCTAGTGAGTCATGCAATGAATCATCTTATGAATCATTACATTTCAAAACCATGTGCTAATAAACCATGTGCTCAAACCATACCACTAAATGACTCATCTCATGACTCATTATACATGGTATGTGTATTTCATAAATGAGAATACCAAATCAATATTGTATTTCATAAATACGATATTTTGTAATTTTCCAATCATTGATTAATAAGTCATCATATGATCAAAAAGTCAATGAGTTGATCAAAAGTCAACTGTTGACCAAAAAGTCAACTAGTTGACTAAAAGTTAACTTTATAGGAAAAATACTAGAATTCATTTCCTAAGCACATAGAATTCCGATTTTATCGATATACATAACCGTTTATGTGTATCCGGTAAAATCATATATGCGTATCAATCATACACATCACTCTATAAGTTGTGTTTTATAGGATTCAAGTACGCGCTTGGTGTGACTCTAGGGCCCAACTTAAGAACTCGACAATGGATCATATCCACAAGTACAACAGATATGCTAGCTACACATGAAGACTACCCGGGCATAAGTTGTGATAAATGTCTGCAAGATGCTTACACAATTTTATCAGGACCACTCAGTGATAATGACGTACAGTCCGGTCTCTTCGTCAAACCATGTCAAACTATTAAGCCTAGGGTATGGAAAGCTGTCAAACCTTAATTGCTCAATTAGTGTTTATAGATATTAAACTCATAACCTATAAGATCAAACTGACATTCAGTTTATCTTATTTACCTCGGCCAAGGATTTTCAGGTTATAGTTATATCATACAATCTTATGACATTAACCCCCTATACTGGGAGAGACGAATCCCATATTAGCATCTCAATATCTACTTATGCCTCGGGATGTACCCAACAAGAACCGTTATGTACAACTCGAAAAGAACCGTGGTTAGGTAAAAGTCTAAGTACACCTATACTGACATGTAAGATATTGTACTCATGCCTCAAGTCAAGAGACTACTTTGTACTATATCACTTAAGAACTACTATTTGACAGTTAAGTATAATTACCAACTAGATGTTCTCAGTGAGTCGTTCAGTCAACTCATTCACTAATGAATCACATGTATACTATATCTTGATGTCTCACATCAATGATCTAAGAGATGGATCATCGTCCTTCCAAAGAAGAAATAAAGTATACACTAGTCTTACCAAAGTGATGATGTCCCATTTCAACACTTCATCGACTAGGAACATTTTAGAATATACGTTAGCGACAAATCAGATCTCTTCACTACGATCATATCCGAAATGTCTGATAGTCTAGTATCATTCTAAGGATTTTATCTGTATTTAAAAAATACCAGATAAATCTGACCAAAATAGCATACTATTATTTAGAATAAGGATGTTATATTCATATAGGTCCTGTTATAATATACAATTATTGCCTGCAGGACACCTATATCTAACACCAGACCCGTTGCAGATAGCTCAGGCACAACCAACACTAGCCCAATGGCAGCCAGGTACTGCCCAAGGGTGCCCAGGTGCAGACTAGGGGCTGGTTGTGGGCACCTAGTTGCTGGCCGTTGGTGCTCAGATGTTGGCCGTGGGCGCCCAACTGATTGTCGTGGGCGTCCAGATGTTGGCTGTGGGCGCCCAACTACTGGCCCACAGTCTGTAGGTCACATGAGATGTTCCCTGCAGGCAGTAGGCCGGCGGTCAGGATCTGTGCGCCGGTGAGATGTGCCATAGGAGAGATAGCCTCGACAACAGGACAACCATGAATGTAGTAATGGCTGAGGAGAAGAGCATGCAAATCTTCTAAGGAAACGGCTTCGAGACGAGGATTGAGGGTCATAGAGAGATCCCGAAACTCGGGACAGAGACCCTTAAAGATATATACGTTCAAGTCCGCAGCAGAGATCAGACGTCCAGCAACGACAAGCGAATCAGAGATGTTTTTGGCAATATAAAGGTAGACAGTGACTGAGAGATCCCATTGTTTGTGTTCATGAAGGGCCTCATGTAGTTGAAGAATTCTTGTATTTGAAGGAGACACATAGGCACGCGCCAATGAAGTCCAGATCTCAAGGGATGTCGTAAGATAGATGATGAGTGGAAAAGCCTCCTCAAAGAGAGTAGAACGGAGAATAAAGACAACAAGTTGATCATGTTGCTGCCACAACAAAAACTAAGGATTGATTGGTGGTGCAGATTGGTCGATGGAAGTAAGATGAGTGGGTGGTGGTGGAACAGATCCGTCAATGTATCCCATCAGGGATTGGCTACACAAAAAAGGAGAGATCTATATTTTCCAATACAGATAGTTGTGGGTGTTGAGTTTGATGGAGAGGTAGTGATGGACGTTCTGAATGAAGGGTGACAGTGGTGTGTTGGTTAAAACACCAGTGGAGGAGGTAGATGATGATTGAGACATGGCGGCCAAGAGACCTAAACTTGAAGCAAAGGGGAAAGCGACACGAGGGTGCTCAGCGACGACGAACGATGCACAAGAGATTTGAAGATCGACGGCCTGAAAAACTGGTTGAAGATGGCCTAAAAATGGCTTGAAGGAGGCCGAAAAAAGAAGAAAGAGGGCTGTTTCAAGGCTCTGATACCATATTATTTTGGAGAAAAGTTAAATCTATATGTGTAGTGACCTACAAACAATTCAAGAAAATGCACCATCTTCTCAAAACCAACTAGGTACAAATAGAATTTGATGGGGGTTGTTGTGCAAATGTACACAAGTAATGTTGTCAAACTCTCACTTACTATGGATTATGCTGGCAGCTAACTATTGGAAATTGAAGGAGGCAAGAGAGGACGTGTCTTTTAATGTTACTGCCCATGGAAATATTCAAAAGGAAGATACGAAACCAAAAACCTCATTTTCTATTCTTAGTCTCCTTAATTTATTTTCCTACTGTAAACGTTAAGTTGATTAGAGAATCAAAGGTGAAGGAGAAAATGAAGAAGAAGGAAGAAGGAGACTATACGCTATGAGATTTTCAAGCTAATGAGGTATATTTCTACTTTCTCCTTGACCTAACAAAATCACTAGAAAATTAAAGTAGTTGAGATGATAATGGGAAAATTTGGTTTGATTGTGTGATGAGAATCAAATTTCTGAGTGTATTGTTGAGTTTATGAAAAGATAAATTCATAAAGAGAAAAGAAGAGGAACAAAGTTTCCGACGAGATCTCGCCGCCGGCTGTTCACCACCGAAGGGGATCCTGTTGGATTTAATCTAATAAATCTATTTGTGGGCACATATAATTAAACAATGTGTATTGCTATCTTTCAGGATAACCCACTAAAGTGATCAATTAAGTTGGGTTAATTTGGTATTTAAATGATCATGGGGTCATATGTGCAGATACCAGGTTGTAATTGTAATTTATTGAGGGGCTAAATTACAAAAGTACAACATCTATAAATAAGGGGTTATGGTCCCTAACCTAGGGTTACATTCTCTAATTCTCTTCACCCCCATCTAAGAGAGAAATTCGGATTTTAGAGGAACCCTAAGGTTAGAAGATCATCAAAAACCCAAATCAAGATTTCATCCATGGATTCAGGTATAAGCTTCCGCTCTTTTGATTATTGTTAATCTCTTTGAATTAATCATGGCTATATGGTTTTAGATCTCAAGTTTTGATGTAGATCTAACAGATCCTCCAATGCTGCAAACGCCCGTGACTAGAGTGTGGCTGTTGGTGACAGCCAGCAAGGAAAAAAAATAAAAAAGTAATAAAAAAAGAAGAAGAAGAAGAAGAAGAAGAAGAAGAAGAGAACGAAGGTGGAAGAATGGGGTAAATGGAGAAAATATATTTAGGGGAAATTTTATAGTAGGCCCCTGAAACAGTTAAGTTCTGGTAAGGAATCCTTCGGGTGAAAGGAGCGGATTTTTTTTAACTAGTGAAACGTTAGTTCCCTAAACTTTTAGAGATTGTGTAAAGGTCCAAACAATACTATATAGTTATGTATATACTTCGAAATTTTTTGTATTCTCTTGATAAGTTCATAAATCGTTAGTCCAAAAAATTTGTAAAGAAGAGTTATGAAAATTGTGATCAATTTCAAACAAAAAAAAGATTAGTAATTACCCTATATAAATCCTTTTCTTGTGTCTTAATTACTATTTAATTCTAGTTGGACCTAGATGATGGTGTGATTAATATAAGTTCTTATTAATTTGGTATTAACCCATAATATGGTTTTGTCTTGAATTAATATTAATTTTATATCTTTATACTATAGGAGCTGGTCAATAGCAGTGTGGATCATATTTTGAGAAACTCGCACCGTATAAGGCGAGTTCATTTCTCACTAGTATTTTTACAATATAAAATTGTATGAGTACATAGTACTATGTTTGAATGATCTTGTGCTTGAAAAATAGATATGCTATTATTTTTCGTGTATATGGAAGTTAAATGTGATTTGATCTATTTCTGTTGTGGTCTATCCTATAATACGATGTTAGTTTCGTACAAGATATGAAAAGGCAATTTGATTTTATGTAAAATATGAAAAGTGAATTTGGTTTTACGTGATCTCATATAATTGTAGATATTGCTTTATTTGAAAACTCTTGAAGAAAAGAAATATTTTGAACGTGTTTCGACAGTTAATGGATTCAAAGATTTTCTGTGACTTAATATCCGACAAAAATAAAAAAAGCGAAATCCATAAACTGTTTTAACTGGGATGATGAGTTTTACCCTCGTTCACTTCATTTGAAAATGTGAATGCGTGAGGAGATGTGAAGATAAAGATGTGGTGGGGGCCACAAAACGTGTGAGGAAGCTTTGGAAAGCCAGCTGATGTTTGCTAAGAAGTCTAGCAGAGCCCACAATGTGATCCACGTTCTCAATCAACCGCGTGAAGAGATAGTAGCGGAGCCCACGTCATTACTAATTCCAGAAGCTATAAATAGCTTACCTAGGTTTTGTGAAAAAGGAGCGCAGGAGGTTGATTGTTGCTTTTTTCTTTGTGCGGCTGCGGAACAGTGCTTGGAGGCGTGTGCAAACCGAGGGGAAAAATATGTTCTCTTTTGGCGGCTAGGTGCAGAGAAGAAAAGGCAGGCTGTAGCAAGGGTTTGTGTATCCCCTTTGAGAGAGATTTTGTGAGAGATTAGAGAGTTAGTTTGAGGGTTTATTTTGTGAGATTGTAAACCTATTGTATTTTCTCTCTAATAGTAGATCTCCCCCTCCTTGCCCCGTGGACGTAGGCAGTTTGCCGAACCACGTAAAATTGATTGTTTGAGTTTGTGGCCATTGTAATAGCTTTTTAGGATCCCTCGACAGGTCAGTCCTAGAACTGATGAGAGGAAGAGCCGATATCTCACTTGGTTGAGATATCCGCTTCAGATTCTTGTCTCCTTGGTGAGACGGGAATTCTTATCGATCTTTCTCTCTTATTGTGCACCAGAAACTCTGCCGAAATTTCCGCTGCGCACAACAAGTGGTATCAGAGCCCAGATTCCAGATCTAGGGTTTGGTTGGAGGAGTAGGTCAATTTGGAGGCTCGTTTAGGGCTTCGTTGGTGATAAAGGTGGGATCTTTTGGTAAAGACTCTATCTTTCAGTTTTGGATCTATTCTTTGTTCGTTGGTGCGTAAGATGTCGGGGAAAGAAGGTGCTTCGGGTGTCGAGGGTGGTGCTTCTGGCGCGAAGACCATTCAGAGTTTGAATATCCACTCTATGAAGATAGATGTGGAGAAATTTAATGGCACAAACAACTTTGGATTATGGAGATGCGAGGTTTTGGATGCGCTGAACGCGCAGAATTTGGAGGATACATTGGAGTTAGATGGCAAGCCAGATGAGATTGAAGAGAAGGTTTGGAAGAAGATGAATCGAACGGCGTGTGGTGTGATTAGGTCTTGTTTGACTCAAGATCTAAAATATGATGTGATGAATGAGACTTCTGCGAAGAAGATTTGGGAGATTCTCGAAAGCAAGTATTTGACCAAGAGTGTGGAAAATCGCTTGCATTTGAAGAGGAGACTTTATCGTTTCCAGTTGAAGAAGGGAACCTCCATTAGAGATCACATGAACCACTACACAAAGCTTCTTGCGGATTTGGCGAATGTGGATGTCAAGATTGAAGATGAGGACAAGGCGTTGCTGTTGTTGAGTTCCTTGCCCGACGAGGAATATGAGACCTTCGTTCTTACTCTGATTAATGGGAAGGCATCACTTTCGTATAGTGAAGTCACCGCTGCACTTGTGAATTATCAGCTTCGAAAGAAGGATAAGGAGGCTTCGGTTGAGCCGGTAGCGGAGGCGTTGGTCGCAAGAGGGAAGGGTCCAAACCGAAAGAATTGGAAGTCACAGTCTAGAGTAGGAAAAGATCAGTGTGCTTGGTGCAAGGAGACTGGTCATTGGAAGAAAGACTGCCCAAAGCTCGACGAATGGATGAAGAATAAGCAGAAGGGAAAAGGGAAGCAACCATCATCAGAAGCAAACATCGTATCGGATGGTAATAATTCTGACTCTTCTATTTATTCGCTTTCTATCAGTCCTACAGATAGCTATTCGGAGGAATCTGAATGGATGTTGGATAGTGGTGCGACCTATCATGTGTGCCCTAGAAGGGAATGGTTCTCCAGTTTTGAGAAGCTGGTGGATAGTGGTGTGGTGTACATGGCTGATAACCGTGCATGCCAGATCCTTGGGATAGGAAGAATTCGCATAAAGATGTTTGACGGGACTGTTAGAGAGTTAAACGATGTGAGATATGTTCCTTCTTTGAGGAAGAACTTGATCTCGATTGGAGCTTTGGTTGGAGAGGGTCTGAAGGTTCGTGTTGAGGACATGGTTCTCGAGATTGCGAGAGACTCTCGTATTTTGATGAAGGGCGTCAGGAGAAATAACCTGTATTACTTGACTGGAGGTATAGTGGCAGGTGGAGAGCTGACGACTTCTGTTGATTCGACTAGACTGCGGCATTTGGGGCTTGGCCATTCCAGTATTGATTCCTCGCATAGATTGAAAGAGGGTGCAAAGACCTGCAGTTTGAAGTCCAGTGAACATGTTGATGTGAGCAAGAAGACCGAGGTGAAGTGTGGCACCTCTATTCACCGTGCTAAGGGTCGTTCTGGAGGAGTTCACGTGGATGTTTGGGGGCCTTCCAAGGGGACATCATTGGGAGGTAATAGGCGTTTGGTTTCCTTTGTTGGTGGCTGTTCTAGGCGTGTTTGGGTTGCAACCAAATCCCCTTTGGAGAAAGTCCTAGTAGTTTCCAACAGATTGAAGAAGTGTGTAATAGACAGAAAGGTGAAGGTACTCCATTCTGGTGGGAGGTACAAGATGGACCTATTTCTGTATTAGAGCCGAGCTCACGGTATTTCGAGACACTTCGTTGGAAAGAAAATCTTGGGGCAACTAGATAGGGTGACAAATTTGGAAGACCGTGCCTTGCTGGAGGAGGATCAGTGTTTGTGGTCGAGCAATGGTTTGCAGAAGCTGGCTATTCGATGCCTAGGTTTTTTGGGCTTGGAAAAATAGAACGCGCAGAGGACAAAATCAAAAGTGGAGCTTCTTTTGGCGGCTGCAGAAAGATTTGTTTGGGCTCGGTGAAAACGCAGAAAAAGTGACAGCGGGACTTGTGCAAAGGGTTCTCGGCTGTGGGTTTTTTCTGCTGTAGCAAAGAATTTCAAGAGGAGTTTTCTTTGTATTCTTTTTGTGCTTTTGTGAGAGATTAGAGAGTTAGTTTGAGGGTTTATTTTGTGAGATTGTAAACCTATTGTATTTTCTCTCTAATAGTAGATCCTCCTCCTTGCCCCGTGGACGTAGGCAGTTTGCCGAACCACGTAAAATTGGTTGTTTGAGTTTGTGGCCATTGTAATAGTTTTTAGGATCCCTCGACGCGCAGTCCTAGAGCTGACGAGAGGAAGAGCAAATATCCCACTTTGATGGGATATTAGGCTTTCAGATTCTTGTTCCCTTTGAGAAACAAGAATTCTTATCGATCTTTCTCTCTTATTGTGCACCAGAAACTCTGCCGAAATTTCCGCTGCGCACAACAAGTGGTATCAGAGCCCAGATTCCAGATCTAGGGTTTGGTTGGAGGAGTAGATCAATTTGGAGGCCCGTTTAGGACTTCGTTGGTGATAAAGGTGGGATCTTTTGGTAAAGACTCTATCTTTCAGTTTTGGATCTATTCTTTGTTCGTTGGTGCGTAAGATGTCGGGGAAAGAAGGTGCTTCGGGAGTCGAGGGTGGTTCTTCTGGCGTGAAGACTATTCAGAGTTTGAATATCCACTCTATGAAGATAGATGTGGAGAAATTTAATGGCACAAACAACTTTGGATTATGGAGATGCGAGGTTTTGGATGCGCTGAACGCGCAGAATTTGGAGGATACATTGGAGTTAGATGGCAAGCCAGATGAGATTGAAGAGAAGGTTTGGAAGAAGATGAATCGAACGGCGTGTGGTGTGATTAGGTCTTGTTTGACTCAAGATCTAAAATATGATGTGATGAATGAGACTTCTGCGAAGAAGATTTGGGAGATTCTCGAAAGCAAGTATTTGACCAAGAGTGTGGAAAATCGCTTGCATTTGAAGAGGAGACTTTATCGTTTCCAGTTGAAGAAGGGAACCTCCATTAGAGATCACATGAACCACTACACAAAGCTTCTTGCGGATTTGGCGAATGTGGATGTCAAGATTGAAGATGAGGACAAGGCGTTGCTGTTGTTGAGTTCCTTGCCCGACGAGGAATATGAGACCTTCGTTCTTACTCTGATTAATGGGAAGGCATCCCTTTCGTATAGTGAGGTCATTGCTGCACTTGTGAATTATCAGCTTCGAAAGAAGGATAAGGAGGCTTCGGTTGAGCCGGTAGCGGAGGCGTTGGTCGCAAGAGGGAAGGGTCCAAACCGAAAGAATTGGAAGTCACAGTCTAGAGTAGGAAAAGATCAGTGTGCTTGGTGCAAGGAGACTGGTCATTGGAAGAAAGACTGCCCAAAGCTCGACGAATGGATGAAGAATAAGCAGAAGGGAAAAGGGAAGCAACCATCATCAGAAGCAAACATCGTATCGGATGGTAATAATTCCGACTCTTCTATTTATTCGCTTTCTATCAGTCCTACAGATAGCTATTCGGAGGAATCTGAATGGATGTTGGATAGTGGTGCGACCTATCATGTGTGCCCTAGAAGGGAATGGTTCTCCAGTTTTGAGAAGCTGGTGGATAGTGGTGTGGTGTACATGGCTGATAACCGTGCATGCCAGATCCTTGGGATAGGAAGAATTCGCATAAAGATGTTTGACGGGACTGTTAGAGAGTTAAACGATGTGAGATATGTTCCTTCTTTGAGGAAGAACTTGATCTCGATTGGAGCTTTGGTTGGAGAGAGTCTGAAGGTTCGTGTTGAGGACATGGTTCTCGAGATTGCGAGAGACTCTCGTATTTTGATGAAGGGCGTCAGGAGGAATAACCTGTATTACTTGACTGGAGTCTGTTGATTCGACTAGACTGCGACATTTGGGGCTTGGCCATTCCAGTATTGATTCCTCGCATAGATTGAAAGAGGGTGCAAAGACCTGCAGTTTGAAGTCTAGTGAACATGTTGATGTGAGCAAGAAAACCGAGGTGAAGTGTGGCACCTCTATTCACCGTGCTAAGGGTCGTTCTGGAGGAGTTCACGTGGATGTTTGGGGGCCTTCCAAGGGTGCATCATTGGGAGGTAATAGGCGTTTGGTTTCCTTTGTTGGTGGCTGTTCTAGGCATGTTTGGGTTGCAACCAAATCCCCTATGGATAAAGTCCTAGTAGTCTCCAACAAATTGAAGAAGTGTGATATTGGCAGAAAGGTGAAGGTACTCCATTCTGGTCGGAGGTACAAGATGGACCTGTTTCTGCATTGGAGCCGAGCTCACGGCATTGCGAGACACTTCGTTGGAAAGGAAATCTTGGGGCAACTAGATAAGGTGACAAATTTGGAGAACCGTGCCTTGTTGGAGGAGGATCGGTGTTTGTGGTCGAGCAATGGTTTGCAGAAGAGTTTCTGGACAGAGGCTTCGACATATTTGGGTCATCCTATTAAAGAGTTGTCAACTGCTGTGATTGGAGGTAAAACTCTATTGGAAGATAGGTCTGATTGTGTCACTTCGGTTGAGGCTTCGATGAGGGAGCTATTTGACTCTCAGCAGGTGGAGAGTTTTGGACAGACCTTAGAGGTATCGCAGCGGGTGGAGACTGATGCTACTCCACATTAGGTAGGGATTTTCCCACATACTTCGGGTCATTCTGCATTGGTTGGGATTCCAGCTGAGGTGACACGGCTTGGAGATCATTTGGGTGCAGATGATGAGTTGGGTTTTGACTCGAGTGCAGCTGATAGATGCAGTTTGGATATGGTCATTGGTTCGCCTCAGGTGGAGGTGTTTGAGGCCATTAGATGTGCTATCAGCCGCAGAGTTGATGATATTGAAGAAGGGTTGCGAACTCTTCTAGTGGATTGAGGCCATTTTGGTGAACTACGTTCGGCTTGATTCCTTGGGCAAGAGGATACGTAGGCAGTCTTTCAGATGCAGCCGAGTTGGAATTTTGATGGGGGTGAGATCGATTTGATGAGTTGATACTGACATTTGGAGAGTGTTTGCATTCTCATTTGGGTTCTCGACTTGTTATGGATTGAGTCTGTTGTCGTGAATTGTTTCACGGTGTACTGGACACAACAAGTGAGACATTTGGTTTGGTTGATGTCGGCTCAGTTTTGAGAAAACTTCACCGAGGTGGAGAATTGTGAATGCGTGAGGAGATGTGAAGATAAAGATGTGGTGGGGGCCACAAAACGTGTGAGGAAGCATTGGAAAGCCAGCTGATGTTTGCTAAGAAGTCTAGCAGAGCCCACAATGTGATCCACGTTCTCAATCAACCGCGTGAAGAGATAGTAGCGGAGCCCACGTCATTACTAATTCCAGAAGCTATAAATAGCTTACCTAGGTTTTGTGAAAAAGGAGCGCAGGAGGTTGATTGTTGCTTTTTTCTTTGTGCGGCTGCGGAACAGTGCTTGGAGGCGTGTGCAAACCGAGGGGAAAAATATGTTCTCTTTTGGCGGCTAGGTGCAGAGAAGAAAAGGCAGGCTGTAGCAAGGGTTTGTGTATCCCCTTTGAGAGAGATTTTGTGAGAGATTAGAGAGTTAGTTTGAGGGTTTATTTTGTGAGATTGTAAACCTATTGTATTTTCTCTCTAATAGTAGATCTCCCCCTCCTTGCCCCGTGGACGTAGGCAGTTTGCCGAACCACGTAAAATTGATTGTTTGAGTTTGTGGCCATTGTAATAGCTTTTTAGGATCCCTCGACAGGTCAGTCCTAGAACTGATGAGAGGAAGAGCCGATATCTCACTTGGTTGAGATATCCGCTTCAGATTCTTGTCTCCTTGGTGAGACGGGAATTCTTATCGATCTTTCTCTCTTATTGTGCACCAGAAACTCTGCCGAAATTTCCGCTGCGCACAACAGAAAATATTTGTAAATTTTGATAAGCAAGTTATTTTTGATTTGATAAGTGATTCTCGATGTTTTTAAATCCTCAAAAGTCCATTATGGAGTGTTCTGCCTGTCATATGGTAAATGCACATTTATTTAGCCATTGTGTATTCGTCCCTTCTGTATTTGACCCTTCTATAATTGGCCATTATGAAATTTGTTCTGGCCCCTCTGTATTTGGCAAGTAACCTATAGGAGTGATAGGTGCATTCGATTCCCTGTGAATTATCTGTTATGTAATGCGTTTTACGCATTCCCATGCTACTGGGCTATAATTTGTAGCCTTAGTGTGACCTATGGGGTGATTTTCACATTCACGAATGACTCATTGAGATTTAAGATTCTGACAGTTGACTGTGAAATAGAGAAAATAACAAACCTTTGGTTCTTGCACAAATTTAATATTTCATTTCTTTCTTAGTATTTACCTTGTTGTAAAAAGGGGTCTGATTTTGAAATATATTACAATGTATTTAGTTTGCAAATGAGAAAGAAATATAAACTGTTACATTCTTCCATAAAATATCAATAGTATGTTGTTTGAACCATACTTGCATTTTTGTTATTTCTGGTGCAAAACTTATAATTCGTTATTTCTGGGAGTTATTCTTATTATTTTGTTAGTTATCTAGGAACTCTAGGAGAAATGTTCTCACTGAGCTCTAGCTCATCCCGTTGTTTTTAAATTTTCAGATCTGGTGTAGCTACATAATAGCCGAACTTTTGGTTATGACGCTTTGCTGAGAGGCGTTATATGGAAAGCCTCCTTTTTGATGTTACATATAGTCAACAATGTGCTTTATTTAGTAGAATGCTTATAATGGTGAGCTTGTGGGTTGTAAGTACTGACTATATACATATATATAGTTGCTCTGAACTTCTGTCATCAACAGGTTTATAATTTTTTTTTTGAGATGAACTATGTGATATGAAGTGCCATGCTTGACTCGTGCATGAGACTTGTCTTTTGCATGGGTCGCTGCTGTTGCGTAACCTGTATTTATGAATTTCCACTGCAGTTTCGAGGCGTGACAATACGTATTCAATTAATCAATATACATATGTGTATATACAGAGAGGTTACAAGAGATGTAAAATATCAATCAAATCTCTACAGATATTATCAAGTATCTAACTGAATCTCTACAAGTATTAGTATCAAATAATATCTTCAATAAACATGTAATTGAATCCATCTCCACATAAGAAGACTAAATTGCCATATAGATTATCTTAAACTTTTTGCATACATAAACTGCTTTCTGGAATAATTGATGTGCATACTTCTATAATCATGGCCTCTTAAGAACCACTCCTTCTTAAGAATCTTCATCATTGCTTGACATATCTTTGCATTACGTTGAAAACGCCCTAAAACTCTAGAAAACTAAAAAAACACCCTCAGAA
Organism: Asparagus officinalis; assembly: GCF_001876935.1. NCBI lineage: Eukaryota > Viridiplantae > Streptophyta > Magnoliopsida > Asparagales > Asparagaceae > Asparagus > Asparagus officinalis. The sequence goes on along the minus strand of NC_033803.1, from coordinate 9,592,235 downwards.
ATTTCAAAATTGTAGAAAGCGCCCTAGAAATTTAAAAAATACAAATATATGTTGAAAATTTCAAAAATTTCAAAAATTATATTGAAAACAAAGAATTTGCAAAGATTCCCATGAAAATTTTTAATTCTGAAGGTGTTCTTCATAACCTTCTAAACTTCTAGGGTATTTTTTTGGAATTTCAAATTTATAGATTTTTGATGTGTGCCTTCGATTTTTTAGGGTGTTTTTTATAATTTGAATTTTTAGGGGTTTTTCGAATTTTTAAAATTTTAGGATATTTTCTATAAATTCTAAATTTTTTGGGTGTTGTTTATAATTCCTATATTTCACTGTATTTTTAGTAGGTTTAAAATTCTCATGGTGATTCTTTGTAAATTTTGAGTTTTGAGTGTTTTTTACAAAATTTGAAAACTTTTAGGGTGTTTCTACAAATTATAAATTGTTTAGGCTATTTATAATTTCTATATTTTCAGTTTGCTGTTAGGTTTGAAATTCTCATGGTGTTGTCTATTTTTAATTTTGAGGGTCTTTTGCAATTTTTGAAGCTTTCAATATATTTTTTGTAAATTATGAATTATTTAGGAGATGTTTGTAATTTAGATATTTTCAAAATGCTATTAGGTATGTAATTCTAAGGTTTTTTGGTAAGTTTTGAATATTTAAGGTTTTTTACAATTTAAAATCTTTAATGCATTTCCTGCAAATTCCGTAATTTTTTAGGGACTGTTTGTACTTACTAGATTTAGTGTACATTTTAGGAAGTTTTTTATAAATTTTGAATTTTTAGGGTTGTTTTACAATTTTTATTTTAAGGGGTGTTTTTGCAAGTCTTGAGTATTTGCAAAATTTTTAAAATTTTTGAATTTTTGCAAGTTTGGATACTTTTTTTTATAAATTTCGAAATTTTATGCGTGTTTCTGTAAGTTTTGAATTTTTAGGACAATTAGGTTTAAAGTTTGAAGCTATTCATGTGGGTTAATTAGAATATTTAAAATTATAATTTACATGGAATTAGAATAATTAGGATATATTAGGATTATAAAATATAATACCTAAAAATGTTAATGGTAATATTGAATATAGAATTTTTTTTTCCAATCTCACGCTTGAGAGGGAGTATGATATACCTTTTTAGTTTTTTTTTTCAGAGCATTTATATACTCTGAGTTGTTTAATATTAGCACTTTAGTACCTTATGTTATGCAAACATGAAAACTTTCATCCAAAAGTTCTCTTATAACATTCATATGCTAATTTAAATAACTTTCTAACTATTAATTCGCTAAACTTACTATTAAATCTATACAAATTTTATTTTAAAAAAATAGAATCAGAATATATTTAGATCAGAATCTATGTAGGATTAATAGTAAATTTAACAAATATTAATGACTAAAAAACTCTAAAATTAATATATGAATGTTATATGGATACTCTAGTGTGAATTTTTTTTATATTTATACATAACAGAGAACACTAAAATATCAATTTTAAAAAAATTCATGGTATATAAATGCTCGGAAAAACAAATGAGGGCACGTGAACGGTAAACGAGTATAAACGTTAGGTATTTCAGGGCAATTCTGCCTAGAATTCACGAAAAGGCGATGATGCACCCAAAGTTCCAATTTCACGGGCCCATAACACCCAATGGGCCATTACTTAAAATATGGACCAAGGGCTCCAGAATATATAAGAACCCATACCCGTGAACCCTCAGCTCTCTGTAATGACTCGACGACGCCGCCGTCTTCTTCCTCCTCCTCCCCCTCCTCCTCCATCGAGCTCGGATCTCTAGAGATCACATGAGATGGCGAAAACATCTCCTCCCCTCCCGCTCCCCCGCCATCTTCCGCCGCCGTCGCACGCCCTCCATCAGAAGCTCCCTCCCCGCGACCTCTCTTCTCTCCTCCCATGCATCCTCTCCCTACCTCCCGAACCCTACCCCCCTCCTGCCGCTCCCCGCCTCCCTCGACCTCCTCCCCTCCCCTCACGTGAAACCCCCACGTCATCTCCTCCGCCTCTCCTCCCTTATATATTTCTTCCCCGTGCTTCCGTCTATGCCCTGATTCTACTTTCTCTCTCTTCGCGTCTCCTTTTCTTTTTTTCTTCTCTCTCTTTTTCTATTTTTTATACTCTGCTGTCATCTCTTCTCTCCCCTCCCTTCCCCAGTCCCTCGCCCCTTGCGTCTGGGCCTCCTCCCGCAGGCGCCTCGCTCGTGCCTCCTCGACTTCTTCGTCTTCTCCCTCCTCTCTGACCCCCGCGACCTCGCCTCCTCCCTCTTCCCTCCTCCGGGGAATCGGACTCAGCCGGCCCCGTCCCGCCCCTCGTCTTCGTGCCCTGCCAGTCCGCGGGCCCACTCGGCCCTCGGGAGCCCGAGGAAGGCCCTCGACGCGTGGCCGCACCGGCATGCCGAGTTCGGCTACCCGGCCCACACTTCGCTACAAACACCGTCCTCACCTCCTGGTGAGGAAGACGTGATCTTCTCGGCTCTGCGGCTGGTGTATACAGGATGCTGAAGCTCGATGGCAGGCCGAAACGGCGCGACCTTCTGCATCTTGATTGGGGCGGCACTCTGCAAGCCGCGGCTGTGATGATGTCAGGAGCTGTTTGGGAGCGAAATGCAGCAGGGCGGCAGTCTGGCCCCCGAACGCCCATGGTTTACACCCTGATCTTGTCGCCCTGCTCGTAAGGGGTGAGGGTCGGATGAGGCCGGAGAAGTTGCTCGCCTCCCTGTTTCGATGGGGGGGTGGTAAGGAGCTTGGCTGCGGGCCGGATTTTGTCTCTTGGACGCTGCGCTGAGCGGGTACTGCAAGCTGGGGAGGGTTGATGATGCTCTTAAGCAGTTGAAGGGGTTTAGGGAAGAGGGTTTTGTTCTCGGACTGAATGGGTATAGCTCGTTGATCGATGGGCTGTTTCGAGCTAGGAGGTTTGGGGAGGCTCGCAGGCTTTATGATGAGATGCTGGAGGAGAATGTGATGCCCGATTGTGTTCTCTACACGATTATGATTCGAGGGCATTCGGAGGTAGGGAGAGTCGAGGAGGCGTTGGCTTTCTTGAGAGAGATGACAGGTAGAGGCATCGTGCCCGATACATATTGCTATAACACTCTTATCAAGGGCCTTTGTGATGCGGGTCATTTGGATGAAGCTCGGTCTCTTAGGCTTGAGATTTCTCAGCATGATCTCTTCCCTGACTCGGCGACATACACTATTATGATTTGTGGGTTGTGCAAAGAGGGGCTTGTTCTTGAGGCTCGACAGATTTTTGATGAGATGGGGAAGCTCGGATGTGATCCTAGTGTTCATACATTCAATGCTCTCATAAGCGGACTTTGCAAAGCCGGGAAGTTAGAAGAAGCTCACTCCATTTTCAATAAGATGAACATAAAACCTTCGCTTTTTCTTCGACTTTCTCAAAATGTTGATCGTGTTAAGGATCCTGGCCATCTTCGTAAACTGGTTGAGGAATTGTGTGAGGCTGGGCTTGTTGTTAAGGCTTATAAGCTTCTTCGAGATGTTATGGGTGTTGTTCCTGATGTTTTTACTTATAATATATTGATGAATGGATTTTTCAAAGAAGGGAAGCCTGACGAGGCGCTGAGGCTTTTCAATGAGCTCCGGATTATGAATCATAATTCTCCGGTTGATTTAGTGACTTTGGGTACGCTTATAGATGGGCTCTCGAAGGCCAATAGAGAAAATGATGCACATATGTTGTATGAGCAGCTAATTTTGAAAGCTGGACGCTCGCCTAGCTCTTCAATCTGTAATACTCTTATGAGAACATTTTGCAGGAAGAAGAGAGTAGCAAAAGCTGTCTCTCTCTGGTTTACCCACATCACAGAATGGACCACCAAAGCTGAGGACAAAGAAACCATCGAATTGTTGAAGCATCACTTTGAGCAAGGGTGCATCGAAGAGGCAGTCAGAGGATTAATTGAGATGGATCAGAAAAACAACTCTACCAATTCTTTCCCTTATACCATTTGGCTTATTGGGTTTTGCCAAGCACGGAAAGTTGAAGAAGCTCTTAAGGTTTTTACTATTCTCACGGAGTTTGACATTGAGCTTACTCCACCGAGCTGTGTCATCCTTATTCATAGCTTATGTTGGGAAGGGGAGTTAGCTTCGGCGTTGGATGTCATGCTCTATGCGTTGAGGAAAGGCTTCTCACTCGATCAGCCTGTGGGCAACCGATTGCTGAAGAAACTTCTCATGGGTAACAAGAAAGAGGAAGCACACAAGCTTGTGGTGAAAATGGGTCTTGCTGGATATGATATGGATATTTATCTTCGAGCTGAAACAAAAAAGTTGCTATATAATAAAGTCGCTCGTGTATCTAGTGTAAGCTGAATATTCTTTTCTTTTTTTTTGGCAGTGCTGCTGTTTATGTAGAGTACCCATTTTTGAAGTAACAAAACGCCACAATGTTTTTTATTGGTTGTTTTTGTGGGTTTGTGAAACCTACATAATGTTTTGTAACATTGTATAAATCTAATGGGAAGTAGGTTTTTTGTCAAAATTCTGTATTGTAATACTTATTAGAAGATCATTGTTTGAGTCCTGATGTATTCTAAATGAAATGATTCAAGATTTTCTTTTTGAAAGATTATTTATGAGCATCGGCAATGCTTTACCAACGACTAGAAACATATACAGGAGAGTACCTAAATGCAAGTATTAGGTTAATTCATTGAGTTTGATGAAATCATTTCATAGAGATATGCTACTCACTAAAACTATGTTGCTTGGTAAAGTTATATTCATGTCTCCATTTGCTGTCAGTCTCATCATCATCATGAGTCTAGTATGTAACATGATCCAAGCGTCTTAGTTCTGCCATAAAACCCAAAGTCTTTTTTCTGTATATACCATCCATCAGTTTTTCTTTTCATTTTCCCCTTCCCTTATACCCTCACGGTCTTTTTCTTTGCAATCCTCAGAGTAGATACCTGAGGTTATCAAGGCTCCGGCTCTTCCAGCTAATTTTAGCTCGAGGAAGCTCAAGTAAGAGAACTTCTGTCGAATATGGTGACATTGAGCATTCCAATCATCTTTTACATCAATCTTAAAACTCCTACAGGACACTGCAGAGTCGAAGGTCTTTCGGAGGCTTATTTCAAGGCAACACGGAGAGTCGGCCAGCTTGCCAGAGTGAGCAAGCTTTCCCATGGCGAGGACATCTTTGAGGCTGACTCCTAGTGCTATCGACTCGTCCAAGCTCTCATGTATGAGAAGAACACCTTAAACTTTTATCTCTATTCTTAGATTCTTCCAAATCAAGCTTTGGATCGTGTGTAGTTAAGCTTATAATCCTTCTTAAGCATGATAATGAGAATATTAGTGTGCAGATGGCTTTGATAACCTTGTTTCGTGATGCAAACATAGGAACCATCATATCTCTGGCTTCTTGTTAGTAATATCTGGCTTGTGTTTTCTGTTTCCATGCTTAATTCCTTTTGTTTCAGGGTATCGATGATTCTAGGACATTTTTTCAGCTGGATTGGCTTTGTAAGGTGAGATCCTACCTTTTCCAATGCTTGTATTTCGAATTATTTTCTTGGTCTCTCTGTTTTTCCCCCCTCTTGATACCTTAGTTTGGCAGTAAGGGTTCAATAAATGTCCTCTTTTGATCATTTAACGCCTCTGTGTTTGGTGAATGTCTTGTTCTTATTTTTACTGCTTTCTTTGGACATTTTTATGATATTATTGTTTGGGTGAGTTTGAAGGTGTTCATCTTTTTAAGTAGAATGAATATGTTGTACTTAATACTCTGTGTTGCGCGCCTTTGCGGAAGCGTGCTCGCACACCGAACGAGTTCGTGAGACACGGGAGAAAATTAACAAACCCAACACGGATACAATCCAACAAATAATGACAAGCAAATCACAAACATAGATATTTTACATGGTTCGGCAATTTGCCTACGTCCACGGGAGCGGCACAATTAATTTCTTATTAATCACAAGAAAATTACAAATAAGAGAGAAGATCTCAAGCTTGAGATCTCTCAACCAAATAACAGTGTTTTAACTTAAAACACTGTTCAAACTCTCTCTTAATAACTCAAACTCCCCAATAAATACACCAACCCTTTCTCCTCAATTAATGAGAGCAAGGGACAAAGGGGGATCCAAATGGGAGAGAGAAAAAAATTACAGAAAGGGGAAAACACACGACAGGCGAGTTCGACGCCTACAGGCTAAACCGACTTCGCCTGTACCTGCCCTCAAAGTCGTCCGTCCACAACTCGCCTACAGGCGAGCTCGATCTCGCCTCCTGTCCACAAATCCGGTTGCACGTGCTCGCCCGTCTGCTCGCCTTCGTCTGCAGGCGAGTTTGATCTCGCCTGCTCGAATTCGCCCGCAGGTAAGTTCTTCAATTCTCCACCTCGTTCATCATTTGATAAACATTAAATTTTGGACGAACACCAGAAGAACCCCACTAATGCCAAACCAGGCCCAAAACAGCTGAACCATTATACTATGGCTGTCTACGTACCCTCTGACTGGGATCAAGGTAATCGTAGTTCTACCAAATGGCCGCCAACGGCCTCAACAATCAGAAATGTGCAACACGTTTCGACAATGATCAAACTTGTTGCTCGGAACCACCTTTGTGAGCATATTCGCCGGATTATCCTTCGTGTGGATCTTCACTATCTCCACATCTCCATCTTCAAGAACATCCCGAACGAAGTGATAACGAACGTCAATGTGCTTCGTCCTCGAATGAAAAACCTGATTCTTCGTCAAATAGATAGCACTCATGCTATCACAATGAATAGTGACGAACTGCTGCGATATACCAAGTTCCTCCAAAAGTCCTCGAAGCCAAATAGCCTCCTTAACAGCCTTCGTAATTGCCATATACTCTGTCTCCATCGTAGACAAGCCACCGTAGACTGTAAGGTGCATCTCCAATACACCGACGCACGGGTCAAAGTAAACACATACCCCGTTGTAGACCGGCGTTTATCCAAATCCCCGGCATAATCCGAATCTACATATCCAATACATAGCTGCCCACCTGCAGTGTACTGCTCATAAACCAAACCAACATTGAGCGTACCTCGAATGTACCTCAAAATCCATCTCACAGCGTCCCAATGACCCACTCCTGGATCGTGCATGTATCTTGAGACCATGCTAACCGCCTGTGACAAATCCGACCTCGTACATACCATCACGTATATCAAGCTTCCAACTGCGCTCGCATATGGAGTCTTCGACATTAACTCTCTATCTTTAACTGTCTTTGGTGAAAGATCAGCTGAAAGCTTCAAATGGGCTCCCAAAGGTATACTAACAGGCTTCGTTTCCATGCTAACGTTAAACCGCTGTAGAACCTTCTTCAGATAAGCTATCTGAGTCAAACAAATTCTACCCTTCTCTTTGTTTCTGCCGATCTCCATCCCGAAAATGCGCTTAGCCTCACCCAAATCCTTCATCTCAAACTCATTTGAAAGCTGTGCCTTCAACTCATCTATAGAAGACCTGGAAATAGAGGCAACCAACATGTCATCGACATAAAACAACAAATAGATGTACGCACCTCCTTTCAACTTGCGAAAATACACGCAAGGATCATAAAACCATCGAATCGCCTATACCACTGACGAGGAGACTGCTTCAAACCGTATAGCGATTTCTTTAACCTGCAAACCAGGTTTTCCTTTCCTGCAGCTCGGAATCCTAATGGCTGAGTCATATAAATTTCTTCATCAAGATCACCATGAAGAAATGCAGTTTTCACATCCAACTGATCCAACTCCAATCCATACTACGCCACCAAAGCTAGCAAAATCCAAATCGAAGAGTGCTTCACCACAGGAGAGAAAACCTCATTGTAGTCAATACCTTCTTTCTGTGCATAGCCCTTCGCAACCAACCTAGCTTTGAACCTCACTGGAGTGCCTTCAATGCCCTCCTTTTTCGTGTATACCCACTTGCAACCAATTGCCTTTCGCCCCTTTGGAATCTGAACAAGCTCCCATGTATCGTTCTTATGAAGAGACTCCATCTCCTCCTGCATAGCTACCAGCCACGATTCAGCCTCCGAACACTGCTCGGCCTCTCTGAATGTAGTAGGCACCAACTCATAGATACTCTCCACCGGAAGTGCATACGCAACTACTGTGTCGGTATACCGTGCTGGTGTCTGTATGTCTCTCCTCTGTCTCCGAACAGCAATCGAATCCTGAACCTGAGTCGTCGGTCCCTGATTCTGCACTTCTGTACCCGTATCCTCCTCGTCATCGCCGTGCTCGCCTGGCGTCACCTCAGTCGGCACTCTAATGGATACTGTACCATCTGGATAATGTAGAGCTGCATCGATCTCCACCATCTGCGATATCTCCTCCGTCGGGTCGCTCTCCACCTGATGAGAGCTCGGAAGCTTCAAGATAGAAGCCTTATCGAACGTGACGTCCCTACTCAGCACAATCTTCTTATCAACTGGATCCCATAGCTTGTATCCCTTGACACCACGCTTGAATCATATAAATATGGCCTTCCTAGCTCGAGGTTCCAATTTATCTATTCTTACATGATAAAATGCAAAATGCAGGGAACCCAAATACCTTGAGCTAGTCGTAGTCGTGTGCTGGCTTTCCCGACCACATCACCATAGGGGTCTTCCTCTCAATCGCAGATGAAGGCATCCTATTAATGAGGTGGCTCGCATATGATAGTGCCTCAGCCTAAAAGATCTTCTCCAAACCACTCTGGGACAATAAGCATCAGACCTTCTCCAGTAAAGACCGATTCAGCCTCTCTGTCACCCCATTTTACTGTAGTGTATGACTAACTGTGAAGTGTCTCTCTATGCCCTCGTCTCGACATAGCTGCTGAAAGGGGTCAGAAGTATACTCACCACCGTTGTCGGATCGCAACGTCTTGATCTTTCTCCCAGTCTGCAATTCCAATCTCTTCTTTCACTCCACAAACAAATCTAGGACTTCGCTCTTCTTCGTCATGGTGTACACCCAACAACGTCTAGAATAGTCATCTACAAAAGTGATGAACCAATATCTACCACTAAGTGATGCAGTCTTGGTGGGACCCCAAACGTCTGTGTGCACGTAGTCCAGGATGCCCCTTGTCCTATGGATGGCAGTTCCGAACTTCACCTTCGTCTTCTTGCCAAGAACACAGTGCTCACAGAACTCAATCTTTTCACTCTTGGCTCCCTTCAATAGCCCTTGCTTGCATAAAGCATGCAGTGACTTTTCACCTGTGTGCCCAATCTGTAATGCCAAAGTCTACTCATGTCCGCATCTGAAATAGCTGAAGCTACCTGGCCAATCTCGGTGCTCCCCTTCAGATAATATAAGTTTTAATTACGGACTCCCTTCATCACCACCAACGATCCCTTAGTAACCATTGCTACAGCATTCTCAAAGGTCACCTTGAATCCCTTCGCCTCCAAAGCTCCAACTGAGATAAGATTCTTCTTCAGCTAAGGAACGAATCTCACCTCTTTTAACTTACGAACTACTCCATTGTGCATCCGAATCCGCACGGTACCTATCCCACAAATGCCACAGGATTGATCATTTCCTATGACTACAAAACCCCCATCGAGTCTCTCAAATGATGAAAACCAATATCGCCTAGGAGTCACATGATAGGTAGCGCCGGAATCAAGCATCCAATCTGATGCATCCAAATGATTCACATCCGGAGTAATCAAAAGAGAAAAGCTCGAATCATCGGAATCATTACCGCTAGCAACATTCACCTCATTGGCCTTCAGGCCTTTTTTCTTGCTATTCTCATTCTCTTTGATCTTTGGACAATCTCTTTTCTAATGTCCATGTTCCTTGCAGAACGCACACTGGTTTTTAGTTAACTGGTGATGACCTCTTGACTTTGACCTCCCTCTATTACCACCTTTCGGATCCTTCCGCCTCAAATCATAATTCGTCAAAGTGTTAGTAACTTCACTATAGCTGATAGAAGATCTTCCATTCAACAGAGTGAGCACGAAGGTATCATACTTCTCATCTGGTAAGGAGCCCAACAAAATAATCGTCTTGTACTCATCTGATATCTTCTCATCAACATTCGCCAAGTCCGACAATAACTTAGTGTAGTTGTTCACATGAGCCGCTAATGAGGTGTCTCGGGATATCTGAAATCTGAATAATCTTCGCAGCAAGTGCAAACGGTTCTCAACACTTTTCGTCATATACTTATTGTTAAGAATCTCCCACATCTTCATTGCAGACGTCACCCCAATCACATCATACTTCAGCTCCTGTTCCAAGCAGGACCTGATCACCCCACAAGCGTTCCAATTCATCTTTTCCCATACCGACTCTTCATATTTAGGTGGTCTCTCTTGGACCATGATGGTCTCCTCTAAATTCTGTTCATTGAGCGCGTCCTGTATGTCACTCATCCACAAACCAAAGTTGATTTTGCCGTTATATTTTACAACACTAATCTTAGTGTTCTGAAAACCAACTTGAACTGTACCCGACACAGTCTTGCTACTTTCTTCAATTATTTCTACTATACTCACAAACTCCGAATTGCAAAGAAATATCCAAACTTTGATAGAATTAAGAAGATACCCAACTGAATCCTAAATCGGATTCCAAATTGATCTCCTAACCACACAAGGAAAGCAAGATCACCACGGCACTCCTCAACGCTATCTCCACCGAAACTTAGAACTCCAAGAACCAAGCTTCCAAACTGAATCTTCCTCCGCCTAATGCCAAAGCCCTAGATCTCAAACCTGGAGCTCTGATACCAATTGTTGCGCGCCTTTACGGAAGCGTGCTCGAACACCGAACGAGTTCGTGAGACACGGGAGAAAATTAACAAACCCAACACGGGTACAATCCAACAAATAATGACAAGCAAATCACAAACACAGATATTTTACGTGGTTCGGCAATTTGCCTACGTCCACGGGAGCGGCACAATTAATTTCTTATTAATCACAAGAAAATTACAAATAAGAGAGAAGATCTCAAGCTTGAGATCTCTCAACCAAATAACAGTGTTTTAACTTAAAACACTGTTCAAACTCTCTCTTAATAACTCAAACTCCCCAATAAATACACCAACCCCTTCTCCTTAATTAATGAGAGCAAGGGATAAAGGGGGATCCAAATGGGAGAGAGAAAAAAATCACAGAAAGGGAAAAATTTCACCGCCGCCTCTCTTTTTTTCTCCGCTCTTCTCTGCTCGCTCTCGTCTGCACGAGAACAAGGGTTTCCCTTTAGGGGTGAGCACACGGTTCGGTTCGGGTCGGTTTTTACCAAAATTTGAACAACCGAACTGAACCACCTACAATTCAAAACCGAACCGAACCATTGCAAATCGGTTCGGTGCGGTCCGGTTCGGTTTGTTCGGTTCTAACTTCATCAAGTATAACTTCACTTCAATTTATCTTTTATATATTCTTATTACCCTATGCTAGCATGTATTTATTTTTTAACTTCACTTCAATTTATTATTCTTGCTCATGTATGTATACTGTTTTTAAGTGAAGTAACTTGTCCTTTTGGATTAAATACTAGACTCTGACGTTATATTTTTTTAGTAACGGACTTGCTTTGTCTTTGGGTAAACGGGTAGGGTTTGAGGCAAGGGAATATATTCGGTTGGTTCGGGTCGGGTCGGTTTAAAAAATTGTCAACCCGACCCGAACCGTCTTACTCATAAAACCGCTTTTTTCGGGTCGGTTCGGGTCGGTTCGGTCGGTTTTTTCGGTTTGAACCGAACCGTGCTCACCCCTATTTCCCTTTTATAGGGAAACCCTAAGGCAAACCGCTCCTCCAGCTGGAGCCCCCGCGCGAGCACCTCGAGCCCCGCGCACACGATAGGCCACGCCGCGCGAGTTCCTCGAGCCCTGCGCACACGACAGGCGAGTTCGACGCCTACAGGCGAAACCGACTTCGCCTGTACCTGCCCTCAAAGTCGCCCGTCCACAACTCGCCTACAGGCGAGCTCGATCTCGCCTCCTGTCCACAAATCCGGTTGCACGTGCTCGCCCGTCTGCTCGCCTTCGTCTGCAGGCGAGTTTGATCTCGCCTGCTCGAATTCGCCCGCAGGTAAGTTCTTCACTCTGGAGCAGCATTTTATCAAGTTAAGTCAGGATCTAAATGTGTATGTCTGTCGTGTGTGGAATATACTTATTACCGTTCTTTGAAATAGTTATAGTGATAGCCAGTTATTAGATGGAAATTAGCATTTAATAATATGTAATCTCTTAGCTTCTTTTGATTCTATGTTGACTTGAAACTTAAAATCTTCGAATGTTTGAAAGCATCTGAATAATGTGAATACATTGTTCTTTTTTAATTTTTTGGTTCGGTTATTTCTGCTCAAAATTGGATCTCCTTTTACATTTAGACGAACACTCTTTATCTTCAAGATGTTGTGCGCAGCGGAAATTTCGGCAGCACCTCCGGTGCGCAAGGTGCACAACAAGAGATTAGATCGTAATAATTCATGTCTCACCAAGGAAACAAGAATCTGAAGCGGATATCTCAACAAAGTGAGATATCGGCTCTTCCTCTCATCAGTTCTAGGACTGACCTGTCGAGGGATCCTTTAAGCTATTACAAATCACGGTAAGAACACAAATTTTACGTGGTTCGACAAATTGCCTATGTCCACGGGGCAAGGAGGGGGGAGATCTACTATTAGAGGGAGAGATACAATAAGGGTTTACAATCTCACAACATAAACCCTCTCATAAACTCTCAAATCACTCACACAAATGTCTCTCTTCAAAAGGAAACAATCTGCAGCAAAAACCCAATTTGATCTGGTATTTTTCTCCTCTGCCGAAAAGAATCCCCAGCCAAAAAAATATTCAAAACCTCCTTCACGTTTTGCTCTTGCAGCCGCAAAGTTCCCGCAGCCTTGCTCTAACCTCCTGCAGCCGCAAAATATCCAAGACCAAAGCTCCTTGCACAAAACCCTAAGTCTGTAATTAAACAGCTATATATAGCTACTTAGGAGGTTCGGGTGGGCCAGAGGTTCGGGTGTTCTCGCGATCACCTCACGCGGATGCGGTTTCACGTGATTGCATCATTCACGTGGTGGTGGCCCCCCCACATTCACAATTCTCCACCTCGGTGAAGTTTTTCCAAAAAACAGAGCCGACACCAGAGCATCCAAATGTCCCACTCATTCGACAACAAGTCGAGGACCCGAACGAGAGTTCAAACAATCTCACCCCCATCAACTAATCCAAACCGGCTGCATCGTAAAGACTGCCTACGTATCCTCTTGCCCAAGGAATCAAGCCGCCCGTAGTTCATCCAATGGCCTCGAAAGGCCTCAACACCGAAGAATGTTCAAAAGTTCCAAACAATGACCAAACTTAACACCTGAAACAACTTTGGTCAACATATCTGTAGGGTTGTCCTTCGTGTGGATCTTCTCCAACATGACGTCTCCTTCATCCAAAACGTCACGAACAAAATAGAATCTGACATCGATATGCTTCGTGCGTGCATGATAAACCTGGTTCTTTGCCAAATAGATAGCTAACATGCTATCACAATATACCCGAAGGGTCTCCTGTGCGATCCCCAAGTTCTCCTATAATCCCTACAACCACAAAGCCTCATTCACAGCTCCAGTCAACGCCATATACTCTGCCTCCGTAGTGGAGAGAGCCACTGTAGACTGAAGTGTGCATCTCCAACATACCGGTGCTTCTGCTAGTGTAAACACATATCCGCTAGTAGACCGGTGCTTGACCAGATCCCCCGCATAATCAGAATCCACGTAACCAATACAATCCTACCCTATCTTCTCATTCTTCTGAAATACCAAACCAACATCCACGGTACCTTTGATATACCGTAGAATCCACTTCACGGCCTCCCAATGATCCTTCCCGGGGTCGTGCATGTACCTGGATACCATGCTCACGGCCTGTGACAAATCTGGCCTTGTACACACCATCGCATACATCAAGCTACCCACAGCATTGGCATATGGAACTTTGGACATGTATTCACGGTCCTCAACTGAAACAGGTGATATCTTCACTGATAGCTTAAAGTGGGGAGCTAATGGAGTACTCACCGCCTTGGCATTACCATCATAACTGAATTTCTTCAGCATCTTCTGCAAGTAACTCCTCTGTGTCAACTTCAACCTCCCCTTCACCCTGTCTCTCTCGATCTCCATACCCAATATCTTCTTTGCTTCTCCAAGATCCTTCATCTCAAATTCGGATGACAGCTCTTTTTTCAACTTTCTAATAGCTGAAGTATTCCTGGAAACTATGATCATCAACATATAACAACAAATAGATATACTCACCATTCTGTAACTTGTGCATGTAAACACACAGGTCATATGAGCTCCTCGTGTACCCTCGGCCAATCATAAAGCCGTCGAATCTCTTGTACCATTGTCGCAGCGATTGCTTCAATCCGTAAAGAGACTTCTTCAGCTTGCATACTAATTCTTCCTTTCCTGCAGCTTTGAACCCCATAGGTTGTGTCATGTAGATCTCCTCTTCTAAATCTCCATGTAGAAAGGCTGTTTTCACATCCATCTGGACCAAATCCAAATCCAGCTGTGCCACCAATGCTAATAAAATACGAATCGACGAATGCTTCACAACAGGTGAAAATACCTCGTTGTAATCAACGCCCTCTAGCTGTGCATATCCCTTGGTAACCAATCTGGCTTTAAATCTAATTTCCCCAATAGAAGATCCCTCTTTCTTTGCATACACCCACTTGCATCCAATAGCCTTCTTATCCTTCGGTAGCTTTGCAAGTTCCCAAGTGTCATTCTTATGAAGAGACTGCATCTCCTCCTCCATGGCTTCCCCCCACCTAATCGAATCAGAGCTTGACTCTGCTTCCTTGAATGTAGAAGGAATCAAATCATCAACGACTTCTGCTGATAAAGCATATGCAACCATGACATCGTCATATCTAGCTGGCCGACGAATATTTCTTCTTGGTCTATTAGCTGCAATGAACTCCTGAACATGACCCTGTTCCTGAGTCCCAACATCCACTGTATCCTCTAAATGCCCGGCTGTCATCTCATCTCCTTCCATTGTTACCTCTGTAGGAGCCTCGATGGATACAATGCTCTTTGGAGTGGGTGGAGTCACATCATCCTCCACCTGCTGTGATATCTCCTGAATCTGGTCTTCCTCCACCTGCTGAGGAACTTGAGGCTTCATCATGTACGTCTCGTCAAATGTGACATCCCTGCTAATAACTATCTTCTTGTCTTGTGGATCCCATAACTTGAAGCCTTTAACTCCATCTCTAAATCTCACAAAGACTGTTTTCCTCGCCCTCGGATTCAATTTACCATCACTGACATGGTAATAAGCTGGATACCCAAATATCCGAAGCGACTCATAGTCACTAGCCACCGAGCCAGACCAACGCTCCATCGGAGTCTTCCCCTGTATCGCAGTACACGGCAACCTATTCATGAGATGGCTCGCATAAACCAATGTCTCGACCCAGAAGGATCTTGACAATCCACTCTGTGTCATCATACATCGCACCTTCTCCAGCAAGATACGGTTCAACCTTTCAGTCACCCCGTTCTGTTACGGTGTCTCACGTACTGTGAAGTGTCGCCTAATGCCGTGATCCCGGCAAAACTGTAGAAACGGATCACTCTTATACTCTCCACCGTTATCTGAACGTAGAGTCTTTACCTTTCTACCTGTCTACAACTCCACTTTCTTTTTTCACTCCACAAAAATATTCATTAATGAAAGTAACAAAATAGTTGGCCCCATCAAGTGATGTGTGCTTGGAAGGGCCCAAAACATCTGTGTGAATATAGTCCAATATACCTTGGGTATTGTGAATAGCGGTGCCGAATTTCACTCTTGTCTTCTTCCCAAGTATGTAATGTTCACACAGCTCCATCTTGCAGGTCTTCGCACCCTTCAATAGCCCCTGCTTCGCCAATACCTGCAGGGACTTATCACCAGTGTATCCCAATCTCATATGCCATAAGCTGGTAGCATCTTCCTCTGTGGTAATAGTAGCTGTCAGACCCCCTGTTACTGTCTTGCCCTTCAAGTAGTAAAGATTGTTTTTCCTAACACCTTGCATCACGACCATGGACCCCTTTGTGACCTTCAGAGTCGCATTCTCCAAGATCACCTTATAGCCAGCTGCCTCCAAAGTTCCAAGCGAAATAATATTCTTCGTCAATTGAGGAACGAATCTCACTTCCTTCAGCTCCCGAGTCACCCTGTCACACATCCGGATCCGTACTGTACAAATACCACCAATAGGGCATACGTGATCATTACCCATGAGCATGACATCCCCTCTTTCCAACTTCTCAAAGCTGGAGAATCAATCCCTCCTAGGGTAAATATGGTATGTAGCACCAGAATCCATCATCCACTCCGTAGAGTCAGCGTAACAAACTGACGGTAGTGCAGAGCAGGAATAGCCTGAAGAATCTGTATCTGAATTGTCGTCACTAGCCTTGACAACATTCACTTCCGAAGCTTGTACAACTTTCCCTTTATTCTTCCCGGCTTTGTCTTTCAACTTTGGGCAATCGTTCTTCCAATGTACTTCTTCTTTACAAAAACGACACTGGTTCCTACCAATATTTCTATGGCCACCTCTTGACTTCGATCTTGAGCGATCACCTGGACGACGGTTTGGACCACGGCCTCGAACTGCTAATGCATCTCCCGATGCCTTCTCGGAGGGTTCGTCATTACTCTTCCTCAACTCATAATTCACCAAAACTAAGGTCACCTCCTTGTTATCGAAATCACTATTGTAATAGTTTTTCAAAAAGCGCTTGATCTAATCTATTGACCACCAATAATTTAAGAGACCGTTGTGATGAGTTATTTATTATATCTTGCATGTGTACTGCTTTCTTTGTATACCTAATAGGTTGATCCACATGGAAAAATTAGTTAGGAAACACTATCTTAAGATCTTGGTCTTTGAAAAGGCTTCATTTACGAAAGAGTTGGTTTTTAATTAGTATCAGAGGCTGGAAACATAAATGGACGCTGACACTTGCATGTGTCATATCTTTTAACTCAGTTATCAAAATCGCTATTGTAATAGTTTTTCAAAAAGCACTTCATCTAATCTATTGACCGCCAATAATTTAAGAGGCCATTGTGATGGGTTATTTTATTATATCTTGCATGTGTCTTGCTTACTTAATAGGTCGATCCACAGGGAAAAATTAGTTAGGAAACACTATCTTAAGATCTTGGTGTTTGAAAATGTTTCATTTATGAAAGAGTTGGTTTTTAATTAGTAGACTTTAAGCTAACTCTAGTAGGTTTTCTAAACTAGATCTTTTACATAATTTCGTTTAGTTACTAGAACCCTAAAAGCATAAGCTATGTTGCGTTGGAAACTATAACCTATCAATTAGTTAATCCTAGCAATTAGGCTTTTTGTTACTAAGGTTTAATCTCTTAAGTATAGGTCATGCCCAATTAAAGTCTATAACTTATCAAATTATAATTAACCCTACATTTTAAAATTAACTAATCTAGACTTTTTATTACTAAGGTGTAATCTCTTAGGTATAGGTTATGCCAAAATTAATTGTGTACAACCTACCAAATTATAATTAACTCTAGCTTTTAATTAATCTAAATTAATTATTATTTTTTCTTAACCCAAAAAGATCATTTTTTTAATCTATACTACTTACCTAGATTCGTTAACCTATGCTCGCTAAAAGTGATTAGCTAGCCATAATTAATGAAAGAGAAAAGAAGAATAAAGTGAATTAAAGAAAGCGAATAAATAACAAGAAAATAGAAAGAAAAAATTAATCAACTTCCTAAATAGAAGAAACTAAAAACAAGAACTTGAACTCCAAAATAGCAACCGAAAGAGAAAAATTATATTGAATTCTTAGGAATAGAATGTGTAAAGTGCAACGGCCCTATGTCCCTACTTATACTATACAAGAATCTCTCACCATCTTCGGAGTAAACTTGGTCCGTAGGATTTGACTTGGTCCCCAATTAATTGAATAATTCAACAATACGGCTAAAATATGATCAAATTCGGATTTCTACCAGAATCAAATATTATTGATAAAATTTCACAGATCTGCTAATCTGGATTGAGGAAATTGCCTTTTTTTTATGGTTGACATTCAGTATCCTTAGATTTAATTTTTCTTGGCCTCCAAATAATTGAATATTTCCTTTTTTTTAATTACTAGAAACTTAAAAGCATAAGCTATGTTTCGTTAGAAACTATAACCTATCATTAGTTAATCCTAACAATTAGACTTTTTTTACTAGGGTTAAATCTCTTAAGTATATAGGTTATGCCTAATTAAAGTCTATAACCTAAAAAATTATAATTAACTCTAGCTTTTAAAATTAAATAATCAAAACTTTTTATTACTAAGGTATAACCTCTTAAGTATGGGCTATACCAAAATTAATCGTGTATGACCTATCAAGTTAATTGTGTATAACCTATCAAATTATTAATCTAGATTAGTTACCTAGCTTTGCTAACCTACGTTCCCTACATGTGATTATCTACTCATGTTTAATTAAAAAGAAAAGAAGATTAAAGATAATTAAAGAAAAGAGAAAAAAGAACAAGAAAATAAGAATAAGAAATTAAACGTCTTACTAAATTGAAGAAACTAAAATGAAGAACTTAAACTCCAAAACAACAAGAAAAAAGAAGAACTTTATTGAATTCTATACATTGAATGTGTAAAATACAATGGCCCTATACCCATATTTATAATTTACAAGAATCTCTCACTATGATGTCAGATTGAACTCGGCATCCAAGTAACCCTCAGAATCGCGGGTTAGACTTCATTTGCAATTAATTGAATATTTTCATAATATAAACAAGAGTCTAATGATGGAATTTCAGGAACCTACCAACCTGGATGGATCTGCCTCGTCGACATAGGAGATTTTCATGTATAATATATTAGATTCTGACTTCTAGATTGAGAGAAATTACCTTTTCTTTGCGGTTGATATTCTGAATTTTATTTTGACTTATATTTTATTTTTCTTGGCCTCCAAGTAATTAAATATTTATTTTTCTTCTAGATTACCTACTGTAGATCTGATTATGGCATGATTGACTTTTCTAGAATTTGGACTTTTTGACTTTAATGAACTTCACTAAGGGCTTGTTTTTTACATGTAAGTAATTATGAAGTAACTGATGTAATGGAAGTAGAGGCTATTTCTGCTACTTTCGAGCAAAAAAAAAGGTGTTTGTTCCTTTAAAAAACATATTTTCAATACTTTCTTAAAGCTGATGAGGCGCCTACGTGTCATCCCTACTTCCTAAATGTGTTTCCTCCCCTCAAGGCTAGGCAGTAGCTTGGACGTAGGTGAAATGGGTATTAATTAGAAAATAAATAATTTTTTAATTAATATTTCCTTTATGAGTTACTTCCTAACAACTTTTTCACTACCATACAAAAAAATTAAATCAAAAATAAGAACAACTATTTCTGCTACTTTAAAAAATATACGAAATAAATAAAAAAAATATTACTTCCAGTACTTCCTACTTCATAAATTAGAAGTTATTTCTTCGATCTATTTCATACTCTCAATACTTCTGTCAAACCAAACGGGCCCTAAGCTTCTTTGGCCTTTTATTTATTCAGAGTCAATTTTTTCTAAAAGATAACTAAAAATATCTAATTTACAATTATATATATATATATATATATATCATACTCTCTTTAAAAGTACGAGTTCGAGAAAATCTTTTCATGGTCAATATTACCCTTAACTTTTTTAAATATTACATTATTATCCTAATCTATTCTAATTATCCTATCTTCTTTGAATTGATAACTAAATAATTTATTCTATTCATAATGAGACTTAACATGTTATTGGATAAAAGAGATACATTTCATATAATTCAAATCCTTTATTTATTTCAGTTCATAGAGAAATCTAAAAAATATATGCTAGCTAGCACCTAAATATTTTTGGACTTTGTAAAAAATATTCTCTAAGTTTTTTAAAT
The DNA here is from genome assembly GCF_001876935.1 of Asparagus officinalis. NCBI lineage: Eukaryota > Viridiplantae > Streptophyta > Magnoliopsida > Asparagales > Asparagaceae > Asparagus > Asparagus officinalis. The sequence continues at coordinate 9,572,225 of NC_033803.1, read as the reverse complement.
TGCAAAAACACCCCAACAAATTCAAAATTTTATTAAAGCATCTTGAAAATTATAAATTTTACTTATTTTAATTCAGTGAGAAATCTAAAAAACATATGCTAGCGAGAAACTGAAAGTTTTTTGACTTTGGAGAAAACATCTTGTAAGTTTTGAAAATTACAAAAACACCCTTAAAAATTCAAAATTTATAAAAAAACACCTTTAAAATTTCAAACCTATAAACACACTAAAAATCTACAAATAACACAAACAACCTCCAATAATTTATCAAATTTACAATAAACACACTGAACTTTTTACAAATTTCAAAATAAAACCCTCAAAATTATAAAATTTATAAAAATCCTGATAATTTCTAATCTAACAGTGCACTAAAAATATAGTAATTACAAATATCCCCTACATAATTTATAATTTACACAAAACACCCTTAAAGTTTCAAAAATTACAAGCAAACCCTTAAAATTTAAATTTTACAAAAAATACCCTGAGAATTTTAAACTCATTAGTAAATTAAAAGCATATGAATTATAAATAATCTATAAATAATTTACAATATGTAGAACCATAAGTTTAAAAAATTACAAAAAGCCCCTAAATTTTATAATTTATGAAAAAACACCATGAGAATTTCTAATCTATAGACATTAAAATGAATTTTTTATGAAAAATTACTAACAACCCCTAGAAAATTAAAATTTTGCAAAAATATCATACACTCTTTAAAAGTATAGGTTTAGGAAAAACTTTTTTATGGTCAATATTATCCATAACATTTTTAAAAAGAACATAACTAATTAAAAATCTATTAAATTTGAAATTTAGTACATTGCAAATTACCCCTCCAAAGTTTAAAATTTTTTAATGATTTTTTGTAATTCCTTAATTTTAATGTAATGTTTAATAGTTTTGTGTATTTATAAATTATAAGATTTTAGGGTGTTTTTCTATAATTTTTAAAACTTTTGAGGGTGTTTATTTTGTAGTTTTCTAAACTTTCATTATGTTTGTAGTGTAATGCATAGATACTTTAATTAATAATGATATTGAAGAATAAATTATTCTTAAGATTGTTAGACCATAATTAAGTACGCACATCACTATTTCTAGGCAGTATAATTTATATACAAAAATTTTCAAATAATCTATATAGTGGCTAAAAGATTTTAACTTTAATGTACTATTTTTTATAAATTATATTTAATGTGAACCCACCTGAGTTTGACTGTGGTCATCATAATTTTAATATGTTTGATTGATTGACTATATATGTATATAGATCATAAATTACTTTACTTTCTCACATGAGGTAATATTTAGCGCTTAATAATTTAAATTATTACTTTTAAATTTAATATAAAGATGAGCTCTAATAACATTTAGTTATTTACCTACAGAATAATCCAATCTCAATTCTTATTTTTTGCTTGAGATTTATTCTATAGTTACGAGTATCAAATTAGTAACTAAAATAATAATTATTTATGCTTAAATTAGGATAATTGTAGTTGGTCACTCACTATAAAATTTTCATGAAGATATACACCTTACTTTCTATAGCTATTTGAACTGCCCATGTATATTTTATTAATTAGTTGTTAATTTAACATATTAAATTATTTTTCCTTTGAAGAAATTTCTTCTTTAACTTTTGGACTGTGTAATCACTATATCATCATTCTAGCATAGAAAGAACCTCACTCTAAATGGTTTCAAGCTAATGTTTGAGTTAAACTGAAGTATATACTGTTGCTACTAGAACCTCACTCTAAATGGTTTCAAGCTAATGTTTGAGTTAAACTGAAGTATATACTGTTGCTACTATGTGTATATATTTTTTAAGAAAATAATGTCAACATTTTTAAAATAGAAGAAAATATTCTAACATTTGATATTATAAAAACTAAATATAGCCAATTGAGCAAAAGAGAACTTACATCAGAAAAGAGTGAATAATAAGATAAAGAGGAAAGGTAATGACATTGTAACAGTATTACAAATAACAAAATACATGTAAAGTTAACCTATTTTGTGGAGACCACCTACTAGTTATAAGCATTGATGTTTCCATATATATACTTTATAATTTATTAAAAAGGGTCATATAATCTTATATAATAAAATTGATTCAGTATTGAATAATAATATCGTTATCAGGGAAAATTCTTCATGAACCAATATATTTTTTACGATATATAAGCTATGCACTCCAAATTCTTGGGTCTTTATAGAGCCAAAAAGTTTAAATATGAGCCTCTAACATGTTGTTCTCATGACAGCAAAATCCACTTAGCAGCTGTGGATATTTCAGATGAGTTATATGTCTTATATACAATATAATTGTCGTAGGCAAATGAGTTATAACAGCATTTTTCATTCACATCATTTGGGGTAAGATTTGATAGGGAAATTGCATTAAAGAAAAAAGAATTTTTTATATTTAGAGCTCATGGCGAAATATATTATAATCTCTCTGCTTTAATTTCGCAAGAAAATAATTCTTCATATTTCCAGTTTTACTTCTATGGTACAGAGAATGAGCTATAAAATTAAATGAGAATATTTTATAATATAAATATGAGTGAAATCACAACTAAAAGTTAACGTGAATATGAGTCAAACTATAACTAAAAATTTAATAGACAAATTGCGAGTAAATTCATATACAAAATTCATTTGTGAATTGAATGATCACCCATCTTTTGAAGACTTCAAGAAACTAATAAATAGAGATGTTGTTCTAGATTAATGTGTTTATAACTCACAAATAGTAGATCATGTGGCCACAGTCTGGGTTGAAGGAAACAATAATAATATTTTATTTGAGAGAGAGATTATTGAGTAGATGATCAATCCCATAAATTTTTTTTTAATTTTTACTCTATTTTTATCAATTTAAATAATCATGATATTCAACCACGTGCATTGCACGTGCATCTCAACTAGTTTGGGTAAAAACTACAGTTTCATATCTTAAATCAATTCTTCCATTCAAATTGTATAGACAAAAAAAAAAAAAACAATTAACAATAAATGTGAGATTCATAAGGATAAATAGATAGACCGCACCTAACTATACAAAACAAGGCACATGAAGGCCGGCGAGAGTAGGCCGGCATCGAAGTTGGGCTTCAAAGCGCTCGCAACGAAGGAAAGAGGACGGATGTCATTGTCAGGTGAAAGGCCCACGATAACGTACGGATTGAAGCGCTCTCGGTGGTCTTCCTGAGAGCTGATTCTTTTCGTTGCCATTAAAAATCGAGGAGGAGGAGAAGCTTAAAAACCAGATGCTTTTTTTTCTTCTAATTATCTCCCAATGCCCAAAAAAACGAGGAGAAGAAGAAGCGTTAATTTCTTCTCTGTTTCATTTTTTATTAATTTCCAATATTATACCCTCATTTCATAAATTAAAGAATCTTTATTTGATCAATATCATGATCAGATCTTTCATCCTACGACTATAAATTTTGGTGGACCGAGCACTCGGTCCACTTAAATTTACAGAAGCTTTAGTCTCCACACACACACACATATATACATATACATATGGGATATCAAAATGATAGAAAATGTGCTAATCAAATCGATGATGCAAGTATCCAAAAAGGTTCAAATAATCGACTGTGACAACTTAATCATTGATGATGACAACTTAATCATCGATGTTGGAGGTCAACCATCAATGGTTGATTGGAATAATTTAGAATTTTGATTGATCTGGTTTATTTTATTCTGAGCCGTTCATTGTGAGGGGTATGTAGGCTCTTTCTCATATTTTTCATTAGAAGTTGTTGACCAAAATCAAAGAGAGAAAAAAGAGGAAGAAAGAGAGAGGGAGCTAGGGTTTCAACTTAGGTGGAAGGATCTTGCTTAGACTTTTTAGAAAGCACACTCGACATCGCTCTTTATCATCTGATTGTTAACCTTGTAGGAGTGCTATGCTTAGACTTCATCATCTGTGGATATTTCAGATGAGTTATATGTCTTATATACAATATAATTGTCGTAGGCAAATGAGTTATAACAGCATTTTTCATTCACATCATTTGGGGTAAGATTTGATAGGGAAATTGCATTAAAGAAAAAAGAATTTTTTATATTTAGAGCTCATGGCGAAATATATTATAATCTCTCTGCTTTAATTTCGCAAGAAAATAATTCTTCATATTTCCAGTTTTACTTCTATGGTACAGAGAATGAGCTATAAAATTAAATGAGAATATTTTATAATATAAATATGAGTGAAATCACAACTAAAAGTTAACGTGAATATGAGTCAAACTATAACTAAAAATTTAATAGACAAATTGCGAGTAAATTCATATACAAAATTCATTTGTGAATTGAATGATCACCCATCTTTTGAAGACTTCAAGAAACTAATAAATAGAGATGTTGTTCTAGATTAATGTGTTTATAACTCACAAATAGTAGATCATGTGGCCACAGTCTGGGTTGAAGGAAACAATAATAATATTTTATTTGAGAGAGAGATTATTGAGTAGATGATCAATCCCATAAATTTTTTTTTAATTTTTACTCTATTTTTATCAATTTAAATAATCATGATATTCAACCACGTGCATTGCACGTGCATCTCAACTAGTTTGGGTAAAAACTACAGTTTCATATCTTAAATCAATTCTTCCATTCAAATTGTATAGACAAAAAAAAAAAAAACAATTAACAATAAATGTGAGATTCATAAGGATAAATAGATAGACCGCACCTAACTATACAAAACAAGGCACATGAAGGCCGGCGAGAGTAGGCCGGCATCGAAGTTGGGCTTCAAAGCGCTCGCAACGAAGGAAAGAGGACGGATGTCATTGTCAGGTGAAAGGCCCACGATAACGTACGGATTGAAGCGCTCTCGGTGGTCTTCCTGAGAGCTGATTCTTTTCGTTGCCATTAAAAATCGAGGAGGAGGAGAAGCTTAAAAACCAGATGCTTTTTTTTCTTCTAATTATCTCCCAATGCCCAAAAAAACGAGGAGAAGAAGAAGCGTTAATTTCTTCTCTGTTTCATTTTTTATTAATTTCCAATATTATACCCTCATTTCATAAATTAAAGAATCTTTATTTGATCAATATCATGATCAGATCTTTCATCCTACGACTATAAATTTTGGTGGACCGAGCACTCGGTCCACTTAAATTTACAGAAGCTTTAGTCTCCACACACACACACATATATACATATACATATGGGATATCAAAATGATAGAAAATGTGCTAATCAAATCGATGATGCAAGTATCCAAAAAGGTTCAAATAATCGACTGTGACAACTTAATCATTGATGATGACAACTTAATCATCGATGTTGGAGGTCAACCATCAATGGTTGATTGGAATAATTTAGAATTTTGATTGATCTGGTTTATTTTATTCTGAGCCGTTCATTGTGAGGGGTATGTAGGCTCTTTCTCATATTTTTCATTAGAAGTTGTTGACCAAAATCAAAGAGAGAAAAAAGAGGAAGAAAGAGAGAGGGAGCTAGGGTTTCAACTTAGGTGGAAGGATCTTGCTTAGACTTTTTAGAAAGCACACTCGACATCGCTCTTTATCATCTGATTGTTAACCTTGTAGGAGTGCTATGCTTAGACTTCATCATCATCTGCGTATTCTTCTCAGAGATTCGCTATTATCATCAAGGAGGATGGTTTGCAAAATTAAAAGGTTGTAAGATCATTTTAGTTGCGCTTAGTTGTTATTTGTTTTATTGGTTTCAACTAATTTTTATGGTGTACTCAAGTCGGGGTTGAACTGAGGAAGTGGTCACTAGTTAGGGCTAGGTAAACTCGTGTATGAAGCGTTTAGGTCAAGCGACTAGTTTAGGTCAAAGAGTTTCGCTTTTATTGACCTATTCAATCGGGTGTGTGGTTTAGAAAAGTTTCACATAGTGAGAAAGCCCCTCAGCAAGAAGGAAGAATGGATGTAGAATTGTTTATTAAAAGAAATATAAAATCTTGTGTGTTCTACCTATGATTGTTTTCTGTTATTTGTATTGTTTACTACTTTGCTTATTATTGTTTTTATTCCGCTGCATATTTTGTGATATCCCGGAAAATTATTAACAATCCTATTTATCTTACTTCTAGACTTGCATCTCAGATCCAATATACATGACGTTACTTTAGTGTGCAAGCCAAGCAAGGGATCTAGTCTCTTTCAGTATACCAAATACTTCATAAATGCTTCCCAAACACCCTATAAGCATTGATCAATGGAACAATCCCACTTAAACAATATCAATACTACATATAAGATGAACTGAGATTACAACTAATTAGTTGACCAAAAAATATGCGATTTATTTATCAATTTATATAAAAACCACATTACTCTGAATTTTTTTTTATAAAAACCACATCAATGAAAGAATTAACTAATAAAACACTTTTCTATTTCAAATTTCTTGTACTCACAAATTCACTGAAAAGGGAGAAATTTTTTGATCCACAAGTTAGGTATTTACTAGTTACTAGTTCTCAAAACCGTCAAAAAAAAAGTTTAACTTCAAGAACGTTGCTAACCATAGTTTGAATAAATCTCAATATGTGTGCATTACAACAAAAGGTGTAAATTATGATAATTTTTTTTTTGTCTCTACGCGACATATTTTTGTGTCACATAAATGAAGCGCGACACATACCAAAAGTATGATTAGATCATGTGTGGAGAGCGTCTTTTTACACATATGAGAAGGTATTACAAAACTCGTGGCACATATATGTGTCACGAGTGGTGACACATGATTATGTCTAAACCATAAAAATATAAGGAGTATCATCATTAAACTCTATAATTTCTCAGAAGGTTACTCATCCTAAAATTACTCCCACCAAAACACTTTAGCTTATACTCTATCATAAATATTTAACCATCACCATAATTAAAATTTAAGATTTATTATTTAAGCCAATTAATAGATCCTTTCACAATCCATGATAGATTACTGGCATTTTTTAATTATATTTAATTGTATATCTAATGACACAAATATGTATCATGATATGTTGCACTTTTTATTTGGGTCACTATTATTTAATCATTTTCAAATAAAATGATACTTTTATATGTGTCATAAAATAAATGTAGGTACATACAACTTTTATTATAGTGGTAAATATAATAAGACAATTGTTAATAGTAAAATGTTCTCTCAATAATCAAAGGGAAATTTGCTTGGAGGAACTTCTAAAACTAACGTTATGCATCCTCCTCCCCAACCAAAAAACCATGCTCCCCAATCCTTGTACTGAAACTTTAGTGTAACTATCCCTCAAATACTGTAGAAACCCACTATCCAATAAAGCTATTCCAAAATTACCCTTCCCATTTAAAATAAAAAAAACACATTTTCTTCCCCCTTCTATGCATGTTTTTCGAAATCCTCTGCAACTATTTTTTCTTATCACCCTCTTCTTCTCAAGATCCCATTCCTCCTCCGCCACCGACGAGGATCCCGACCGTCGACACCACAAGTTGTCCGTCATCGACCCCTACAGGTTTGATCCATCTTCATTGACGCTTGTTGATGACTATGACTAAACAGACAATTGGATCCAGGCTAGGATCGGTTCTAATCCATAACTAGATCGGTCCCCCCTAGGTCCTCGTCGGGACAGGGTAGGGGAGAGTGGTGAAGGGGCTGCTTTCTTCTTTGACTTTATGTCTGGTTCTTGAACGGGGGCTTGATATCCACGCTACACAGACAACAAGAAGCCATGAGAGGGCGGGACCGGTTCCCCCGTGGTTCCTCCGACGGTCAAGTTAGTAAAACTCGAGTGGCGAAGGGGAAGGTCAAGAACCGAGGTGGTTCTTGAAGTGGCAATGTGCATGCCCAGAGGATCTATGTGAACTCCTCTGTGTAGACGAAGAACTGCAGGTTCTTTTTCTATTTTTTTGAGAGAGAGAGAGACAGAGGGAGAGAGAGCTCTTTCTTAGATTTCCCCCCTTTAGAGGTTAGGAGCCTACATGTATATATCTTCATGGTCGGGATCAATAGGTCACCTCTAGCTCTGCATAGGGAGGCGATGATAAAGTTGTTAGACCCTAGAGGGGTGTGTGATTAGGGTCTTAAGGCTATAATTATGCAATAAAAATAAGATAAGCAACACACTATAGAGAGAACAACCAAAGCAAATGAGATAGAGTTAGAAATCGTTATCCAAGTGATGCGAGATGTGTTAACAAGGTTCGACCCGCTGACCTACGTCCCCGCTCCCCACTCTCGAGGAGAATCCACTACACAACCCGATTTGGAAGCTGGAACTTCTTCTACATAACGATCTCCACAAGATCTCATAACTACACAGTTGATTACCACAAGATCTCACTCCCACACAGTTGATCTCCACAAGATCAAGCTTTCAAAAGTAGTAATGGTGTAAAAACTCTCTCTTTATAATATCCCTATAGCAAGGGGAAAGATTACACTGAAGGTGGGATATGAACTTAAAAAACACAGAAAAACAAGTTTGAAAATTTTGGCTCTCAGTAAAAACAAATCTTTGGTTTTTCAAAGTGCTTGGGATAGGTTGAAGAAGAGGGGTATGAAGGGTTTAAATAGGAGAAAATACTACAGCCAAAACCCATACCCAAATCCCCCAAATCCCGTAAAAATCATCATCTAAAAACTGTACGTAAAAGGCCGTTAGAGTAAACGGTGGTCGACCGTGAAAATCTCGCGGTCGACCGCGAGCTACTTTCGAGGCTCGAAAAATTTCCAGAGACTTTTGCGGTCGACCGTGTCGGTCGGCTGTGGGAATTTTCGAGCTGACGGTCGACCGTGGTGGTCGACCGTAAAAGTTTATGCAGCCCACTCAACAAAAGACACAGGCGCGGTCGACCGCGAACTGACACAACAGATATAGTATTTTAAAATCAATTTTGACTCTTTAAAAAATCTGTAAAAATACTAAAATGACTTCTAAAAATTGTGTAACTTTGTAAATTATTTTTAACACTAAAAACAAACTGTTTGGAAAAGGAATTTTACAAAAAGGTCCTCATACTTGTGAAAAATAATATTTTGTCAAAACGCTCAAAGATATAAGTATGAAAACGTGTGTGTGATATCCCAATAGCTTCAAGTAAAATCTACAACTACTTACCTATATTCTAGCACTAGAGAGAAAAGAAAAACTAGCTAATATCCTCATATAGAATTACAATTCTTTGAGTCTTGATATAGCTTTGAGTTGATGAAGCTTTGACTTGTATGTGTTGTTCTTGATTAACATTTGCTTCATCACTATGCCTCCTCCTCCTTTGGATATCATCGTTGTAGCTCATATTCCATCCAATCCTCCATATGTGGTGCTAACAAGCTTGATATATATACTAACTACAATATCACTCAACAAGCAATTAGTACCGATAATGGTGGTTGTAAAACATCATCAAAATATAAGGGCTGACAAAAGTGTGGGCTAAGAGCTCAGTCATCCCTCGCTTTATAGGTGTTGGCTGGTGACTGGAGGGGAAGTCATTTTGGTACGGGAGAGGGTGTCTTTGTATTTTTAGAAAAATAATTGAGAGCGTGACAGAAGACATGATGGCATGCTGAGTCATCCCTTGCTTTACATGTGTCGGCTGGCGACTAGAGGGGAAGTCACTTCGGCACAAGAGAGGTGTTAGTCCCTTGGGGGGGTGAATAGGGTCAATGCTAATCTAATTCCAATTATATGCCAATTAAAAACTTTCTTGATTAACTAATTCTTGTAAAAGATATATGAGTGACTTATGAGCAAGAATATAAATTACAAGCACAAAATAATTATACACAAAGTAAACTCAAACACAAGATATGATCATGGAGTTCGGTCAACCCTTGACCTACATCTCCGCTCCTCACCTTGAGGAGATTTCTACTATCTCTACACACCCGGTCTGGAAGCCAGAACTTCTTTACACACTCGGTTTTCTAGTTCACCGAAAACTTTACAAGACACTCACAATGTACATACACAAACTACAACCTCAAGTGTTGGTCCTCACGTATCGCCTCCCTCAAGTGCTTAGCTTTACTACCTCTCTCTAGGCTTTACTACCGATGCCACTCCTCTTGGTATCGACTATGTCCTCACCACACACTCCTCTCGGTGTAAATATGTATTACAAAGTGATACTCTCACAATAAGGCTCAATTACAAGATTTGTTCTCTAATTATGAATGAGAACACAATGAAGCTCACTCTCACAGTATCACTCACCACAACCCACAATATAGTGTATGTAATCCTAAAAGCTCAATAGGGATGTGTGTGTGATAAATGAGTATAAATAAAATCTAACTCAAAAAGAACTAGCAATAAAATTGATATGAAATTCAAGAATAAAAATGTAATGAGTTAGGGAAACTTCTCTATAAACACAAAGAGTGGATAATGAGATATTGAGGATGGATTCCTCAACCAAAGATGTAAGCTCCTCTTTGTGAAAATCAAACTCCAAACTTAAAATAAACTAAATCAAACTTTTAAACTCTTTTAAAACTTGTTTAAAACTCTTTTGGGTGGTTGGAAATAGTTAATACAAAAGGGTATTTATAGGCTTGAAGAAACCAGCCCAAGAATCCAACAAAAACACTTAAAAATATTAAAATAATCAAAGCTGAAAACTAGTCGTTACTGTGCAACGGCTAACTTGGCGGTCGATCGTAGTGCCAAGGCCGGTTGAGCGCGAAAGGTTGAAAAATAGAGAAAGTCTCTGGACAATTCGTGGTCAACCGCCACGACCACTCCGGTCGACCGCGACAGATATATGGCATGCATAGTTTTAAAACAAAATTGCTAATTTTTAAACTATCTTTAAAAATAGTAAATAAATTCAGAAAAATATAAAACTTTAGAGAATGCTTGTAAACATGCAAATGAATATGTTACGAAAACTGGTTTTCAAATAGTACATCCCATTTGTGAAATCTTATTATTCTGCAAAATCGGTTAAAATGCAAAATATCGAAATACATGATTTTGACAAAATGACTTAAACAAAGCTTTGAAACACTTTAGAATGGATTTATAGACTTATATAAGATATAAAAATAGTGTGAATAAGTCTTCAATGCATAAACATAATATTTTGCAAATTCAATAGAATATGAAACTCATAAATGTGAAAATGAAGATATATATTGTTTCATATCTATATAGCTAAACCAAAACATATATGTATATATATAACTATATATAAAACCAAAACATGTATGTGTGTGTAAATTTGAGCTTATAGAATTAGCACACATTATATATAAACCTATTCTAAGTATACCAATATGAATCTTCTGAAGCTTGAATTTGATTGATTGACTTGATTTGCATAGGCTTCAATATCAATGTAGCTCATTTTCCTATGTATACTAAATAATACAAAACAAAATACTAAGTGATTGAAAACCAATATTAGTCGTAAATTGTTTGTTAAATCATCATCAAAACAAGAAGGCCAATAAGTGGGTGTCTCTGTATTTTTCGGAAAGTGATTGAAAGCATGGCTGTTTGTGGGAAAATTTACAGTAAAAGAAATAAAGGAAAATTGATTTGTATTCCTTCGATCTCAATTATAATTTGGATTCCGATTACAAAAGAGAGGAGAATGAATTTGATTCTTCCCTTTGTTTAAAACTGGGTTCTTCACGGTGGCGATGGAGTGCCTCCCTCGAATGCTCGCGTCGAGTTTGCTCTCCGTTGACGATCCGAATATCTTGATTCACTAGAACAATATCTTCTCCTCATGATTTGACGTTGTGGAGAACTTGTGTGGCAAGTTTTAGAACTCTGGACGAGTTGATAACTCTGAACGAGTTTGAACTCTTGAAAAAGAGTTGATTTAACCGAATGTCGGTTATAAGCCAAGGATGAAGAAGCTCCTCGTTGCCGAATGTTGAAGATGATCTTCCTTGGAGGATGATGCTGATCCCCTCAAAAGCTCGCCCAAGGATCTCTCCTGTTGCTGCCAAGCCAAATGGTCAATCTGAGCCAAGAACTTTCAACCCTTCACTGCCAAGTCCCAGATCCAAAAAGCCAGCCTGAACTCAATTGAGTTTACCCATATTTATAGGGAATTAAGAGGTGTAACCGTCCCCCTTAATTCTCTCCATAATGGGTAGGGTTGTCCATCCGGGCCGGCCCGGGCCGGGCAAAACCGGGACCCGGACCCGGGTACCCCGGGCCGGGTCCGGGCCCGACCGGGCCGGGTTCCGGGCCCGACCGGGTGATTTTCTTTTTTTTTTAATTTTTTTTTCCAAAATTTTTTAATGTTATTTAAATTATAAATTATAAAAAAAAGATAAGAAAAATAAGAAAAATAATAATTTTATTAATTACTTAAAATGACATAAATTACAAATAAAAAATGATAAAAACAAATCCTTTATTAATAATTAATAAATCAATTACAAATTACAAGTACAAATTTATTTTGGAATTAATCACATCACAATAGATAAGTAAATCCCAACTAGGTTGGCACCTACTCACCTATATCACTATCATTTGCAATTATTTCCAAAATAATTCTTTACAAATTGTAAGCTAAGATATAAAAACTACAATCTATTCTTTATATCTATCTGCTAGTCCCAATTCTTCAAATTTATCTTCAATTCCAGCCATCCGATCGATGCCTTGCGTTCGCTTCTCGTACCTCCACCAATCTTGTAGGCACATCACCGCTTGTACAGTATATGGATCCAAGCATGTCCTGTGATCGTCGATCAAACGACCTGCTGTGCTGAAGGCGGATTCCGAAGCTACCGTCGAAACCTGCACTGTTAGTAAATCACGAACCATGGTGGAAAGTATAGGATATGAAACTGATCCATATACTTTCCACCATTGCAAAATATCTAAAGCATTTCCTTGACATCTAACTAAAGAAGCAGAAAAATATTCATCTATTTCAGAAACCTCTGATGATGACGATCCAAGTCCAGATCCACCAGTTAGCTCGCCTACCATTGCATACCTATCAAAACTTACACTTTTACCTCGGGCTCGGGATGAGCTCGAAGAAACCGAAGCTATAGACTGTTGTGCAGCTACACCATGTCTAGCTGCATACTCATCATATAAAGTTTGAAAATAATTTCTAATAAGTAAATGATGAGTAGTAGCATTCAGGGTGGTTCCATCATCTAAGTCTATAACCTGTCCACCATACAATGACTGTAACAAACTTCGAAGGCCAATATCCTTCAAGCATGGATCAATAAGAACCCCCAAACCAAAAATATGAGGAATAGGCCTAAAATACTTATTAAATTTGCTCTCCATTTCAAAAACCATAGGTCCAAAAGTAGCATCCAAACGATATTTATCAAAAATTTTTTGAATATTTAAAATTTGTAAAGCAGCTAAAGTAATGGTTGGATAATAACAGCCAGATAATAACATGGTAGCATCATAAAAAACTTGTAACATTTCATTTAAATTACATATAACTGTCCATTCATCTTCAGTTATTCCATAAGTGCTACCAGAACTAGAACTAGAAGCATAATAGTTTATAAAATCAGTTATAATGTCTTTATATTCTATTGCTACACTTAACATTGCATATGTGGAATTCCACCTATGGTCAACATCTTTTGGAATTAGTCTAGGCTTTACATTTTTTCTTTTACAAAATTGTTTCCATCTTTTAAGTCTTTGTTCAGAAGCACTATGCATGTAAGCAACTGTTCTAACCTTTTCTATCATGGGTTTAATTTCAGTAAATGCACTTTGAACAATTAAATTTAAAATATGACAGATGCACCTAATATGAAAAAGATCACCATGACATGGCAATGATAAAGATGATCTGATAAAATCAACAACTACATTGTTATTACTTGCATTATCTAGTGAAAGAGAAAATATTCTTTCTAAAATTTCTAATTTTATAAGTTCTTCAATTATTAAATTTGCAACATTAGCACCAGTATGTGACTCTTCTATTGCAATAAAAAAAACAACTCTTTTAAACATTTGCCAATTTTCATCAATCCAGTGTGCTGTGATACATAAATATCCAGTTTGTGCTCTAGATGTCCAAATATCAGAAGTTAAAGAAAATTTACAGTTTAAATTTTTAAAATAAGAAATTATTTTTTCTTGTTCTTGCTGATAATATTTTAAAATATCACGTTGACAGGTTTGACGAGAAAATTTTTTAAATGCAGGATAAAAACCATCTCTAAACATATCTTCAAATTCATCATCTTCTACTAATTTAAAAGGAAGGTTTTTAAGAATGATAAACCTGATTACGCATTTCCTGGCTCTGGCAGCGTCATAGTTCCAACTACCGAGACTACCAGAAGAGGAGGATTGAGAAATCATAGATTGTCGGATATCACCTTGAGGAGTCTGGCCTTTGTTGTGTTTATCTAAATGGCGTTTGAGGTGGTTGGTGCCGCTCTTATGATGAGCTTGAAAAATCTTGCCGCACAAAGCACACTTAGCCTTCTGGGTGAGGTTCTGGGTGAGGATCCTACCGTATTCATCCTTGGTGACGTCGATCTTCTCGTAAAAATTCCACACATCGGATCTTGGCCGTTTAGGAGCTCTTGGTGCAGATTCGTCGCCACCGGATTTGGGATTAACTTCGGTAGGAGGACTCATAGTAGGAGGACTCATTTCAGGATCAAGAGAAATATTTTGCTCTTCATAATCGGATCCGGAAGCCATTTGATGAAAGGATTAGAATGTATAAATAAGAGAGTATAAGAGAGAGTATAAGAGTATAATAGAGAAGAGATGAGTTTTTGGTGTGAAGAAAACAAATGAAAACCCCCTCTATTTATAGAACCAGCCCCCTAGACAAATGACCAAAATAACCTCACAAAATAGCCGTTTTTTGACCGTTTTTGGGGGCAAAAACGTCAAAAGGCCAAATCTGACCGTTGTGGCCGGGCCCGCCCCGGCCCGCCCCCCGACGGGCCGGGCCCCGGGCCCGGGCCGCCCGGCCCGGATTTAGCCCGGCGCCGGACTGTTCGGGGCCGGGCCCGGGCCAGCGGGTAAAATGGACAGCCCTAATAATGGGGTTGAGAGGGGTGTAACTGTCCCCTTAATCCGCTCCTAAGTGGGGTGGAAATCCCTCAAATCATGGAGGGAAAACGGTTCCTGCAACCGTGCAGCTCGTGTTTGAACCAGTCAAACGCCCACCTTGGCGTTCAGGACCCTAACTCCGCAATTTAGAATGGAGATGCGGAGTTGGGTACTCGCTGGGTGTTGAAAAATGCGAGGGCCACCCGCGTTTGGTTTGTTGAGGATTGAAAACGCGAGGGTCGCCTGCGTTTCAAGAATTAAAATGCGGGGGTCACCTACGTTTCACGAATTGGAACGCGAAGATGAATTCCGCGTTTTTAGAAGGAGCCAATGACTATAGCTTCTTCTGCAGAGCGTTGCAAAGACTATTATCTTGTAATCTTCATCTTGACTCCTTAAAAATATGAGAGTCGTCAGATTGTAACTCCCGATATTGATTGTAAAGACTATTGATTAGAGCTTTCATCAGTTGTTGTGAAGGTTGTCAGATTGTAACCTTCATCGGTCTATGTGAAAGTCTTCAAATTATAGACTTCTGGAAATCATCAGATTGTAACTTCCATCATCGGTGTTTGATGAGGGATCATCTATCTATTTTGATTTTTTTGACAGCCTACAATGGCAGAAGACATGTGAGCAGCTGACAAGTCAAGGAGACCATCAGGCCAAAATCTGAATAAGGTGGACTGTGATGCTGACATATGCTCTAGGGGAGAGGCTTGTGGTAGGGGTCGAGTCTTCAACTTAGCCGACAGTAGGGAATATCCATCAAGTCATCTCCGTGAGTTGCTAAGTGACTGGTCGAATGCCCTAGGTGAGTCATCATCGACGATAGGGTCGACTGATCCCACATTTCGTGTCGGCATGAAAGGATGTCGACTTGATGAGTCAGTGGGGTCAAGGCTTCTGTTGGACTTGGGCCACTTAAGTTAGTTAAGGTCATTTTACCAGGACTCTTATTGTATTATTTTATAAATACATGTATCTTGGATTAGTGAACACCATAACAACGCTCCTTGATTGTCTTCGCTCCGTCGTCACCCCCTACGACAAGAATAAGAAAGCTCGTCATTGTCTTCACTCTGACAAGGACCCCACTAACTGCAAGCTCGATGTCTAAAACCTCGGCTAGAAGACCAGTACCGACCCACAAGTCCCTCTTCATCATCTGAATTTTGTTTTTGTTTCTAATTAATTTCTCCCATTGCACATAGTCACCCTCAAGGTCCATTCTTTTTCCTACAAGTAAGTGTCTTTTAATTCTTCAAACTGCATCGGATTCGTTATGCTTATTACTATCACTTGTGTGTTTTGTTTGCCCACCAAGTGTTTGTTGATATGCCTAGCTCTCAATCACCAAGTAGAATTTACAATTCCTGTGAAGTTGATGGTAACTATTTTCTTAACTTTTACTTCTTTAGATTAGTGTTTCACGTGTCAAGGTTATATTGTCAAAATCAAATAGAAAATATCCAGACTCCATTTTCTCTTTATTCCAAATCCGGTGAAGCTTTGTTGCATCCTAATCAAATATATGACAAGATTGAATCTGTGATTAAATCATTCGGCTTCGTAAATTGGTTATCTTATCGAAGACGTTGGGAACAGAAAATGATTTTCTATACAAATTGCTGGAATAGTAGGAAAGATCAACTTTCTTATAGGGGTTAGTTACCTTAATTAATAACATAAGCAAAATGAAAAGGAAATTTATACAACAATAGTATAAAATGTTTGCGTTGCATTAGCAGAAAACTTAGTACATAAGAAGTTGTTCTTCCCATACCTTCATACATACAACCTTGAGAATTAGTATAATGCTAGTTAGGAATCAACCAAGGGGACAACAACTATGGTGCATTAGTCCTAATTTCTTTTACATATGAAATTTATGTTAATAAAACTAACTTTAGGTACAAATTAATAAATAATAAATTAATGAAATAAATAAGCGCAGGTGTACTCATGTGTACATTTTCAAATTCATGTATCTTGGCTTGAATTTCTTCTTTTTTGTTTAAGGATATTTCCCAAATTTTGGGGAATTGGCTTTGTGTGTGACGTCTAATGAATTAAGCCCAAAGTTTATAAACCAGAGAAATGGAGAATCCTTAGAATTAGACAATTAATGTCTTAGTCACTCCTACACCATACGAGCACTCTCTGTTTTTTACAATAAATGCTGGTGTTATAAGATATTTATACATTCTGTATGACATATACGCTTTGTCGATGACATATGCGTGTCTCATGTGATGTTTATACATTTTGTGTGACATATACTCCTTGTCAGTGATATATGCTGGTGTTATGTGATATTTATTCATTTTGTGCGACTTATACTCATTATTTGTGGTAGTTCATCATTTTCTGTGATGCGTAGATGTTATCTGTGATCTTTTTGTATCACTTGTGACTTTTACACATTTAATGTGATACATAATCTTGTTTGTTGTTGTATATGACTATTACTTCACTTATTTTCTATTTAGGTACGATTATGGCATACATGCATATTTATACATCAAAGCGATCCTAGAAGAAAAGGAGGCCATGGATGTTGAATCATATAAAGGGAGTCTGAAATGTTAAGGGCATGACTTGCTGCTCAAATTATATGTGAAGGTTGAGAATTAACAAGAAGTTAGATGTAGATAATCCTGAATATATTTTATACTTTGGGGATAATGATGTATCATTGATTGAGTAGAAGTATTAGACAAACACATACAACATAATTCTATGTTGGATATTAGCTTGTTCTTTGTCACATCAACATGTATCATTCATGAATGAAGTTATCAAAATTTTGATTTTTTTGGTCCAAAGGATAATTTCTACGGTTTATGAAAAAAAATCCATCATCACTCCCTTAGTAGGTGATACTCTAAGGATAATAGGATCGCCGACTTCAAACTCCAACTTTCTTCTTCTATTATCGGTATAGCTTTTCTGCCTGCTTTGAGCTATACAAAGCCTCTCACGTATCTGTGACAATGACAGAATGTGCATTTATAATTACTCTATAAACTTTTCTTTAGGATATTACATAGAATCTAAATGTATAAATCTTACAGCTATCACATATACCAATAAGTCACACAAACAGATTTAACACATAAATGTCATAATAAAATGATAAAAGTAACATATAATAGACAACAACCCCCAAAAGAGCTTTAATTCTGCCAAGAAATGTTAGTCTTGGATAGGTTCAATGCATGTGGCTTGGTTATGTCCTTCAGTGTGACACCTTGAGCACTTAACTGGACGTCTATTCTTAGATTGGTTGTTGATACATCTATTCTTACTTCTTCCACGTCTGTTTGTCGTCTTGGGGGAAGTATGTCAGCTATTTCATCTGTAATATCTGGCTTATTGTAATTTAGAACAGGAAAGAGAATGTGTTCATAACTTTTATTGAAAGCTCCAGTCGCCATGAACCAATCGCAATACGGGTATACACCTCTATACACGAAGTTAATAGCAGCACATACACATGTTTATTGGTACACATCATTAACTTCTACTGATTTTTGAGTTGATACCTCAAAGATTTCAGCAAACAGGAAGTGTTCTCCCCACACAAATCCAACTGTTAAAAGATTCAACAATATTGAAAGTTGTTTGTGGGAAATTTGTAATAAGAAAATTGAATGAAAGAAATGTATTTGATTTTATTCTCTCTAACTGCTTAGAAAAAGAATGTTTACAAATCTCTCAACTCTCGATTACAATTGGATTTCCGATTACAAAAGAGAAGAGAATGATCTGGATTCTCTCCTTTGTTTAATTCTGGGTTCTTCTTGGTAGCGATGAGATGCCTCCCTCGAATGCTTGCGTCGAGTTTGCTTCTCGTTGACGATCCGACGTCTTGCTTCACTGGAACGTGGTCTTCTCCTCACGATTTGACGTTGTGGAGAACTCTGAACGAGTTTAGTCCAACCCTCGATCTGATTATCAAAAATCCGATCTAAGCAATCCAAAAAGAGAGATGCTAACTCTGTTGAGTTTGTTGATATTTATAGGGGGATTAGGGGTGTAACTACCCCCATAATCCGCTCCTAAATGGGGGCTTAGTTACCCCATTGATCGGGTGTAACAACCCACGTAAGCCATTCCTCAAATCGTGGGTGAAGAGCAGTTTTCGAAACTGCCTGGATCGTGTTTGAACAGGTCAGAATTTTGACATGCGTTCTGGCCTAAATTCTGTGTTTGAACGCAGCATCTGGAGGTGCGTTCTGCAGCGATATTGAGCTGCGTTCTTCGATGTTTGAAGGTGCGTTTGGCAGCAGTATAGAGCTGTGTTCGACGTCGGTTGGAGCTGCGTTAGGCAGCGATGATGAGCTGCGTTGGGCAGCGATGATGAGCTGCGTTGGGCAGCGACGATGAGCTGCGTTGGGCAACGATGATGAGCTGCGTTGGGCAGCGATGATGAGCTGCGTTGGGCAGCGATTGGAGCTGCGTTTGGGCAGCGATGATGAGCTGCGTTGGGCAGCGATGATGAGCTGCGTTGGGCAGCGATGATGAGCTGCGTTGGGCAGCGATGATGAGCTGCGTTGGGCAGCGATGATGAGCTGCGTTGGGCAGCGATGATGAGCTGCGTTGGGCAGCGATGATGAGCTGCGTTGGGCAGCGATGATGAGCTGCGTTGGGCAGCGATGATGAGCTGCGTTTGAGCAGCGATGATGAGCTGCGTTTGAGCAGCGATGATGAGCTGCGTTTGAGCAGCGATGATGAGCTGCGTTTGAGCA
>NC_033803.1:9545699-9552324 GCF_001876935.1 Asparagus officinalis | reverse complement strand
CTTTTTTTTTTGGTTCATCTGTAATGATTTGGGCTTTAGCTTGTTTGACTAAGATCGTCATCTTCAGGGGAGCTGGGCATTTCTGAGTTTAAGACAGATCTGACGTCATAGATGGAGAGAGCCACGAGCCTGTATGAGAAGGACTTTATCCCCAGCTTAGTTAGAAGGATGGCCTCGGAGGGATTTACTTCATCTTCTTTCTCGATCAGCTTATCTGGGGTTACTGCTTGGAGTATTAACCCCTTTAAAAGGGTTAATTATGTGATAGGCTGAGGTTGGTCACCAGAACGCATGTCTAAATTATGCGTTCTGCTGTTTAAACGTGAGGGTACGTTCGGAAATCAAAACCCCCTCTTTTGAAAACGCGAGAATCACGTTTCGGGTGAGATTTGCCTAAAATCCCGCTCTGATTTGACAACTATAGCTGTTTATAAATGGGCCACTGAGGTCAAATCAAAAGGTCATTCGACTTTTCCCCCTTTTACTCGATTTCTAAACAGGGCTACTGTTCATCTTCTCCAGCACTTCAACGGAGGAAAAGATTCGTTCCTAAATACTTCGCACATCTTCGTCTTCTTCGCCACAGTTTCCATGGGACCTAAGAAGAAAATGGCGTCCAAATCGAAGATCGCCGAAGCTCAGGGTGCTTCTTCAGCTAGAACCTCTGGGGACGATCAAATCCCCGCGCCTTCGTCGCTGGTTTCTTCAACTAACGGTAAGATTGAGCCCTTGGAAGTTGGTTTGATAGATCTCACGTCCCTTACCCCTGATTGACGATCTGTATTTAAGCTCAAGAGATAATTCTGGGCTGGTGATCGATTTTAAGAAAACGCATGGCCAGCTCCATCGTTCATAAAATTTCAACGCAGGTTTAGACCCTGCGTTCGAGGATCTGAACGCAGGTCTAAATCTTGCGTTCAACATTAGATGCAGGTTAAGACCCCGCGTTCGAGAATCCGAACGCAGGTCTAAACCTTGCGTTCAAAAAATTTAGATGCAGGTTAAGACCCCGCGTTCGAGAATCCGAACGCAGGTCTAAACCTTGCGTTCAAAAAAATTTAGATGCAGGTTAAGGCTCCGCATTAAATGATCTGGACGCAGGTCTGAGACTTCTTCTGACTAACTTTTCTATTTGCAGTATACTACTCCAGCGAGCCTCTTTCCTTTAACTATTACTTCGGTCATGCGGGAGGTGCGGTGAAGAATACAATCTTCAGTTTTGCCTTCGAGTATCCAATATTCCAGGACACCCATAAAGAGCGGGCGAAACTCATCACTCAGGCTTTTTCTGAGACTCTCAGGTCTTTGGTTACAAATGTCAAATTTGAAACCGCAGAGCGTGAGATTTTAAAGAAGCCGTCCTTCCTATTCGGGGATTCTGTAAAAATGGACCCCAAGCGGATGTCCGAGGGGAATTACAAATGGCTGAAGGTCGTCAACAACCGTCGTCTTTTCCTTCCCAATCTAGAGCGGATGTGGTCGATCTCTTATTATCAGTGCGCTTCTATCCCACGGTCGATGAATTGGGAACTTGTTCAGGACCAAGGCGGTGTTGCTACGGGGCACATCACTCATCGGGGTACTCATCCCGCTGGCTTCAATAATTTTATGGCTTTGAAGCCAGGTTTATTCCAAAAAGAGCACCCTGTCGGAGAGCCTGCTAAGTTGGCGGAGGTGTTTATTAGAACATTTATTTCTGTCAAAGGAGAGTTCCCTGCTCGGGATTTCAGGGCCCCTACTTGGGTTCACTCCAGTGATGCGGACTGGTGGGCCCGGATGATAAATTTCGTCTTGGAGGAACTAGAAGAACCCTTGAGAATTTCGGATTTGAGAGTTCCTATAACAGCCACTCGATACGGTATTCCTCCGAATTACAGCGGACTCTTCGCTATGCTGGAATTCTACAACCCTCACACCGGCACCTTTTTCACCCCAGTTGGTGAACTGGGCTTCGCTCTCCACGAAATGTTTGAAATTTCTGGATTGTCCTTTGGAGAATTGCCTTATGAGGAGTTTGTTCCCGGAAGCAGGGAATTAGAGATCCTAAAAAATGGTGCTCCCGAAGTCTATGACACTTACTGGGAATTGATGTGTCATTTCCAGATATGTGCGCAAATTACCGGGAAAAGAGCAAGTGGTGTAAAACAAGGATAGTGGTCGGAGTATCTTTTCCTCAATCTATGGGACAAAGAAGCCGATGTGACTCGCTTGGCCGCCAGTACTCTTGAGGAGATCACTGTAGGGTGAAAATTTGATTCTTCCGAAGAAAGGAGTTTCGTTTGTATTTATAAGAAAGCTTATTACAAACTAACAAATCAAATGTTTACAACAGAAGCAGAGGGAAGGCCCTCTTTGTTTTGTGTGGGGACTTTAGGTGGCGATAGATGTTGAAGCGTTGTGTGGTCCCCACAAGGCCAGTGGATGCTATTACAGTAGAAGTCTTATACCCCGCTGTTCTATTGGCTTATGGACGACCCTTGAATCTTCTTTCAGCCATGGTGTGCTGCTTACAAAGTGGCTTGCGGGAACTATCTTCCGAGTTTATTGCTGTCAAGAAAGTGGATTCCGACGGGAAGACTATCATTCAGACCCCAACCCCTCGAGTGCCTATGCCATACATTTATTTGGTATCTTGGTTCGTGTTGCACTGTCCTCCGCTCGAGTGCCGATGCCATACATTTATTTGGTATCTTGGTTCGTGTTGCACTGTCCTCCGATAATGACGACTCCTGAATCAAGTGGCACTTCAACTCCTCTTGTTCAGCAATTAGAAACCTCTGAATGGGCCGGTTGGTGTAGGCATATAAAATTGCTTATAGGGCCCTTAACACGGCTCAACACGAACTAATGAACCATCGGGCGACGTATCTAAGCATGATCTTTAGCCCGTCAACACTGAAGCCAAACAATGTGCGACGGAGCGGATTAACGAGGCTACGAAGCTGACGACCGTCAATGGTCATTCGAAGAGCTGTGCTCTGCATCACGCTACATAGGAGTGGGAAAGCCCCTCCTCGTATGCGTGACAACGGCTGTCAGATGCTTGCGTGGATCTGACCAACCACCGAGCGTTGGCGGCTCTCGTCCCTTCACCTGGACAACTGAGGTGAGCCGCATTTATGAGGGTGCAGGCTGTTTCGGCGCCTGTCCGCTCATTCGTACTGTGGACGGCCATCTGACGGGCCTGGAGTATTGTGCCCTCTCCCTTGATTTGTGGGATTTGACCACTGATGTAACTGTTCCCATACTCCAAGTGGGCAGTTGACAGTGAGCTGGCGAGTCTGCAGCTTGGGTCTGCAGGCGAGCTTGCAGGCGAACTGGGTCTGCAGGTGAGTTTGGGACTGCAGGCGGACTTGGGTCTGCAGGCGAGCTAGCAGGCGAACTGGGTTTGCAGGCGAGCTCAGGTGCGCAGGCAGACTTGGGTCTGCAGGCGGATTTGGGACTGCAGGCGAATTTGAGTTGCAGGCGAGCTCCTGAGCATGGATTGAAGAATAGGCCGTAACTTTCAAACCGTAAGTCGGAATTGGACGAATTATATATGAAAATCGCCTATCTCGACGAGATGGAGCCATCCGAACCGAGCCGAAGGCTTCGGTTCGCTTCCTCCGTTTTGCCAAATTCCTTACGGTTTGGGAGATATCTGCGTTTTCCCCTTTTTCTGCTATTTCGGGCGAGGTTTTAGCAGTTTTGTTCTGAACTTCTCTGATAAGGATTTAAAGGCAATTTTTATTGCCTACAAAACCCCCTCCAAAGTTTTCAGACCTGAATCAGGCCGCATGGGGTCTGGAACACTTTGGATATGAAGTCCCGTAAAGTGATCCCTGCTCTTCACTCGCAGCTGATGATCGCCTTCTAGGATTTTGAGCAAACCCTCAGCTATCAACGGACTTGATTTGTCTTTACCAACTGCCGTTTGAGTTGGACTAGCCATGCTCTTGCCCTTAGCATGGTAAGTTGTTGAGGAGTTTCTTTTAGGCTCAATGCTAAAATTTCTCCTCTATCCTTAGCCTTTCGAGGCATTTGGATTAAGAGTGTAGGGAGCAGTTTAGACTCATGCACCAGTTGGAGTATAAGGGGGCAGTTTAGACTCATGCACCAGTCGGAGTATAAGGGGGCAGTTTAAACTCATGCACCAGTTGGAGTGTAAGGGGGAAACTTGTCTTCTCTTAGGGCAAAGATGAAGACGAACCCTGATTTGTCTTCTCTTGGGGCAAAGACGAACCCTGAAATAGCAGCACATCGCATAGTAGGCCACTATCAAACAACAACGCCTTTTATGGGAAAGACGGTGCTGGGAGAATCAAATCGTTCAGGGACGTATGAGTATGACGACTGATCGGACAACGTCATTTGCGGGAATGACGGTGTCGGCTATCAGAGGTAATCGTTAACGTGATAGGAATTGCCGCGATCGGAGCGACTTTGAGGACCTACCATCCTTTTGAAGAGGATTGGTAAGTTGATTTTGTCAGAGGTGTAGTGTTAACATGACAGTGGGAGTTTATTGCGATTTGAGCAACTCTATGGACCTACCATCCTATTGAAGAGGACTGGTAAGTTGATTTGTCAGAGGTAACTGTTAACGTGACAGTGGGGGTCCCGCCATCCTATTGAAGAGGATTGGCGGGGGATTGTGGCTTTGGTCCTAACTATCTGAAGGTTTGACCAAGTGGGAGTTTGATGCAGCCCACCTGAACTGCTAGTCTCGCCTGTTTTGAGCGGTTCGCCATAAATGAAAACCAGGCTCAAGAAGTGGGGCTCACCTAACTGTTAGGCTCGCCTGATTTGAGCGGTTCGCCCGTACTGGGAACCTGGCTCAAGAAGTGGAAGTGTGGGGAATAGTTTAACCTCTTATACCAGTTGGAGGATCAGAAGAAGCAGTTTATACTCGTGTACTTGTCGGAGTGTTAAGGGAGCAGTTTAAACTCATGCACCAGTTGGAGTGTCAGAAGAAGCAGTTTATACTCGTGTACTTGTCGGAGTGTTAAGGGAGCAGTTTAAACTCATGCACCAGTTGGAGTGTCAGAAGAAGCAGTTTATACTCGTGTACTTGTCGGAGTGTTAAGGGAGCAGTTTAAACTCATGCACCAGTTGGAGTGTCAGAAGAAGCAGTTTATACTCGTGTACTTGTCGGAGTGTTAAGGGAGCAGTTTAAACTCATGCACCAGTTGGAGTGTCGAAGAACTATCAGAGGTGATTGTTAACGTGATAGCTTTGTAGGCCCGTCGTCCTATTGAAGAGGATCGACGGGAGATTGTCAGAGGTGTAGTGTTAACTTGACAAGATTGTCGCGATTAGAGCGACTATGTGGGCCCGCCGTCCTGTTGAAGAGGATCAACGGGGGAAATTTGGAGGATATGAGGGATCGGTCTCCACTACCAAGGCATCTTGGTCATCATCCCCTCGAAATTCATGCGGGTCTTCGTCACCCATATGCTTGAGCATGCTCTCGACTTGTTCTCCTTGGCGGAGTAAGTCTTTCCATGAGCGAGCTTCAACAGCGCCCATATTGGACAGAACGCTGATGGAGAGATTGTTCCGGCACATCTCGATGAGCGTGGCCTCGGAAACTCGATCGCGGGAATGCAACGATCGGTTTCTGAATCTCTTGACAAAGCTGCTTACAGACTCTGTCTTCCTCTGCTTCACAGTTAGCAGGGTGGCCATAGATACTTCTGTGTCATCGTCGAAGAATCTGGCCATGAAGAGCCTTTCCATGTCCTTCCAGCAGGTGATGGACCCAGGCTCCAATCTGCGAAACCATTCAAAAGCGACCCCCTTGAGGGTACCAATGAACAGTCGAGTCATAATGGGATCGTTTCCCACTATGTGTCCAGTTTGCGCCTGGAAGTAGTAGATGTGCTGGGTAGGAGAACCCTTTCCATTGAACTGCAGGAGGTCCAGCGGCTCGAACTTTGCCGGGTAGGAGACCGCATCCCATTCAATTGGATACGGTCTGACAACCCCCAGCTTGTTCGCATGCTTCTGGAGCTTCAAGGCGTCGAGTTGACTTTGGAGATCGTCAAACCTCTTGTCTCTTGGGTTATGGCCCGAAGATGACGCTCCTCTAGATGACTCGGATGAGGAGTGAGAAGGAGTAGGCACCCGCTCTTTGTGCTTCAAGGATTTATGCGAAGCCCGCGAAGTCCTCTCTCTCTTCCTCTTCTTCTCGCTCAGGAGCTGCTCCAACATCTCCTTTAGGGAGTCGATGGTTGCTTGTTGCTCGTCGAGTCTCCTGGATATCTCGTCAGGGACATCGGTCATGTGCACATTTGCGTGCTTGCTCTGAACTGAGCTTGAAGTCTGCGACATTGCCACTGCTGAGCAATCGTCGTCGTCGTTGTCAGAGACGGACGTCAGACCCGTGCAGGCAAACGGGGTGGCCACCCCCATTTGGGCGTGAGCGTGTTGGCGAGGTTCAGGCTGGCGAGGTTCGCCCGTTAGGCGAGATTGGTACACTACGCCTGCGCCTGTCTGGCGAGCTGTTACTTCGCCTTTCTGGCGAACTTGAGCCGCCAGGCGAGATTGGTGAAGTCCGCTTATTTGACGAGGACCACTTGAACTGCAGAGTTCGCCAGGTACCATTGGTTCGCCAAAATTGAGCACCTTTCTCACAGAGTGGGGC
>NC_033803.1:9514224-9544699 GCF_001876935.1 Asparagus officinalis | reverse complement strand
TGCAGGTGGCTCGGCCAAAGCCGAGCCACCTGCAGGTGGCTCGGCCAAGGCCGAGCCACCTGTGGGTGGCTCGGCCAAGAGCCGAGCCACCCACAGGTGGCTAGGCTCAGAACTGTGCAAATGCACAGTTCTGAGTGCCTATAAATAGGCCAAGGCATTGTTCATTTAAAAAGGTTGGATTTTGGGAGGGTCGAAGCTCTGCCGGATTGGAATCTGAGATCTAAAAAAGGTTGGAGCTTTAGAAGATTGAAGACTTGGACTTTGAGATCCGGTTCTCGGCGATCATCCACGCCAAACAAGGCAAGTGTTCGAGAGCGACCGGATCTGAGATCTACACGATTTTCCTCCGGATCTAAGCTTGGTTCTTAGATCCCGAGAAGAGTCTCGAATTCGCTTGGTCGATTTCGACACTTGGGCTACTATTTCCTTGGTGAATTAGTACCCCACCCGGCTATTATTTCCTTCGTGAGATAATACCCGTCATATCGTGTAGATCCGACCGGATCGAGATCACGCGGTGGTCCACGGCAAATAACCCCGGCGCAGGCAAAGAACCCACACAAAGCGAGTGACCGCAAAACAGGAGCTCGCGATTCGTTCGGCATAAAAGGAAATAAATTGTAATCTTTCTTTTTTGTATTTTGATTTTCATTGTAACCGGATCTTATAAAAAGACCGGATCTTTGTAACGCATAAAGTTGTTAACTAAGATGGCAATGATATCAATGAAGAAAGCAACGATTTTTCCCGCGAACAAGTGTCTTTATCATCTACATCGATTGTGACATTGAGCTAGACTTATATTAACACGAGTTGCCGAGCGAGCACCTTTGATCGTAAAATTATCAAAGGTGGATTTAAGAAGAAGAACAACAAAAAACACAAACAACTCAATTTGGGGGGAAGGAAAATACATTCTCTAAATTATGAGTATAAAAGATTATAAATCTCTCTATCACAATCTCTCTAGATCAAAAAACAATCTCTTTAATCTCCTTTAAGAATACAACCTGATTGTTTTAGAAACCCTCAACAATCCTATTTATATCCCTAACAACGTGGATGACAATCTTGTAAATAACAAGTCCAAACAAATCAGGAAACTACGTCAAAACAGAGCTCAAATCAGAACAGGAATCTCAATTCAGTCGATCGGTAGGTGTGTCGCGATCGACCGGCCAGAGAGATGGAAAATCAACTTGAAGCTATCCTGTAATCGGCCGACCGCTAGGAGACTACAATCGACCGGATTCTGCTACCGGTCGACCGGAAGAGGTGTTGTGGTCGACCGGCCAAATAACACCAAAACATCCCTGTAGCGTGCACGTTTTCGGTCGACCGACCAGTTTGGTCCAGTCGACCGGCCAGAACCTGAACTTCTGTTTCCTGATTTCTTGCTTCTGACTTCTTTCGCCACCACCAAGGGCTTCATCCACACCTCTATTCTCAAGATATCATGAGAATCATTTATCCTCAAGCTCCCATGAGGATCACTAAGTTCCCGAAGCAATGAAGAAGATACACTCGTATCATATATTTTTTATATTGTTATCTTTCTTGGGCTCGTTAATCTTTTATCTTCTTATTTAACTTCACAAAGAAGTTAAATGTATTTCTGATATTCAACACGAACTTCTTAAAATACAAACTTTAATTTTTTTTTTCTATTTCAATGAGAATAAATATTAATTTTATATATATGAAATTCTTTATATTCCTAATTTATTACTTAAATAAGTTTAGGCGTTACCTCTTATTTTCTCTACAATCAATTCTTTTGATGTGCATCCAATAAAAGTTTTTGTTATATCAATAATATTATCTTTGCTCTATCCCTGTCATTTTTTTATAAAAATCTAAACTAAATACCTGTATTTTCATTGCAAATTTGGCTTAGATTATAATATTAATATCTAATTTGTTTAGTATTTAAAGAATAAAGTATGAAATTTATGAATACATACTAATTTTTCTTATATCTTTTATGGAAAATTCTTCTTTGATTGGGATAAATTTAATAAATTATTGTTCAATGTAACTCATCGGTGCTTCTTTAATAGATATGCTTTATGTTAATGCTAATTCAAGTGATTCATGGACATTTCTAAATTTTAGATTTAGTTCTGTCACTTTCACATTTGCAATGGAAATAGCTTACTTCTTTTGAAGGATACATTCCAATAGTTTCTCCATATATAATTCCATGTATTCTTTTACCCAATAAATATTACTAACATTAGAGATTAATGTTTATAAATTATAATCAATTAATGCTAAGCTATTATATTATAGTCCTTCATCATTTTTATGGATTTAAACATCTATCAATTAATGTTACTAATGTATTTTAATGTATTTTTGTTGCTCCAACTTATTAGTAAAATTATATTCAGTTGCTTTAATTTATATAGTGATGATAATTTTTTATCTATAATATTTTTTTATTTTTTATTCTTTAGTCGTATGTTTTTAATCAATTCTTATTGCTTTTGTTTACCAGTATCAACTTAGACTATTTTTAGATGCTAAAAAGGGATAGTAAACCCTAAATTAAAAATTGTGTGTGTGTGTGTGTGTGTGTGTGTGTGTGTGTGCGCGTGTGTGTGTGAAAGAATACCAAACAATTACACTTTTCTTTATCAAGTTTTAAAAGTTCAGCTTTTCATGGTTTTGAACTATGAGGGTATGATTTGTAATTTTAAAACTTTAGGAGTGTTTTAAAAAAAATTACTTTTAAGTTTGGTAGTTGTAACTTCTATGTTTCATGTATCGGTGGTAATTTTTAAATGTCAGGATATTTTTTTATAACTGTAAGATTTTAAGGGTGCTTTTTATAATTATTAAAACTATAAATAAATTTTTGAAAAATTCAAATTTCAACAATCTACCAATAGTTTCTAGATTTACTGGTTATAAAGTTTGAAAGTTTAGAGTATTTTAACGACTTTTAAATTTTGGGGTTTTTTTTTTACAATTTTATAGCTTTGAGGTAAATTTTAAATTATTAGGTGCCTTAGGATAATCTCTTAGATTCATCTTTTATTGTTTGTAAATTTTATAATTTTAGGGTAGTTTTTTATAATTTAAACTTTTGAGGGCGTTTCTATAATTTTTGAAACATTAGAGAGTGTTAATTAAAAATTTTAAATTCTTCAGATGTTGCTGTTAATTTCTTGATTTTAAGTTTGTTTTTTTAAATTTTGAAATGTCAGAAATTTTTAGGTGCATTATGGTAATCGCTTAAATTCATCTATGTTGTTTGCAAGTTTTGGAATTTTGGAATTTTAGGGTGCTTATTTATAATTTGAACTTTAGAGGGTGTTCTATAATTTTTGAGATATTGAGGTGTTAACCGTAAATTTTATATTCTTTTTAAACTGCTATTAATTTCTTAATTTTATATTTGCCGCTTTAAGTTTTGAGACATAGGGATGGTTTTTATGATTTTGAACTTTTAAAGATATTTTGTGCAGTTTTAAAATTTTTAGGGTATTTTTTCAATATTCATGTATTATAGTATGTTAGCTACATATAATTTCTTTATTTTAATAAACTAATACCATAAAAATATTTTATATATTTTATTAATATTATTTTTTAAATTGTTAAGCTATAGATAGTTCATGTAGGATTAGATAGGATATAACTATGATTAGAATAGAATAAGATATAAATAAAATATTCAAAATAGTGAATATTAATATTGACCATAGAAAAAATTTCTGAACCCGTGCTTTTAAAAGGAGTATGATGTGAATCCTCTGTTTTACTTTTTATTTGAAAAGCTGGTTAATTTTGATATGAATTCTTTTTGTTTTAGTTCTCTATTGTTTTTGAACATTTTAGCCTGATTTGGAACGCCTTGGTAGAAGTCTGGAACTTTTTTTTTAATTTCTTAGGTTATTGCTTTTATATTTTACATGATAATAATTTTTTGTTAGGAGCACTAAAGCACCAGTCCAGTTTTAATTGTAGTATGAAATAATTTTTAGGATTTCCATAGCTTTTTCTAACATAAAGAGGATTTCATTTTTTTTTTAAATTCCTTAGATTTAAATTCTTTATAATGTTCTAATTACAAAAACCACATATAGGCCTCGTTTGGTACGCGGGAATGAGGTGGAATGGAATGATCATTCTCACTTTTCATTCCTTCCTACCAAACACACACGCTTTTTTGAAGTTGGAATGTTCATTCCCACTTCTCATCAATTCCCACTTTATGTGGGAATGAGCATTCCCAATGAAATGATAGGGAATGAGGATTCCCACTTAAATGAGAATCGCTAAAATATACAATTTTAAAATACGCACATTCCCACTTCGTTTTATAAATTACGCCCAAACGTGAGAATGATAATGACTATTCCATTCTCACATTAATTCCATTCCATTCCTTCTTCCATTCCATTCTCATTCGAGTCCATTCCCGCGTACCAAACGAGGCGATATAGCGAGAGAAGGGGAAGATGCTGGAAGTTTCGAGGTGGAGCAGAGAAACGGTTTGGGAAAATATAAATTGAAAAATAAGTTCAAGGTAAAAGTATCAAAATATCCTTTTTAATTTTCATCCAATTTTTTCTTTTATATAAATTAAAAAGTGATATTATTAGAGTACCTAAGCAAAGCTCAATTTCTATTCCATTAAAAGAAAGGGTTTTTTATATTAACCGCTTACTACTTTAACATTTTTAAATTAATCCCCTAAATCATGGAATTTGTTATTGGGTTGCATCCAACTAACAACATCCAAATTAATATGAGAAAAAAATAACTACCGTCTACCGATAGTTTCTCTTGGCCCCTTGCTCTTTCTCTCACGGGGGAAAACCCCAAATTTGTTGAGAGAGAACAAGAAAAAAAATCCCCAATACTAAATTTTTTGATCATTTCTTCTCTTTCTAATAATTTTCTTCGATCAAGTTTTCTCTCTGCCCTTTTATTTCACTTTTCAATTAATTTTTTTCTTCATTGTCAATTTCAATTATTTCTTTCTTTCTATCAAGAGGGAGAAGTAAAAATAATTGTCTCATGCTTTTGATATGTAGCCCAATGATTGAGGTAATTCCTATTGTAAATCATATTATCTTTTTAACATTAAATATTATTTGATTTGATAAATAACTACCCCTCAATGTGTCATTTCTTGCAGGCTTGATTGATATAATGGATTTTTTATGATCACTAAATGTAGGAGATTCGATGATTTCGGGTGAGTATTTATACTCTTTTTATGAAATTGAAAATATGTAGGCATGAAGTTCGAGTAGCCATGAATTAATCCAAAAACAAGAAGATAATATTTATTATTTAAGTTAGTGGGGATAGAAACTCTAAAAAGAATCATAAATTTACTCTAATAATTGGAATTTGAGACATGGAATGAGAAAATATGTATTTACTTATTATTTCCTTTGAGTTACACCAATTTTATCTCAAAAGCAGGGGCGAAGAAAGATAATAACAGCTTAGGTAAACAAAGAATAAAGTGCATCAATAGATGCAAATTTTGAAAGTTAAAACCTAGAGGGATGAACAATAAAAGTGACTAAAGCAAGCAATTAAAGTTTATCATTTTTTTATTATTTTTTTTATTTTTGAAAACTAGATGCTAACTTCTTTTTGTAGATGAAGTTGATTAGTTGAGGATAGATGTTTTGATTGAATTGTGACATAAAAGGTTTTCAATTTTTGATCAAATGCATGGCATGTTCTATTTTTTTTTCACCTTTCATTTATTTATACTTCCATCAATGAACTCTTTCCTCCATCAAACAATTTACAAATAGAAGAAAAGGGATCTTTTTTTATCTATTCGTGTGCTTCAACAATATTACATTTGATGTCATTAATATTTGATCTTCTTTTATTTCTCTTCTTCTCCTTCGCAGATAAAAGAAAGCCAATAGAACGAACATATTAATCAAATTCCGCCGTCCTTCAATTCAATGGATCGAGGACTAGCCGAGCAGGCAAGTTCTGAACCGAAAAAACCAAACCGAACCGAACCGAACCCGTTCGCTCTATCCGAACACGAACCAACCAAAGAAGCAAACCATGAGGCCGACGAAGCCTCCTCCTCCTCCGGTTACACCTCCGATGACTCAGACGACGACGACGACGAATTCTTCCAACTTGACCCACTTGGGCTGGACCACACCAGACGAGCCGACACGATGCGAGCTACGGTCGAGTTCGCGCACGCCCGCCGCCGCTCCCACCCTAAGATTCAGAGCCGATGCGCCCACCGCGAACGGGATCCCTCCTCGGTTTTCGCACGCGAACAAATCCACCTCACCGATGAGTGGAGCGGCGTAGCGTCCACGAGTCCCTGTTCAGTATTAGCGCGGGAAACTCGAAGTTTGTCGCAGAGAGCAACGCGTCTTCGTCACGGCGGGCCGACGGACGGTTACCGCAGCCATCTTTCCCGATCCCTTCGCGCTGCCTCCAACGTAACCCGACCGTACTCTCGCCGTCGGGGAACGTCGGCTTGGAGACCGTGGACGAGCTTGAGGCCCGTTGGGCGCCGCCAACCGATCCGTCGAGGGTCACCGGGGGAGCAGCCGACTCGGGTACAGCGACGCCGGAGAAGGCGGGGTACATTTTACCGAGAGCGTATCTAGACTGTCCGATGGAAGCGTTGCCAGCTCTCAGTCCTTCGCGTTTCCAGTGTACGAAATGTTTCCCTCTCTCTACGGTGACGTAGCTGCTCACCGTCGATGTTATATTTTTCTATGTCAGTTTCTGAACTCATGTGGGGATCTTGGTGAAATGTTCTCGACGAACGTCATAGTTCTGACCGTCACATGATTCCCGTGTGAGTTTTAAAAGGACAAATTTTCAAACCCAACCTGTTTGCTAAAAAATTTCAAAAAAAAAGACTCGTTTCAAACTTAATTTTAAAAACCGATCTAGTTGGGCTGAAACCGGGTCGGTTTTTGAAAAAAAAAAATTCCCAAACTTCACGGGAATTGAAGTCCCGTGAAGTTTTTTATATAACAAAACTTCACGGGGCTTCAACTCCCGTGAAGTTTGTAAACTTTTTTTTCAAAAACCGACCCAGTTTCAGCCAACTGCGTCTGTTTTTAAAATTAAGTTTGAAATGGGTCTTTTTTTTTAGAATAAAATTCAAAACAGGTCGTTTTGAAAATTTGTCCGAGTTTAAAAACTAGTGAAGTGGAAACTTCATTGTAAAGATCGGGAGATGTAAGGTGCTATAATTTTGTGGGTTAATTGCTGATAGACCCTTTTCGCTATCGATAATTTTTTTCTTTCTTCTTTTCGCGGGTTTGAAGAGTCAAAATTTTCACTCAGGCATCTACCTGCAACAATAGAGCTGCAGGGGGTCTAGTGCAACTGGGTAAAAGGGGTCTATCTACGATTAAGCCCTTCAAAATTATGAATGTATCCTTGTGCTCCACCATTGATACGTGGCAATAGTTCTATACCAAATTTTAATAAGTTACTGGTACATTCAGGTTGACAAAGGATGGTGGAAAAAGTGGGAGTGTTAGGATACAGCCTGAACATCAGAGAATGCAGTCTCAGACCGCAGAACAGCAAACACCAAAGGTTGCAGGGAACATAGGGCACACTGCTGCAGCGGATCCAGTAGCACCTGCATCTCCGCCTGCAGCAGAGGTGAATAAGGGGTGGTTTTCATGCTTCTCATGTTGCCCTTCTCGTCACTAAACAGAGTTAAGTTATCCCTAGGCTGTTAGGGTCTGTTTTGTAACTCCATTTAAAACCGGCTTAGTGAAACAAAACCAGCTTGTTTAGCCTTATTAGCCATTAATATTTTATCTTCCTCATGAAGAAGATTATTGTTGAAAGTACAAATATGAAGAAGATGTGGCAAAATAGAATTTACTAATAGATATAGTCAAGGTAGTTTAATTTAAAAACGGTGCCCGTTTTTTCACTCTCACGGGCCAATTTTTAGGGGAGGCCAAAATTACATTAGATCTCATGTCCTAACTTCCTTAAATTCCACTTTCACATTCGCTTTGCATGTAAAAAGACACCTCAAATGTGAAAAATAAGTTACTATCTCACTTTTATTTCTAACATGCATGCAAACAAACACCCCCTATAGCGACACAATTTCCTACTAGAATTATTGCCTAGTTGTTTGTTCATAATGCTCAAATATCCACCTTTGGACTAGTTGTTGCCAATTACCAAATATGTTTCTAGGATTACATAAATGACGAGTTACAT
This sequence comes from Asparagus officinalis, assembly GCF_001876935.1. Taxonomy (NCBI): domain Eukaryota; kingdom Viridiplantae; phylum Streptophyta; class Magnoliopsida; order Asparagales; family Asparagaceae; genus Asparagus; species Asparagus officinalis. Next base: position 9,536,479 of record NC_033803.1, on the reverse strand, counting down.
TTTTTTTTCCTACAGAGTTTTGGGGAGACAACTGATCAAGTTGCGGCACGCAGAAAACAATGAATTGAGCAGCACAATCATTGTGCATGCCTCCAACTTGAAATCTATCTTCCTCGAAGCAGACTCTCAGAGCTCAGTCATTTGATCACACAAAGAAGTGAATCATCTACAAGGCTTTCCAATGTGAATTGCGAAACCATCTTTTACAGCTTGCCCATTTTTGCTGAAATCTTGAAGTTGTTTTCAAATGAGAGTATCATAGCACTGGGTATATTGTACATAAAATCCCCATATTATTGGACAACCTCATGTAGATAGGAGATACCATTAGCTAATACAACAATGACCCTGTAAAGAGTACAAAGGCCTGATAATGTCTTGACAAAGAAAGAATAATTAGCAGCATGAAACCGATAGTTGCAACAGGAAGAACCCTTCGTTATCAAGAGCAATTGCTATTGTATGCAAAGTCGTCATTTGCAGTTAAAATACGCAACAGCACGTCGAAAGGACATCAGATTGATATGTACTTTTCTTTTATATCATAGCAACAGCAGAAGCATGAAATAACTTTAAGACGAAACCCAAAAACCCAAAGTTGCAACAAGAACCCTTCATTATAACAAGCAATTGCTATCATATGCAAAGCTGTCAACCGCAGATGAAGCAACCAAAAGAACATTGAAATGAATTCAGATCGATATTCTCTTCTCTTCTATCACGGACACAATAGAAGCATTGGGGCGAGAATACTCATAAGAAGAAACCCAGAAAAACCCAACAAGAACAATGTGATACAGAAAATTTACAAACATTCACCATCACTCGAGGGGTTCACGAACCATTACTGCCAATGATAGATACACACAGAGGATGATTACACTGTTGCATATATTAAGAAAGCAATAAATATGAAAGCTCTAGCCATCGCAACTTCATAGAAACATCGAAGAAACCACCTTTATGTTACTTGATCTCCCAGAATAATGCATGTCTCGTCTCATGACTACACCCTCATGGATCATGTACTAAAAATGTGATTCTGTGAAGATAATCAGGTAAAATTGTCCTTCAATCCAGCATTTAGGACAAAGATAACCCAAAAATATAAATCATCAAAATAAGATAGCTGCACCAAAATATATGCTCCTAACTCTACGCAAATTATCACAACTCTCATTTTAAAGAAAGTAAAACCACTTGAGGGAACAAAAGAGGAAGCTGGCTTTCATCTCGCTTTGTAGTTGAAGTTTCACCTGGGAGGTGGGGGAGGAACCTGAGACTTGGCCATCCCCACCCATGCTACAACTGCAACGGCGAGAATCACCCAACCAAGTACGTCATATTTCAGATCGCTATCTTTTTTCTTCTTGGAAACCTGGAATTTTCAAATAAACAAGATTAGTCTCTGGAGGGTGCCAATAGTAACATATGCCACGTTTATAAAGTCAAAACTGTGATAATCCTTTCAAACAAAAAGTATCCACTAAGAGATGTTAAGAAATTATCAATTACTTGTCCCTGAATAGTAAATCTCCTCTCTCATCTTACTACTCTCTCCTTCCCATCTCTACTTCATTACATATGGGATCGATTGAAAAGGTGATGATGTGAATGATCATAACCAATTTATTATTAATTTTTCATTGACATTTTAGTCTCAAGTTCTAGATATATTTAAAATGATGAGATAATGTTGGCCAGATTCCAAAAGGAATAGAATAAGCTAGGAACAATGTAAGAAGGTTCCATAAGGTAGTATAGGGTACAAGTCCATGAGTGGTTTTTATACTTATTGCATGACAAAAATAAGAACAGTGTTGTTGGAATGTACACACAAAACTATGGTGCATCTCCATTTATGACAATTATTTACACATGTTAGTTAAAAAGCATGACGTATGTGTACATCATTATATTAACACCATAGTATGCCAGGAAGACATCGGGTTTTACACAAAACACAGCATTTTTTTTTTTTTGGTAAATTAACATGTGAGCATAATAAAGCTGCAAGTCTTCTAGCCAGAAATAGAGTAGTGTGAAAAATGAAAAGAAAGTGGCTATGGGGAAAACAACAAGAAGAAATGCATCACATGTTTTTCTAACCTAAAAGTAAGCAAAATGTTCATTAAACACAGATACAATACTCCCAAATTAAATGTTCTTAACGTTGGAGTGTTTAATGGAAATGTCCTTGGAATATTGTTCACAACCAGTATGAAAACTTTGTGATAAACAATTTTTTACGGGAAAGATTTTTCTACACCTTTTTTAAAGAGCAAAGACCTTCCAATACATGTGTAATTTGTAAAGTAAAACTTTCAATATGATGATTAAATAAAAAAACAGATAGTACCATCACACAACTTATATATTTCTCTCTAGATGGCATTTTGAAAGAACTGTAAAGCGTAAAGTGAAATTCGATTGATGAACATGGCTATGTCAAAGAAGAATATTGTATTCAATTGTTCAAATGTTTATTCCCTTTAGTATGGAATTGCCTACTTAAATCAGTTGGACCAAGCCTGTCCCTTCCCCTCCCCACACCACCTCCCGGCATCACTATCCCCCAATACAAAAAAGGGCAGATAAAAGGGGAAAAAAACGAAAAAAGGGAAAACTAACGAAAGGAAAAGCAAAAGACCTCCTCCCAACACAACAAGGATTGATGTACCCATTGTGGGCGGCATCAAGACACTCCAGACTTGCATTGTTATTATCATCTGCAGATAGCGGTCTGATCGTTTCAGATTAATAGGGTTAGCTTATATTGACTTGAAAGGAAGAGTGATTGTGCACAACCATTAAATTGCCACATGTCAACATGCTGCACAACCCGAGTTTCAGGCTGTTATTGTTCAATTAATTTTTTAAATGAAATTAAAATTGTATTCAAGTTCAACTGGTTAAGTGAGATTAAAACTGTATGCAAGTTTGGTAATGCCATGCATTACTAGGTTTCAGCATGCTCAAGTCAGGCCTCCAATTTGAGAAGTCTACTTGCGTCCAGGAGTTTTACCAAGGGAAAGGTCACCAGGAGTCTATCATCCTTTCCTTCAGTCGTCTTTAGTTGAAACTTGACACTACTGGTAAGTAAACTGAGGTTTGCCAAAGTGAGACGGTGGAAGCCTCTCCAGAGCATAATTTAATTTTTATACTTAATTTTTTAGCAGATAAATAATATGTCTCAAGGGAACAAAAAGCAGGATGTGACCATGTGAATTACTGAGCAGAAGGTTCCAAGTATGAAACTTCAAATTATACCAATCTTGAAGATGCAACTACAAACATGAAAGCTCGAAGCATGAGAGGTCTGCTAATAGCAGGTCATGATGAGAAGTGCGGACATGGCAACGTGCGAAGTTAATTATCTATATATCAGAACCGTAACAACAAAAAAAATAGAGAAAGGAGATGGGGCAATGAGTGGTATATGATAAATGCCAGGTTACTTCCAAACTTCTGCTGGAATGAAACATCAACAAATGACTCAGAGAAAGGGGAATCGGCAACAGTTAAGGTGTCTTTAACCTATATTTAAATAGAAATAAGCAGATTCATAGAGCTCTTTGCTATACCGAACTAAGGAAATAGCCGTAAAGAAGAGGACAGAATTTAACATATAAAAATCCAGTCACATAAGTCAGCTATGATCTAATTTGTGATCTCCATTATGGATCACCCTTATGCTGAAGATTTTGTTCATATGTTGCATGCAGGCACGGATTCATGTGGATCCTTGTGGGGGAACACACATTTTAATTTTAACTACTATGTATATAAATTTATAGAGGTTCCCCCATACAATTTATATAGGTGTCCAATAAAGTTGATAACTCCATAGATTTTAAAGAACTTTTGTTGGAACTTAGTTGTATTTTTGTTAGTTTATGTGATGTAAATGAAAATGATTGTGTTGATATGAAAATGATATAGAAAATCTTTATGTCTTTAGATCTTTCTGGTTATTTTATAAATAAAATTTTCAATTGGTAGAAGATATATGTATACATGCATTCTTATGGATCCGTCCTTGCTTGCATGCACTTAGAATGAGCTAATGAACAGGTAATTCAACACAAAAGTGATTCCGCCACCAAACAACTAGAACTTGTACTCAAACCAAAACAGTATGATATATGTTACCAAAACAGTGTGATCTATGTTACCTGGGTACTTCTAATCTGAAGTCGTACCCATACCCCATACCCCACACGTAGTTGTACCCATACCAAAAGTACGTGGACACTCGTTGCATATGCATACATTTTATTCAGACATGTACTCAATTATAGCATACATGTTTTAATTTAAAACACTTGTCATACTTTTTTGGACATATATCCTACACTTCACATCCACTTCTTGAAACTCGTTGGGCATAGGTCAAAGCCCGAATTATGATTTTGAAGGGTCGTTTGAATGTCTAGTTCAAAAACTAGTGATTTTCCAATTTTTAGTCCGCATAATAAAAAAACATAAAAATGTTATAGGAACTTTAATTCTCATCCTTGTTCTCATATACGCATATAAATATAGTCATGTCCCCATACCCTACCTTTTACAAATTTGTCATGTCCTATACCGATACCCGTACTAGTCTCATTCCTATACCCGTAACCATGCAACATAGAGTATGATAAATCATATTATCTATAAAATGCTTACATGGTATCCCTAGCTTTTCAAAGAAACAAAGTAAGTCACAAAGATAAAAATGGCAAGTGATCAAGAGAAAAGGCAGTGAACATTGTTTAGCACGTGTTGAAAACTGGCAGTGTTCTTTGCTGATAGCAAAACAGTATCTGAATGAAAAATTTGGACTCTAGCAAAATTAAAGATAAAAGTAGACTCCAGAAGATTGAAGATAAAAGTTGACTCTAGCATATTGAACTATTGAATTCCTGTATATGTCCATATCATGGAGACCAAATCATGGAAATCTAATTACCAAAGAATAATAGATTTGAAGAACTAGTATATGGCTGCTCAGGACATCCATGCCAAGTGGTGAATGTAATACAGCATACAAGAAAAATTGATGGTAAAATTACAAAAGAACACATGCTCTACGATAACATAAGACAGATGAAAACATTGCTACTCCAAATATGCAAGTTAACATAGTTGTTCGTGAATATTATTGGCACAAATGCTTTACCTTAGTACTTGAAGCAGATGGTCCTCCCAAAGGAGCCGCCTGTTGACTAGCCATTTGTCTTTGAAGCTCTGAATGAAGCTCAGGTGCCTACAAAAGTATGAAATATTGTGAATCTGAAAAAAAAAATTGAATAACAAATACAGAAAACTAACAGCATCGTGCAATGCATTCATATTGAAGGTGTCACACGCCGGGCCTGCGAGCACCGTTGGCGTGATGTAAGCCATGGGACCCACTAAGTGTAGCACGTTGTTTAGCTCAAACTACTATCAAAATTGACTAGTCGATGCTACACTTGAGTTCCACAATTTCAATTATAAATCACTCAATTATCTACTCGCCCAACGATGTGGGATTATTCTCTTTGAGCCACTACAATCACCCCACCTTAAACATGCGATGTCCTTGTCGTGACATTTGGTACATCCCAATATCAGCTAGGTGATGTGAATTTCTAGATGTGGCTCCTACATACTCTAGAGGTGGCTCACACCACGCTCACGTAGTGTAGCACTTAGCTCTGCATAGTACTTACTCTACACTTCCGACCGGCAGACTGCTCTAATACCATTTGTCACGCCCCGAACCTGCATGCCCATTAGCGGGATGTAAGCCGTGGGACCCACTGAGTGTAGCACGTTGTCTAGCTCAAACCACAAACAAAATCGACTAGCCGATGCTACACTTGAATTCCACAATTTCACTTGCAAACCACTCAATTATCTACTCAACCACCAATGTGGAATTATTCTCTTTGAAGCACTACAGAAAACCACTCTGTACAGTGCAAAAACACAAATAGATGAACTCTCAGTAAACTTATCAATCATGATAAGTAAAACTAAAACTGGAAGTAGGATAACTTATAAGGTAGGTTTTTTTTAGTGTTAGTCAATAAGTTACTAGTAATGAAATATTTTTTTAAGATTGCTCATAAAGCAGAGCTAATACAAAACTGGGATAATTAGAAAAATTATCCCACTTTTTACGCTTCATATATAAACGAGAGTCAGTTCTACTCTCAAATTATCCTACTTTTTTAAGTAAAATTTCAAAAACTACGACTAAACCTAGCTTTTTCCTTTCTCTCCTCTATTCTCTCTTCATTTAGCATCAGCAGCCACTATCGCCATCAAGTTTCCCGCAGTCACCATGGGCACCGGGGCAGTCAGTCTCTTTTTTATAGGCCTGCAAACACTATAAAGATGTTATGAAGGTAGGTCATGTTGCTCTTCTTCATGGGAGCTTGGAAAAGATTGGGTTAACTCCAAACCAAAGGAGATAGAGGACATCACGATTTTTGCCCATTCAAAGGGTGGATTCTTGACCCTTTAAATGGTCATAAATCGTCATGTCCTCTATCACCTTTGGTTTGGAAAAGGATTCTTCTTCTTCTTTTCTTTGTTTTCTTTTTTTCACCTTTTTCTGTAGTCCAGACTCGGGTAAATAGCAAAAATGTTGCAATGCCTAATAATTGAAAATTGGGATAGGCATGCTATAGACACAGATCGAGCCTTGGCCTTTTGAGAAAAGGCCCCAAGTCCCACCTACATACAAGGTTTCCCTTTCCATTAAACTACTTATAACATGATAACATCTTCTATTTCATGCTGCAACTTGGAACATCAATGACCATTTGTTGTTACATAATGATTATACACGATATTGAATCTCTCCCATCAAAAATCTTTTGAAAAAACAAACATAATCCTCAAACTCCACTACTCATTTATTGAATTTCTATCACATTAGCATCAATACCGCCTACTGTGACTCAAATTCAATACGTTTATGCTTCATCTGGGTCCGCTATCCAATGTTAAAGTATGATATCATGAAAGACTTTTTGAAATGGTCACAGCATGTGCATGCATGTCAAAATATGATGGTATAATATCCAGATAGTAGGATACAAATGGTTACTGTGGATAGGAAAAGACTTTATGAAACCTTGTATTAACTAAGCAGAAGTCAATTTTTGATTATGCACAAATTTGATGATAAGAGTAATTCTATGCAAGATTATTTCTAGATAACGGTTTTCAGAATAGGGTCTTGATTCTAACTTCTGAGAGAGCTTCTACGAGAAATAATTGATTCAGAGTCAAGCTTCAGAAAATTAACCTAAGGATCTGGGGAAAGATATAAATTAACAGTAGAGAAGAACTTTGAAGACAAAATGAGGAGAACTTCAAGAAGAACATCCGTTTAACTAATGTTTATTTCTATGAAATAGATATAAAAATAATGGTCACCAATTATAAACTTCTAAAGTAAGAAACCAAATTCTCACGAAAAGGAAAAGGTAAGCTTGTTTAATATCATAGAAAGGAAAGGGAGGAATCAAGATTCTATAGAACAGCCATATATTCCTTTTGTTTTAACCAACTTCAGTGTCAAAACTGCCCTTTGAACAGAGCCAGAATAAGACCTAACCTGTCAAGCCCTTATTTGTCCAAGACACATCCGAAAAAAAAGGGTAGCTAAACTATGAAAAGAATATCATTTTAAGGGAGGTCATAGAAGTTAATTGGACTAAAATCTGTCAGAGACCCCATTAAACAAATGATGTCATGGCTGTGTAGAAATAACTAAATTCAAACTAAGTCATCAAGCCACATTTACACACCTTTTTCCAAATAAGCATGCATCAACAGCCAAGTGTGGGTTCATTTAAGATCGAACAGCAGGTAGAAATCAAAAGTCCCAGCAGAGTGCTTCATAAGATTTTACCAAACTGTCTATAAATGATGACGATTGTTTCCAGGATTATCAAATGATAATAACAAGGTCTGAAATTCATCGCATAATTTGATATCGTTAATATTAACCATTTACCACAAATAGAAACATGTAAGAGATAGGCTCAGATAGAGGTAGAATTCTGCTAATAAGCAAGAAAAATCATCAGAACTAGGAGATCTCAATTTGTGGGAGGAAGGCTTTGCATAGATGGATAATCAGGCAATAGCTGAAACCCCACTATTCACTATAATCGTGTCCATGATTCCAATATAAGTCATGATGACCAAAGATTGCAAGCAAGAAAACTTTTAAATGACTTAAACACCTTAAACAATGAGTTAGAGAAGAACATAAGCATGAATTTTATATCTCCTCTTTCCGATATATTCTTGTGTCCTATGATGCATTGAAGATTTGAGCCCCTAACATCATGTTTTTCCTATTTAGAAAACTACATAACTCAGACACTGAAGCACAAACTAGAGAACAGTAATGAGATTATAATTCTTGTTCTAAAATCTAAAAGTGCTTATTCGTACATCTCCGCTTACATTGAGATGAAACATAAAAATAAAATTTCCTGCCAACATATCACCACTATTTAACACCGTCCTACTTCAATAATAATTCTAGCCCTACTAAGAGGATGGTCCACCTTTCCAAAATGACTCAGAACAACATGTATGTATGTTTCACGCTTAAAACAAACCCACAACCTTAAATACTACAGGACACTAAATAATCAACAATCAGGGGGAAATGCTAGGAAAAACCAGGACAGTCTGTACATTGGCAAAATTATATAATCATATGCACAATTTAAAAGGTCTCATAATGTGAAAGTAAATATGATTCTGTAACATAAAAATTTTGAAAATATAACATATCTGACAACAGGAAAGCATAGGGAGATTATTACCTTCGACGACATCTCCAAAGACTTAATATACAGCTCATTTCCGGGTTCCTAAAAAAACATTTTTTAAATTACTCGTAATCCCTTAATCATGTGATAAACTATCTAAAAAAAAGCTAGAACACAATATTACCTCCTCAACTGCTTGCTGAAAACATTGAGTTGCCTTCGCAAAGTAAATCTTTGCCTCCTGGTTATCGGGCACATAGAACGCATGGGAAGTGTGGGCATTGCCCAAGCACCACAGAGTTTCTGGCTTCCTCGGATTAATTTCCAAGGCTTCCTCAAACTTAGAAACAGATTCTAGTTATAAAAGAAAAACATATGCAGTTACATTTATTATAATTTCAACTTTCAAGTTCTAAACTTTCTCCTTTTTTTCTCCATAAATTTACCTGTCACCATCTTTACAGAATCAGGCCCATTCTGAAATTGCGACAGCTCCAGAAGCGCTCCTCCCCATCGTGTAAGATTCTTCAAAAAAAATTATCAATAAAATAAAGAAGAGAACCGACCTAGGCTTTTGAACTTTGGGACAGAACAGGATTCAAATTATTCAAAAAGATGAGTAATTTGCAACAAATTAAGTTAGGGTTTGAGAAAATTAGGGTTAAAGAAGTGGAAAATTCCCTAAAAAATCCAGAAAAACTGCGAAATCCAAAGATTAAGAGAGATTGATAGAGCTTACATCAGCATCGATAGGGTTTTTGGCGTAGGCGGCTTCGGCGGCCTTGCGAGCGGCCTCAAAGAAGATGAGGCGATCAAAATCGCTTTGGGGCATCTCCATTATTGCTTCGAATGATCAAATCAAGGAAAATAAATGGGAAATTTTGAGGAAATTTTTGATCTTTTTAATCAAGAGAGGAATTTTAGGGCTCGTTTGGATTGAGGGAAATGTGGGTGAAGGGAAGTTAGGAACCATTCACCTCCATTCACCTTGTTTTGGAACACTTAGGACCTGTTTGGATTCGTAGGGGGTGAAGAGAAGTTAAGGGAAACTGAGTGAAGGGAAGGGAAGGGAAGGGAATTCCCTTTCTCTTGGTTACACCCCAATTTGGGGGGTAACAATTTTTATACTATTAGGGGGTGAACCAAGGTGAATGGAGGTGAATTAACTTCACCTCCTAAGTGTTCCCAAACAAGGTGAATAGAGGTGAATGGTTCCCCTAACTTCCCTTCACCCTCATTCCCCGTGAATAGAGGTGAATGGTTCCCCTAACTTCCCTTCACCCTCATTCCCCTCAATCCAAACAAGCCCTTAGGACGTGAAGTTAATTCACCTCTATTTACTTTGGTTCACCCCCTAATAGTATAAAAATTGTTACCCCAAATTGGGGTGTAACCAAGGGGAAGGGAATTCTCTTCCCTTCCCTTCCTTTCTCTTCCCTTTCCTTCACTCAGTTTCCCTTAACTTCCCTTCACCCCCTACGAATCCAAACAGGCTCTTAGGGCCTTAAGAAGTGAAAGGATTTGCAGCAAGGCGATTTGCAATTTTGTAGAGACCTCCCATAATGATGAGTTTGTTATCATTAATTATGACCAACTCGTTATTTAATAGGAATGAGACATCTCACGTGCCCCTTTTATTAGTCTCATATTTTGGGTTTTTGAAGAAATTTTCTTTGTATTTGTATGATGTTTTTTGCTTAACATATCCTAAAGTTTACGCCGTTTTTAATTTGATACCTCTAAAGTTTTGTTTGACACTTTGGTACACCCAATTTCCACTTTATTCAACTTTTGTGTCTTTTTGTTGCACTATTGTTTCTTTTTAAGGGCACGTTCAATTCATCCTAAATTATTGTAAACGAGGTGATTTTTTAGGAATCGGAAAAAAAAGTTTAAAAAAAGGCATTATAGAACTCCAATAATTTTCGTTTGGTTCAGAAAAAATTGAAAAATGTTTTCCATAAAGTAAAAAAATTACACAACTTTTGGAATACCCAAATCCTTAGTTTTGGATGGGAAATGTGCAAAAAACTCAAGAAAAGCTTTCTATGATCAGATATTTCTTATTCTTTGCAAATGAATCAAACAAAGTTTTGAATATATTTTCCTATTTTTTACTATATCATTACTTACCAAAAAAAATTAGACTCCCTATGTATCCTAAAATAAAAATTTATGAGATTAGATATTTTGAGAGGGAATTTATTTCCGTACTTTATAGGAAATAAGCCAAACACGCCTTAAATCTACCATGTGCTTTAAGAACAATAGTATCTTTATGATGAATTAACATATCCCCTTTACACTATTTATCCCCTTCATTTTATTAGGATTTTAGTGAGATTTACTTAGGGTTGTCCAAACGGCCTGACCCGGCCCCGATTTCCGGGTTCGGGCAAATTTTTTTGTGTTTTTTTGATTTTTTGCTAAGAATTGATTAAAAAACTAAATTAATTTTTTTTATATAACTATGTATTAGTATATGATTATATGTTAGTATATAGTTATATATTATAAATAAGTATATACAAGTATACATTAATGACAGTATACACTTAAAATATATATAAGTATACATTAATGACCATATCATACTATTTGGACAGACCTAGATTTAGTAACTTGGTAAAATGAAGAGGAGGAAATCCATAGAAAATTTATTAACTTTATTGTCCTGGATGACTCGCGTGTCAAATAAAGTGATGCATTTTAAACAAAAAGCAAGCAAACATCTATGAATGGAGATATGCTAAGTTAGATTTTTTTTAACTGCCAAAAAACTGGGCATTAATGTTAAAGATGTCTAGACTTTTGGGGTATCAAAATGTAGAAGAAAAAATTTAGTATATGATCGAAGTTAATAAGAGTTGTAACTTTAAAATGCCAAGGTGCAAATAACTAGGGGTGTCCAAACGGCCCGGCCCGGAAAATCAGGTCCGGGTCGGGCAAAACTGGGGCCCAGACCTGGGCCCGGTGAGCATCGAGTCGGGCCTGATTTTTTGTGTTTTTAAATTTTTTATTTCTTTAAAATTTTAATAATAAATAACTAAAAAATAAACAAACTTTTAATAAAAACAATCATATTATTATTTATTAATCACTTGAAATTACAAATACAAAAAATTATAAAAATTAAAATGATAAAAATAACTTCTTTATTAATAATCAGTAAATCATTTACAATTATAAATTTATTTTGGAATTCGTTGCATCACAATAAATGAGTCGAACTAGGTTGACACCTACTCATTTATATCACTATCATTTGCAATTGTTTTCAAAATAATTTATTACAAAATTTTAGCTAAGAAATAAAAATTACAATTTGATGAATATTGTTTACTCTTTATATCTATCTACTAGTCCAAACTCTTCAAATTTATCTTTAATACCAGTCATTTGATCAATGTCTTGCGTGAAAGTACCCTAGAGGGGGTGAATAGGGTTATTGCTAATCTAATACGATATTAATGCAAATAAAAACTACTAATGCAATATCCTAGCAATTTTGATATACAATAAAATATGCAAGGATATACAATGAGCAAAGACGATATAAATAATGAGACAATGATAAGTGCGTCAATGCCAAACACAAACAAACAATATGATCATGGAGTTCGGTAACCCTCGACCTATGTCTCTGCTCCTCACCCTCAAGGAGAATCTCCACTATCAACACAAAAAACTACACAATCAGTTTTCAACCCTCGCTGATAAACGTTTACAACTCACACAATTGCAATCACATAATACACTCCTCTAAGTGTTGGCCTAGCACATGCCATCTTCCTCAAACGCTCGGAACTACAACCTCTCCCTGGGATTTACAACCAATGTCCCTTCTCTTGGAATTGACCTCGTCTCTCACCAACCACTTCTCTAAGTGTCATTGTGTATTACAATGTGTTCTCAACAATAAAGCACAAATACAATGGTTTGTTCTCTAACAAAGATGAGAACGAAATTCTAGAATTGAAGCCACTATGTTGACCCACGGTTGGTTGCGGCTTCACAACAACCTCACCTCTGTAACTAATTCTTGTAAAGCTTTACTTATAATTGTAATTCCACTAGCCATTTATTGCACGACGGGTTGAGACAATGTAGAGGCGGTGGTGCGGGAAGGTGCTCTACGGACATTTCTGCTAGTACTAGAGGTTGATGGTATAGATTCAGCCACGGGAGTAGCAGGACCTAGAGTGCTATTAGGGGGAGGTGGGGGAGGATCTACTGGTGGTTGGGTAGGTTCTTCTTCACCCATAGCATCAACTCCAATCTCATCCTCAAATATACTCTCACCCAATGCATTATGTAATAGCGCACTCTCTACACCCTTACTTCCTAAGCCTCCAGCAGCTCTCCCACTAGCAGAATGACTACCCACCACCATCTACATATCCTCCAAAATTTCAAATAACATCTTTAAGCATTGGTGTATTAGGATGAACCTGTCAAAAAACAAAGGATAACAAATTAAGTTTTTTCTTGTAATTAGCAAACATAACAATATATTATGTAGTTAGGAATTTTGGATAATTAACAATCTAACCTGCTTGTAATTTTCTCACACCTTAACGGAGCAAGTAATTCTTTGAGATATTGGGTCCCAATCAAACTTGGAATTGTTCCTCAAAAGTAATTCAATTGGTTCAATCTTCCTCTTCAACTGTTGATCTTATTCTTTATATGATCAAATTTAAAAGTTCTTCCAAAATTAGCATTCATGAATGGCAACACATTTTGACTGATGGTATATTTCTTGAAGTTTCTGTTATCCATCTTGTTATCATTCTTCACCTCCTCCACTAAAAGCCTTAGTAGCTCTCTATTCTCTTGTTCTGACCATGTTACATAGTCACACCTAGTTTTTTTGGCCCTCTCACCATCTTGAGAGTACTCTTCCATAGTTTGAGTTTCCGAAGCAAAATTCATTCTACAACGCAAATATCAATAATGACCAAAATTCACTTGCTAAGACTATAGCTTTATGTAGTATGTACATGTAAGAGTTCAACTATAGCTTTAAGAAAACTTCAATTATATAATGAAGTCTTAATCATGGAACTAAAATCTTAATTATAACAAATATAATCTAATGGCTAACAAACTTTAATCTAGAATCTAATGGCTAACAAATAAATTCTTAATTATAACAATTTCATAAGTTTTTCAATCAATCCAAACATGATACATCACGTGTTTCACATAAATAATGACTAACAACTTTTATTTCTTCTATACATATCTATCTATAGTCTACATATAAATTACAATAAACAACGCCTACATGTAATATTTATTCTATACATATTTTTCATCTACCATATGTTCACATAAACAATGCCTGGCACGACAGAAACTTATGCAAGCCCAATGAAGAAAACCAGTCCCAAAATCAATAGAAACCCAATTTCTTTTTTTTTAATTTTCTCAACGTGTGTCTTATGCTTGCCACGGCGACAAATTTATCATAATTTGTTCTTATGCTTGCCACAGAAACCCAAAATCAACGTGTGTCTTATGCTTGCCACAAATTTTCTCAATGCGTGTCATGCTTGCCATAGAAACCCAAAATCAACCAAATGTGATTCTCCATGTTTATTCTCAATATCTTAATTTATCATATAACTTTTCAAAAATATAACTAAAAATCATAACATAATTAGATGTTAAAGCCATAAGCAGGATATCAAATCTCCTAAAATTTGGTCAAGCATGTACCTAGACGGTGACAAATTCAAACAAGACACCGCTGTAGGGAGGCGTCGGAAGTTTTCACGGAGACTATAGGGATGGATTTTGAAGAGCAGGCATGAGACTGTTTTAGATAATTAGCAACAGAATCAAAGCTTGTGAAGAGGAGTTGAAAAGAGAGAGAGGGGAGGAAGGAGAGTAAAGTTGGTGGAGGAGGGTGAGAGGGTGATGGAGAAGAAAGAAGGAGAAGAGATCGCACCGTAGGAGAAAGAAGACGACGCTAGAAGAACACGATAGGATCTAGGGCAAGATTACCCCATCTTGTTCCAGCAAGCAATCTGGGGTAATTTTGAGGGTGAGGTCTAAGGAGTCTTTATATAGTTAGGGTAATTTTAGGAAAAGTAGAGTATTTATCCCACAATTATCCCAACAAAACAATAACACTATAAAGTTGAATCCATACCCAATTACCCCCAATGAATAACATCAAAAAGCATTGTTCCAAAAAGTATCCCAATATCCCTAAATTTACACCAATGAATGACCCCCCTTATTTTCTTACTTCTCTCCAATCCATTTTTTGTTTTAGGGGAAAATACCTCTAGCCCCCAGTTTCCTAAAAAGTATTCCACTCCCTCTCAACACTTTTTCAACGCTCCCAAAAAACCCCAAAAGCCCCAAAAGTAAACCTATAATTCCCTAAGCCCCCAAAATACAAAACCCAAGAGTTTTAAACATGTGAAGACCATAATACCCTTTTTATCTCTCTTTCTCTCTCTTTTTCATGATGTTACTGTGATGATTTGAAATGAGTTTTTTTGGGGGAGGGATTCTAGTTCCCTCCAAAAAATTTCAACGGTGTTGACATCGACGGCGTCGACATCGGCGGTGAAACTTTCCCGATGTTCATTCATGAGGCGAAGAAAACTTCGATCATAAAGATGGTGATGATAAGTTGCGTCACCAACCCCCTTAAGTTTACATATTATTATAATTTTTTTAAAATCGATGACTTCAGATTAAATTAGAGTATGCAAATTTATATATTCTTGTTATTTCACTGTAATAAAGTCTACTGTTAAGCCTATGAGTTTGTGGTGAAGAAATGTTACGTGTTGGTTTTGAAGGTTACGATTGGTTGTGAGAGATACACGTTGGTTGTGAATGTGTTACAGGTTGGTTGTGAAGGATACACGTTGGTTGTGAAGATTACGGGTTTGTTGTAAAGGTTACAGGTTGGTTGTGGAGGTTAAGCATTGGTTGTGAGGGATATGAGTTGGTTGTGAAGGTTACGGGTTGATTGTTAAGGTTACACGTTGGTTGTGAAGATTACGTGTTGGTTGTTAAGGTTACATGTTACTTGTTAAGGTTACGCGTTGGTTGTGAATGTTACACATTGGTTGTTAAGGTTACGTGTTGGTTGTTAAGGATAAGCGTTGGTTGTGAGTGTTACACATTGGTTGTGAAGTTAACATTCACAACCAACTTCTTACCAAGGTTGGGTGTGAAGGTTTTACGGGTTGGTTGTGAAGGTTACGAGTTGGTTGTGAATGTTATGGGTTGATTGTTAAGGTTACGTGTTGGTTGTGAATGATACAGGTTGATTGTTAAAGTTACGCGTTGGTTGTGAAGGTTACACGTTGGTTCTTAAGGCTACGAGTTGATTGTCAATGTTAACTCCACAACCAACGCGTAACCTTCACAACCAATGCTTATCCTTAACAACCAACCTGTAACCTTAACAACCAATCCGTAACAATCACAACCAACGTGTAATCTTAACAAGCAACCCCTAACTTTAACAACCAATGCGTAACCTTAGCAATCAAACTATAACCTTCACAACCAACCTGTAACTACGTGTCATGAGAAAAAAACAGTACGCACATGGAGGCGTAAAAGAATTAAGACAAGTAATCCAACTAAACAAGCAAATAATTTATGAGGACTAATAATTGAACTCCCTTAGTCTGCATCTTTTCTCAATAATAAAAGATCCTCATTATTACCCCGCTACCCCTGCTATAAAAAATTCCAGTTTTAAAAAAACCGAACGCATCGTGCTACTGCAAGGCACAATTGACCAAGTTTTGCAAAATACCCCCTCCTTTCCTTCGCATTGCTGGCGACCGCGGAGCGAAACTCTCGAGCATCCATCAATGGCGGTGATATTTTCGCAGTGAAATGGGAGGCCGAGGCATGTTCGTTGATGGTGTCTGTCGCTTGTTCAAGTACCAAAATCAAACCGTCTCCACTCATTTCATCGATCCCAATCAACAGCATGAAGAGAAAAAAGAAACAGAAGTTGAAGGAAGTGATCCTCATTTCTTCATACTCCTCCCCTCCCCCCATCACTCTCTTCAAAGCCCCGGTGATCTCCTCCGCCGCCGCCACCACCGTCCCCTTCCCGCCGTCGCTCTTCCTGAACCCCTCCCACATCCTCGCCCCTATCCCCATCACCTATATGACCATCTCCGCGTTGATGAACTGCTAGTGGAACAGCGGCCACGTCACCATCAGGACTCCGGCGCTCACCGATCGTTTGCGACTCCATGGCCACGGCCTCCTCGATCTCAAACTCCTCGTCATTGGACCTCCGGAGGACGATTGTCTTCTTTGAATCGTTGGCAGCCGCTATTGGGGAAAGGAACAGAGGAAACCCTTTCAAATCATCACAGATAAAAAAAGAGAGAAAGAGAGAAAAAATATTATGGTTTTCAAGTGTTTAAAACGCTTGGGTTTTGTATTTTGGGACTCAGAGAATTATGAGTTTATTTTTAGGGGTTTTAGGAGCGTTGAAAAAATTTTAAGGGTGAGGGTAATACTTGCAAGGAAATTAAGGGCCGGAAGCAATTTTCCTATAGTTTTAATATATATTCAAGAATTATGTCAACATTAATTCCGTACTTCACATGTGTAACAGCTAAATATATTTTTAAATCACTAAACAGCTAGAAGCTTGTTAGCTAACATTAACTAAGAAATTTTCAATACTAGTCCCCCGTCATATTCTAAAATTAAATCCATCAAACTTTTAAGTATTTAGAAGTTAGTCCTTGAGATGTTATATTTTGAAATTAGTTTTCTAAATCTTTAAGAATTTTGAAATTAGTCCCCTAACTTTTTCAACCTGATGCTAACTAGAGAGAGTAATTTCAAAACACTTAATGAGACACGAGGGATTAATTTCAAACTATGAGATTGAGGGAAATAATTTTCAAACAATTAAAAATTTGGGGGCCTATTCAGAAAGAGGAAGACCTAGAGGACTATTATCAAAATATTAAATACGGAGGTCTGTGGTGCGGTAAAAGCGTCTAAGGGGCTGTTTGGTTGTTTGTTTTTACCATGTAAAATGATGTAAAGTGTAAAAAAGTGGGTCCCAATATCAGCTTTCATCACTTTCAATTGTTTGTTTGTAGTTGTGAAAATAGTGTAAAGTGATTTCATATGCTGATGTGGCTTGTAAAGTGATTTCATGAAAAAAAGACATGATTTTAGGAGAAAGCTAACATTGAAGTTAGGAAAAAATAATAAAAAATAATTCCAACCAATATGATCATTTGAGTAGGAACCACTTTTTACACTTTCCAAACAAACAATTAAAGTTTCATTTTGCAAACTAAACAAGTGTTTTATGATTCCAATGGAATAAAAAACAAACAAAGAAAAGTATAAAAGTGAAATTGATGAGGTGGATAACAACTTTCCAAGTTGTGTCATAAGGGGCTGTTTGGTTCGCTAAAAAACATGGAAAATAAAGAAAAGGAAACGCATTTCCCATAATTGGATGTTTTCTTGTGTTTGGTTCACTTTTTAGAAGTAAAAAAAAGATAAGTTGAGATGAGTTGTCACAATATTATTGGATGATGTGAGTGTTTTTTAAAGAAAACTTTTTTTGATGTTCTTTTCTTATGTTTGGTTGGCTAAAAAAATAAGGAAAAAACTTATAAGGAAAATATTTTCCTTGTTTAGGTTCTTTTCTTGTGTTTGGTTCATTCTTAAAACTAAGAAAATAGATGAGATGAGATGAGTTGTCATTATCTTATTGGATGATGCGACCCACACTTAAGGAAATCGATTTCCTAGCTTTTTTGGAGGAAATTGGTGGAAATGAAATATTAATGAGATAGGATGAGTTGTCACCATATTATTGGATGATGTGAGTGGTTTTTAAAGATGGTAGTAGATGAGATGAGATGATGTGAGGTGAGTTGGATGAGTTGATTGATGTGACCAATTTCTTGTGTTTAGTTTATTTTTTAAAATAAGAAATAAGATGAGTTGTCACCATATTATTGGTTGATGTGGGAGATTTCTAAGGGTGGAAAATGATGGAAACCAAATTTTATTGATTTCCATGTTTTTTTTCATTTTCTTGGTTTTTAGGAAACGAACCAAACAGCCCCTAAATACACAACTTTACCAACAACAACCAAACAGCCCCTAAAGTCCACGGTCGCTGACGTCAGTCTACTGAAGTACACGGTCCCCACTGCTGCAGCGGTGTCACCTGACACGTCAGACTCTACCCGTATCTCAAATTCAAAAATCCAATCCAATTTGTACAGCCCCCCCTTGACGTCCGCTCCCCCCCTTCAAATTTCTGCCCCCAAATTTCAAATTCCGGGGACACGCGGACTTCAAAATCCGCGTTGTTACGCAGCACGAATCGCAAAGCCCTTGCCGTCACTCTCACGGCGAGAACCAGGAATATAAACCCTCAAGAGCAATAATTTACTCATTTCTTCGCTCTTTCTTCTTTTTTTTATAGCGTCATCTCACTTTCTCTCTCTAGAATCCATCACAAATCCCTCGGAGCTTTCTCTCTCCTCGAGTGAGAGCGAGCGAGACGGGGAGAAACCCTTGCCTTTTCTTTTCGAGGGGGCTTGGGGTTTCGATTCCGCGTCGATTTAGGGTTTGATTGCGTCTCCGGTGAGTAATTCTTCGCTCATTTCGTGATTTTGATGGAAAAAGTCTGTTTTTATACGATCGAAGCTGTAGTACATCACCCTAGGGTTTTTATTGTTTGTTGTCTTTGTTCAAGTTGTTAGCTTTAATGGTTTATTGATCTTTTAACTCGCCGTAAATTGCAATTTAGGGTTTCGGATTTCTGATGATTTGCATTGTGTAACTGGTTGCATGTACTTTATTTGAATGCATTTTACTCTGTACTTTTCAAATTTCCGATAAATATTTTGTTTTCTACGTGCTAGGTAAGCCAGAATCAGGAAATTAAAAAGTTTGGTCTTTGTTGTGAAGGGATTACTGCAAATTTCTTCGACTAAGCGATGCACACAAGGAAAAAGGTTGTTGCAAGGAATGGTTCTAATGAAAATGCTAGTCCTAAACTCTGTAGGCAGCAGAAGAAGGTGGCTGTTGTTGCTGAAAGTAAAGTCAAAGAGCTGATTACGTCTGCGAAAAAGCAAAAATATGGTAATTGTTTTCATTCTTTCGGCCTTCATTTGACCACTGACTTGAATGTTCGTGACAGAGAATTAATAGCTGCAGGCATAGTATTTTAATCTCTTTCATACCTTTTTCTGAAAATCAGTAACATAAGTTATAAACTTCAATGAATGTGTCTTTTCCAAAGTAAAATTGGTAAACGTTCGGTCACTTTTAGAGACGAGACAAATTACTGTATCATTTTGTCAATAATGCTCGCTTGTATATGATAATGTGTTTATTTTGGAGAAGAATATTTCAAAAAGCATGTTTTTGTTTATATTATGTTGTGTTATGCTATGTATCATTACAATTACCAACTCTAGACTATCTGAATATTTATATTCCAGTTTATGAATTACATATTTTGTTAGTATCTAAAAGGAAACAATATTTTTATACCTTGAAATATGTTATTTGCAATTTCGTGGAATTTTATGTTGCTTCGTAATGATTGGAGAAAATGTTGGTTTGTAACTTCCAGCTGGACCTCGCACGACTAAAGTTAGAGATGCAGAAGAAACAAGAGAGTTGAGTTCTGCCTTTGTTTTAGAGCATGATGAGGTAATGAGTCGAAAGTTAATTTGTGTTGTTTCTTTTTGGCAAAAAATCCTGTGCATGTACTGTTGGTCTCTTGCATGTTCTGTGAGCGTGCTTGCTAGAAGGATCCTAGTCTCACAGACAAATTTCTCTTCTCCATCAATCCAATGTGTGTGACGTATGATCCTTTTTATGTGCTAAAAGTATCCCGTTCTCAATTCGAATTATTCACGGAGAGGATGCCACAGAGTCATCTAGATAAGGACCAACCTTAACTATCTATTGAGGTTGTTAGGATTTGATTTCATTTGAAAGATCTATATCTTTCGAAACTTAGAGTAAGATTGCGTACGAAGGAACTTATATTGTGTAACTAATAACCATTGTCGCGTATCCAGTAACTTTGATCAAACTCACCCTTGCCATCTGCTGTTTAGGCTGTAGTATGTTCAACTGAGACCGGGCATCCCCATGGCCCAATCGTTATAAATAATAAGATTTGCTATTTGTAAACTTCATATAGGCTCAAAATGAGAAGGGTTTGACCTTTCCTACTAAAGGATGTGAAGTTTACCTTTCCTTCTGAAAGATGTGAAAGTTTATATTTTATAGGAGAATCTCATTCCTATCTGATTGTTCTAAATTATATGGCTTCAAGCAGACCTCATATGTGCTCAAACTAGGAGTGCCTGAAGCTTCTTAATAAAGGTATGCAGGTTTTATGGTACCTTCTTTTGGGAAAAATAACGTCATGGTTGCAAATTGAACAACTAAATCCCGACATTGGTACAATTTGGACACAATGGCTGAAAAAAGTTTCTTTAAATTTATGTATCATAATGAACTTTTAAGATAAGAGGAGATGCAATGACGACACAACACATATAAACAACAAGAAAAGAGGAGTAGCAACAACAAGATAAAAGCATGAGGGGGGGGGGGAGAAGGGAGAGGGAGAAACTACATTTAAAAAAAAAGGCATCAGTCAAAAGTTAAATTAAATGAAAAAATTGAAGTCTACCTAGTGGAAGCACCTGGCTACAAGTGGAGGGAACTAGTTGAACGTGGTTCGGGGTCCCAATAGATTTTTTTTGTTGGGTTTTTTTTTTTTTTTTGGGGGGGGGGGGGGGTGTGTGGGTGTGGGGTGGTTGCATCAGCCTAGATCATTTTTCACAACAAAATATAAAAGGGGTTTACTCTTTAAAATCATCCACAAATAATATTGAACTTTGAACTATATGTTTAAGTATCCACTTTATTTTTTATTCTTGATATGTCTTGAGCACGTACTTGATGCATATTGATGGCTAAAATTTTTAGAATAAGTTAGATGATGTATCACATGTATCCATCAAGTCTGTAAACGTCTAGGTATTTCCCTCCATATTTAGCAAATAAATAATAAGCAATGCACAATGCAAAAGTGTCACAAGTGCTGTTGATTTGTTCAGAAGTATTACATGCTGCAAGAAAGACATCTATAATTTGAGGCTTTTACTTTTGTTTGATACATACTGTGAGTAGGCAACTTCATCATAATTGCAAGTTTTTCCTTGATACATACCGTGTGGCTTAATCTTTTACCTAGGATCTTTTTTTTTTTTTGCTTTCATGTTAGTGAAATTGGTTTTCTGATATAGACATTGGGTAAAAAATTTACAGATTATTAGTGTAACATTTGAACTTTGAAAACAAGTTTTGGAGGTGTAGAACAGTCTATGTTGTTCATTTGTTTGAGAATGTTGATTTGATTTGAGGTTTTAAACAAGCGAGATTTTTTTTGGCGGGGTGGT
>NC_033803.1:9488270-9514204 GCF_001876935.1 Asparagus officinalis | reverse complement strand
GGGGGTTAGTGGTAAGTATTGTTGATTGATACTCATAATTTTTCTTGGATTTCAATTTAGGGTGTTATTCATTTTGAATTAGAATTTAGATTTAAATTTAAGGTGTTATTAGTGACTAGGATTCAGATTTGAATTTACGGTGGTTTAGGACTAGGATTTGGATTTGAGTTTAACGTGTTTTTAGTTTAGGACTATGATTAGGATTTGAATTTAATGTGTTATTGATTGTTTACTTATTAGGACTAGGATTTTAAAATCCACATTCCATTCTAACTCCATAGTTTTTAATGAGAAATTTTCAAGAGAAAGTCCAAGTTAAAATTAGTGGATTGTGATCTTACTTTGTGAAATTTCTCTCTCCTTTTCTCTTTACTTATTTAAATATTTAATATATTTCAAATTAAATATATTTAGTTTTAAATATTCCATATTTCTAATTTATTTATATATTAACATTGAATATATTTAATTTTAAAATATTTGTAATCAACTTCTATGAATTTATTTTATTCATTTAAAATGAAATGTATTTAATACTATTTACTCAGTATATTTAATATTAAATATTAAATTAGATATGTTTATTATTGAACTTCTTAAATATATAAATATTTTAAATATTTAATATTATATTACATACATTTCATTTTTATTTAAATGCTAGATATGAAATTTATTAAGTACATAAATATTAAATATATATACTATTTAAAATCTTGATATGTTAAATAATAAATAATAAATATATCTACTATTTAAATATATTAAATACATAAATGTTAAATATATATATCTTAATAATAAATATATTAAATATATTAAGTACATAAATATTAAATATATATACTATTTAAAATCTTAATATATTAAATAATAAATATATTTAATGTTAAATCTTTCAAATATTTGATCATTTTGATGTCAAATGTTTCATATAAAATATATCTACTATTTACATATTTAAATATACAAATTAGTTTTTATATTATTGACCACTTGTTATTTACTTTTATATGCTTGAACGCTAGTTATTTTCATTTATGGGCTTGAATACTAGTTATCTTCTTTTATATGGCATCATTTGACCTGCTTAAATCGATTACGAGATGTATTCAATTTTATCATTGTTATCCATTAATCGAAATGAGGGTTTTCAAATTGATGTTCATTTTTGGTTAATACTTAATAATTTAATTTGAAACTTTTAATGCTAATAATCCACGAATCTATAATTTAGTCCGAGAATCGCACCCTCAATCTATTAATCCAAAGCAAAAGTTCAAGAATTCTACTCTAAATCAAAATCCAATCCAAGAGTTCGAGGCTCTAACCATAAATTCCGAGTCTAAGTCCCAAACCAAGAATGTCAGATTCATGGACAATTGTACGAGTCCAAATCAGCAATCCAGAGCGAATAACACCCCCTAAAGAAGAAAAAGTTTAACACCCTAGTACTTTGATTGCTTCTTTTCTAATTGAATTTAATTTGGAACTGTAGCCCATATACATAAAGAGGGAGAAAACCTGCCATTTTTTATAGTACTATAAAATTGCGGCAATAAATTTCTTTAAAAGCATTTGTTGTGTATAGTACCTTGGTGCACTTGCTTTGATAAGTCTAGTACCTAATGTCTGTACGCTCTTTTACTTGTTTTACTACTTTCTATGTCACTTCATATTTGTTGCTTTCTAGGGCTTGCTGGTTCTTCCAAAAATGCTTTGATCAAATTCTTTCCTTTTTCATTAATTTTTGTTGCAGAGGTCCGAGGAAAAACTTACAGAATGCGTATCTGACACCATATTTTCTTCTGCCTATCATCATCTTAAGGATCATATTAAAGACAGTTGCGGGGAGGTTGCTGATAAAGGTATGTAATTCAGTCTGTAGCTGTGTTGTGTTTAAGATTTAAAGTCCAAGTTGATTATTTATTCATGGATATTTCTATACTATTCACAATTTATTTTGTAGCTGTTTAGTAGTTACACTTGTAATTTTACCTTTGTCTGGTTATATACTCTTGATAGCCGTAACCAGATGTGAACTGTTTGTCTTCTATTTTTTACTTGACAGACTTAGTTTGATATTGTATCTTTTATCTGCTCTGCTGTTACTAAACTTTCTAGTGCGGTCTGTTTTCTATTCGTTGTGTCTGTGTTGATGGCTAAACTTCAGAATTGCAACAGTTATGCACCTTTCTGCACTGTATTGCTGATGCGTTGGTGTCATTTTGCTAGTTTCAACTTTGTTTTGATGTGAAATATAAAAGCACTCAACATTTTTCTCAAAGCATTTTGCTATCCGATCCATTTCTATTGATTGATTTGAGGGCTCTATTTCTGTGTTCCCCTTTTCTTGTCTTCAAAATTTCTTTCTCGAAGAGTTCTACTTCCATCGATTTAAGACTCTGAAACCCCATCGTCTGTTATCCAAAATAAAGAGCGACCCAGCCATCAACTCGAGGATCCAAATCTGATTTGATTCATAACCAAAATCTAGTTGATGCAAATCGTGAAACCACTAACCCGCATCACAAGCTTTCCTCAAATAGTCAGTCTCTTGCATCCATTTCTTCATTAAATTCTTCTGTTGCCTCAAAAGCTCGTGTCTATTGTCTATCTCTATCCTTGCTCCTCAAGATACTTCTCCAAAGCTTTTACCTTCAGTTGACTTAGTGTTGGAAGGTTTTCTTTTCATTATTATCTTTTTGATAAAAATGCATAAAATATGTTGTTCTTCCATAATGCTTAGTCTTTTATTGGTTGAAAATTGAAATGACTATTGGCGTGGTATTTTAATTTATGTGTGTGTGTAGGTTTTGAATTTGATTCTTCTACAGTTGAATCTCCATGTTGGTGAAAACTGTTAAAAGTAATGTGTGCTTTGCGCCATCGAGAAAAGGGGTCCGCCAAGGGGTTGGGGGTTGTTAAAAGAAATATTGAAAATTGTAATCATTTATATTATTGCCACAAGCTTTTGTTGGTGTTAGTAACTGCTCACCCACTCCACAAATGCACCTACCCACACATTCACACATATATACACTTTTCCCATGCTTGTATCCACATAGATGCATAAGTAAAATTTAAGAATATGGGGGCTTCTCGTGCCAATCTGTTTTCACAGGAAATTCTCAACATTTCTTTATCTTAGTACATTAATGAAATTAACTTCAATATTAACATGACTTTAGGGGCTTTATATTCTTATTTTCACTTGAGTGGTTGGAATTTTTTTACCTTTAATTTTACTAATTATCTTTCTCATTTATATAGTTCTTTACTTTTTTTTCCCCATCAAGAACAGTAGTATGCTGATTTTAGATGCATAGAGATATGTATGTTTTTATAGTTCCTTTCATCTTTCTTTTCTCAGCATGGTTTTTGGGGCAACCCATGGCACTAAATTACGTGTGAGTTCAAAATATGTTCTGTGGATTCTGAAATTTTCTGGGGCTATAATTTGAATTTTCTATTCATTCATTTTGTGCTGGATTAGTGAATTGTCTATATCGAATCATCTCTTTTCTCTGCCTAGAATGTACTTTTGGGAATTTTGAGGCTTTTAGTTCTTAGCTGCATGTGCTTTAATTGCATAGTTAAAAGATACGTTTACCTTCCTTTAAAATTGTCCTTCAAGGTCCTGCACCATGGTGCTTTCTTGCCTAGTTATATTGGCAATGAATTTGGCAACATTTTTATAGATGGTTTACATGAAAACTCTGTGAAACTTTCTGCAGATATCTCTTATGAGTCATACTCCGTATCTGGCCTTATTGTATATGAAAATTCTTAAATGACAATCACTTCAGTGATATTTATTTCCTGCTTTCGCTTGTTATTGGCCTTCTATGTTCATCTTAGGTTTCATCTAGATTTCTGCACAGATACATGTTTGGATGCTGTATTAACTCTTTCTTTCCTTTTTTTGTGTAGTAAACTCCATGAAAAATCTTAAGCATGGTAGCCAGTTAGTTCAGTCAGTTCATGGGTCCGAGGGATCAAAAGCTGATGTCTTGAATAACAAGGTTGTATTAGAAAATAAGCTGGACTCGTTGGAAACAGAAGTGGAAGTTACACTTACTCACGAATTTGGCAGGAATACTGATCCAACAAATAGGCTATCTGAGACTTCTGATACAGAAAATAATGCTGTTGGAGTCACTTGTACTGAATTAAATCACACTTATAAAGCTTGTGATGATAAATATCACGTTGTTGGTAACCTCTCGTCTGAAGTTTCAGCTATATATCTAGCAATGCAGCACTCTAAATTAGAGTGTGTTGATGAACAGAGTCAAGATTCGACATCAACGGAAGATTGTGTGGAGCCAGATGACAGTGATGAGTTTGATGATTTTGATCCATATACATTTATAAAGGATTTGCCTGATTTGTCAGCAGTTGTTCCAAAATTTCGCCCTGTGCTCCTACCGAAGCAGACTCGGAGTTGTCCTTCAACCACACTAGTTCTAGACCTTGATGGTATTGTGCATTTAACCTTGCATTGGTAATTATTGTAGTTAATTATCTTATTTATTTTAGCACATGATATTCACCATTTCATATGCTAGTAACATGACATTCTGTGTGACAGTAAAAGCCTTGTCTCTTGATGTTTTCACATTTGTGATGTATTTGCTATTTTGTAGCGCTGCGTCAATTGATTTCATGTGATTTCCTGCTTGTTTTGTGGTAAATCTCTTGCGATAGGGTTCCTGAGAGTTTCCTCTTGTTCTTTAAGAAAGCAGGAAAAACTATGATCAGTGCATACATGATTTATACTTTAATTATCCCTATTGGTCTATGGAAAAATTGGTCCTAGGCATTGTGTAGCTTATTTTATCGTATTAAACATTTTAGGTAGGGTATTTTATCTTTTCAGTGATGAAATTAAGCTCAATTACGTTCGATTTTCCTCATTACATCTTCATACAAACTAAAATTTTTAGTTTTGAGTTTGCCTTCAGTAAATTTAGTTATGAGTTTGCCTTCAGTCGATTTTCTGGAAAAGAAACCACGGATTTGACGACTAAAGCACGTTGAAAAATGATGGGGGTAGCGGCTTATTTTTTATTTCTTTTTTACTATGCAAACTTGTGGTTTCTAATCTTTGGATTGAACCTGACTGCAAATCTATTGTAGTCGATTTCATATCGCTCAGATCATTTTATCTTTATTTATTGTAATTTCTCTTTCTTTTGTTGGATTCTCTTAGTTCTTTCATGCTTCCAGAATTATCATTATGACGGTGCAGATGACCTTTCTTTTCTCTGTTCTGCGCTTGTGTCTGTGTATATATTCATGTGTAAATCTTATTGTGTCTTTATGATTCCCTGCTGTAGTTATATATTTTTGCTAATTTCCTTTGTGCTCAATGTGGCAGAGACATTAGTGCACTCCTCCCTAGAACCATGCTATGATGCAGACTTCACATTTCCAGTTAATTTTAATCTCAGAGAGCACACAATCTATGTTAGATGTCGTCCTTACCTTAAGGATTTCATGGAGAGGGTTTCTGGCCTATTTGAAACCATCATATTTACTGCCAGTCAAAGTATATATGCTGAACGGCTTCTCAACATCCTTGATCCTAAAAGGAGAATATTCCGTCACCGTGTTTATCGTGACTCTTGTGTCTATGTGGATGGCAATTACTTGAAGGATTTATCGATCCTTGGCCGTGATTTGTCGCGTGTGATCATCATCGACAACTCGCCTCAGGTAACATCAACTGCTTTTTTAGTTTTCGGATGGCATTGCTGTAGTTTTTGCTGATTTTCTTAGGTGGGAAACTTTACATTTTGCATTTAATTTTAGACCTTTATCATCTGAAGAAGTTGTTTGCCAAGAAGTTCTTACCTTTATCATCTGAAGTTGTTTGCCAAGAAGTTCTCACACTTTTCCCACATCAACGACAACAAAGCCTTTATCCCAAAATTTTGGAGTTTCCTGAAGTTTGTCCACCAATTGTGATCTATAAAATGCTATTGCTTCAAATATTACAATGGATAAGGTGATAAACCAATTCTGCTTATTTACCAGCGATTAAGCCTTTGGGCATTGTCCTAGTATTTATCTTGCAACTAAGGAGCAACCTTGCAAAGTTCTAGATCAATTTAGTCTTGAATTTTTTTCCAATACAGAGTCGGGAAGGATGGGTTAAGATGGGAAATTTCCTGATTGGAAGTTGGGTTTATTGTTAATGTGTAATACAGGGCAATTAAAAAACCATGTAGATATTCACAAGCATAACAGACTTTTTATCGATATATTTTTAAGCTCTTTAAATTTACAAGTATTCATGGAGGTATTAAGGCATTTGAGCTATTGCAATACAAAGCAGATTCTGGAGTTACCATAATATGGTCCTTTGGCTTTATTCTTTAACTTGAAGTTGGATGTATTTTCATGTTGCAAATCTATCGTCTTTCCCCTTCTAGATGGTTTCTTATCGGAATACTTTATAAAGTTTGCCTGTCCTTGAAGCGGCCTAAAATCTATAGGAAATTGGGGATCCTTTTTTCCATGGAAATATTGGCAGTAGTTACAGGGGATTCATCTAAAGATACCAGCCGTTTGTTCAAGTTTTCATAGTTTTTTGTTGACTTGGGAGACCAACTCTCCTGGGCTTATATGGGAAAGATTAAATAATGATGGAAAGGGCTAGTCCTCCCATGTAAAATCCATTGTTATCTCTAATTTTAATTTAAACTCCTATTTTTAGTAGTGCATGTTCATATTCTCGACCACTGAGGCAGGTCACGAATTATGTTCGTTGTCTTCTGTTTTGTTTCGACATCCTCTGTTAAATCAATCCTGCTGCATTTTGCAGGCATTTGGGTTTCAATTAGAGAATGGGATTCCAATCGAAAGCTGGTTTGATGACCGTACTGATCAGGAATTGCTTTCGCTTCTCCCCTTCTTGGAGAGTTTGGTTGGGGTCGATGATGTTCGGCCCATAATAGCTAAAAGGTTCAACCTCCGCGAAAAGGTGATGGCTTCGTCATGTCTTTAGCTTGATTTCGAAAGGTGAACTATTTTTGCAGATCACCCAGAAATTGCTCGTGCTGGTTGCGTCCTGGCTCTTATACTTGGCATCTGATGTTACTCTTTTTGTAACTCATATGTTGTTGTATCATGATGTAGGGGGCGTATTTTGGTCAACTTCTCTGTAGTTGTATTGTGAAAAGTTTGGAGCTTGATCATAAATTGTTGTAATGCTCCAAGCATCTCCCTTTTTGGCTTCTAGTTTTTGAAGCTTAGTTTCCCTGTCTAAAATGTTTATTTTTGTGCCAAAAAAAAAAAAACGCAGTGGTTGCTGATTATTAGTTTGCAGGCTACGCGCACGATTCTTGCGGCAGTCCTGCTCCATTTACTCAGTTTCACCGAGAGATCTCGACCGCTAAAAAGTGGTTAAAATTTTGGGAGGTAATTTAGCGAGAAAGGCCTTCAAATAACTCTTGTAAATAACGTTATTTCAACTTTATTCAGTGTAGTGAATTGCGCTGGAAATTCATGGGGGTCCAGTTAAATCTTGTTAGATTGGAAGGGAACTCTTAGCTGAATCTAAGTGGGGGTTATTGGTTGGGACATTTAGGGGGATAATGAGATAATTTTGGGGATTTTATTTTATAGTGTTATTCATTGGGACAATGGAACAATGATAATGCTTTTTGTGTTATTGGCTTTTTGGAACATTAGTGAGATAATTACACTATTTGGGATAAAATTACCCCACTCATATACAAAAATTTTGTTCTAATAGTAAAAATTTACCCCATCCATCATATTAGAATAATATTGTTCCACTTTGAAGGCAATTGGGATAATTTTAAAATATTTTTGTATTACTGAACTAATACATGCTAATTATATTATAAATATACGACATGATATATAAAATAAGAAATGATAAGGGCACACCTTAAACCACACCTCCAACCACACCCCCTCTCCTATTCGCTACAGTACTCCGGGCCTCACATGAGTTTTTAAATTTTAAAAACTCATGTGGGGCCCGGAGTACTGTAGCGAATGGGAGAGGGAGTGTGGTTTGGGGTGTGCCCCTAACACCACTCATAAAATATAAAATATAACATATATTAACATTTTAATAATATTATATAATAACATATATTAATATTTTAATAATATATATTAATACTATTATGTAATATATTATACTATAACATGATACCTTTTAATATATATTATTACGATTATCATGTAATATATATATATTAATTTTGATACAATATTTTAAAAAATATTACATTGAATAAAGTAAAATATTATAATATTTTATAAAGTACATTATATCCTATGATACTATATTATAATATATTAAATTAAATAATATATTATTAAAATATTATATTAAATATATTATTCATATATTATATCAATTATTATATAATGTAGCATACTAATATAATGTTAATTAGTAATTATTGTATAACATATTATATATTTGTATAACTAAAATAATGTATTATATTAAATATTATATTATTAATATATTATATTAAATATATTGATATTATATTATATTAATTATTATATAGTATAACATGCTATTATAATATAGTATAATATAATATAATAATTAATAATAGTAATTTGTAAGTATAGTATAATATATTATATTTTAATATAAAGTAAAATAATATTTATATTATAATAATATACTAAACCAATTGAGTTAATTTAGAAGTAATTAATAGATAAAATTATATTTTAATAAGGTGCCACATCATTAATTATTGCACATGAATTATCAAATCAAAGGCTCAAATTATCCCATTATCCCACTTTATCCCACTTAAAATATCCCAAAATGGTAAAATTGTTCTATTGGAATAATTTTTCACTTGTCCCAATTTGTCCCAACTAATAACCCCCCTAAGTGTTTGAAGTAAAGTGGCAAATTTACCCCTCTTTTATGTTTTCCTAATCCATTAATGAATTTTGACCCAATAACCTCTTAGATATTTTGTTAAGGAAAGACAATTTTGCCTTCATGAATAGTAATAAAATTTTATAATTAAAACATGTTTTAATTAGAAATTAAAAATATGTGTAACAGCTATATAATTATGGGGAACGTTACAAAATTTATAACGAACGTTACGGAATTAATTACGGGTTTTGTAACGTCTTTTCCAACCATATATATATATATCCGTATATTAAGCTCAAAATGATAAGAAAAAATATACAACAAGTTTCTCTTGTTTTTCTTCTCTCCCCTACATATTATTTTCATCTACATATTAGTTTTATTTTATGGGCAACTTCCTTCATCGGAGCTGAAGCTCTGCATTCTCGCCCGAGTGCAGATGCCGGTCGTTTCCGGGGGCTTTTACTGCTAGGGAGGAGGGAACCATCTGCGCCAAGACGATAGACGGGTTCTCAATCTTCTAGGGCAGTGAATACACGACTGCTCCCGATCAGGCCAGATTTAATTATTTATTTTATTCGGATTTATTTCATGCTATAATCTTAATTATTTGATAAATTTCCAATAATCTAGAAGATTGAGGATTCATAGTTGTTAATTTTGAAATTGAAAAAAAATAAAAATTACTGTTCATCAACAGTTTACTGTTCACCTGAAAAAGTTTCAGGAATTTTTTTTTATGCTTACTGTTCGCACAAAGAAAATATAATTGCTTTAATTATATATTTGTTTATCTATTAGTATTATTGATTTGTTGTTATAAAGTTTTAAAAAAATTGTAGCTATTACTGTTCATTCCGAAAATAAAGACTTCACTGTTCATATTAAATAGATATCATTTACTGTTCATTAAAAAATGTTACTATTTAGCAAAATAATTATTGCTAATTGCTTGCTTATCTATTGTTTTATTTTTTAAAAAAATTCAATTTTGGTTACTGTTCATTTGATTTATAATTGCAGTAATTAGTTTTAATTATTGTTGATAATTATTGCTTAAATAATTACAATTAATTGTAACTTGTAATTGGAAAGGAAAATATAATCCTATATAGCAGTTAGAATTTTTTTATGAATTTGGCTATTGATTTATATCATTCACTTTATTTGTCTCAACCTTTGTTTCATGTGCATTGCAACGACAAACAATCATAGAAATATACTGACATACAACCATATGTAGGTTTGTAATGATCAAATATTATTTGCTAATAGAAACATGCTATAAATTTGCAGCAGTGTACATATATTTATTATTGAAAGTCTCATATACATGGTTTTGACAAGAGAACAAACTCTGGATATATATATGCTCTAAAGTATTTGAATTTATTCATGGTTTAATGCTTTCATTTCTTTAAGCTATTAATATGATGCCTTCAATCAATACTTTCATACTTTGGAGTATTTATGCATCTAATAAGCTTAGTACAGAAGGTGGTAAAAGTGAATGCATATTTGTTCTATAACTTGTGTGGCAGTTGTCTGCAGCAAATGAGTTTTTACTCTCAAGACATGAAAATCATGAGGTTCGAACATCAATAGGTAAACCCCTCCTCGGCCTTATCGAACATATGTTTGCAGTATAATTGCTTGGCAAATTAAATGCTTGCAGGAAATATTTTAAAGTTTTTATATCCTGTTAAGAAACAAAAACTCATTGAGTGAACCGATTCAAGTTTTCTTGGATTAGTTGGTGTCTAAGGCAAGGTTTAAGGGTTGTGTAACGCGCTCTGCAAGGAACGAGGTACTTAATTGATCTTTGATCAACCTCTATTACTATCCTTACCTGGCTAACTATCCGGGTAAAACTTTAATCTTTTCACTTTAAGAGTTTTTGGTTTGGAATAAGAGGACCGGAATTATCATATGCATTTTACGCTTTTTGCATCATATATTGCCTAATGATAAATGATCAATGTATGAGCGAACCAAATCAAAGAGGTGCATCTTTTAAAATTCTATTTTATATGGTGGATTATATTTCAAATCTTCAAATGTAAAGCTCATCTCTTTTATTGCGTTATGATGGATATTGCAATAAATGTTCATATGTCCTTTTAGATAACTTGCATTTGTTACATGATTAATTACAAGGTTTTATGTAAGAATGCACTTGTAAATTTTAAAGCATGTATGTACAAATATTATTATTATTATTATTTGTATAAGAGGTGGTACTAGAAAATGACAACATAAATTTGGAAGGTCTTTTTAGCACGTATGTACAAATATTATTATTATTATTATTATTTGTATAAGAGGTGGTACTAGAAAATGGTAACATAAATTTGGAAGGTCTTTTTTGTAGACAACCAATTTAAATTTGGAAGGTCTCATTTGTAGGCAACCGATTTAAATTTGGAAGGTCTACTCTGTAGGCAACCAATTTATAACCTCTTATAATAGAAGAATTTTTAAAATTTTATGCATATGAATTATGAAGTATGAAATATATTGTTCTCTTGAATGCTCTGTATGTATCTATTATTAATTTTATTCATGTATGTGCATATGCATAACTACAGAATTTTAGTTTCACATTAGTTTGAAATGTTCAGATATTAAGGTCAAATCCTAATATGCACAAACACTATGTGTTTACATCTTCAGACATAGACCATGATCTTTTATGATCATAGACCATGACCTAATGTCAATTTCAAACAATATGATGGACTAATTACAAAATAAGAACTTGATAAATAAATACAACGCCTTCTAGGCAAAATTATGATTCTAGACTTTATAAAGTCTGTGAAAAGAATCTTGTTGACCCTTTGACAAAGGGTCTATCCAGGAGTGTGGTTCTGGATTCGGTCACTGACAGCGGCAACCCAACCCTTATTTGGAGACGTAGTCCCAATGTTGGTTCAATGTGGTAGAAACAAGCTGGACTAGTGACACTCGTGTGGAGCATTGACCTAGATATATTTATATATCATTATGTAGCATTTGCTACTACCCCTTCTCTATGATGACGATGCTCTTATGATACAGCTGGCTAGGCTGAGTTTTACTCTTAATAAGTCCAACGTGTGTATTATGGGGGGTATTAATTAAACAACTGTAGTACCCTTTGAGGACTTACCTACGTGAGAGGAACCGTGATGGCCGTGGTTAGGGGGGGCTGGGCTAACCCCTAGAAACTCTCATGAGTCGGTTTATTATGAGCATGGCCTTTAACGCTCAACCCACTTTGCTCAATAGATGGTGTGTGTTTTCATCAATACCTGATTAAATGGGCCTAATTCAAGGCCTAGTCCATTATGTCCCTCAGGTGGCGATGAACTCACTAAGGAAATGTTCAAAGCCGGAAGCTACATCTCCCGAATTCACGATACGAAAGGTTGCCCAACCTATATTTGTTTTATGATTTCTTAATTTATTTATTGTTTATTGATTTCCGAGTCTTCAGTCAGTATTACATTTTGGGGGGGACTGTTAGATATTTTGTTAAGAAAAGACAATTTTACCTTCATGAATAGTAATAAAATTTTATAATTAAAACATGTTTTAATTAGCAATTAAAAATATGTGTAACAGCTATATAATTATGGGGAACGTTACAAAATTTATGACGAACGTTACGAAATTAATTACGGGTTTTGTAACGTCTTTTCCAACCCTATATATATCCGTATGTTAAGCTCAAAATGATAAGAAAAAATATACAACAAGTTTCTCTTGTTTTTCTTCTCTCCCATACATATTATTTTCATCTACATCTTAGTTTTATTTTATGGGCAAATTCCTTCATCGGAGCTCAAGCTCTGCATTCTCGCCCGAGTGCAGAGGCCGGTCGTTTCCGGGGGCTTTTACTGCTAGGGGGAGGGAACCATCTGTGTCAGGGCGATAGACGGGTTCTCAATCTTCTAGGGCAGTGAATACACGACTGCTCCCGATCAGGCCAGATTTAATTATTTATTTTATTCAGATTTATTTCATGCTATAATCTTAATTATTTGATAAATTTCCAATATAACCCACTTTAAAAAATGCAAACACACTTGAGTTTTTCTCCCATGGTTAAAAAAGAACTTTAACCTAAAGTCGCGCTTTCCAAAATTTAAAACAACAAAAAGGTAAGTAGTTTGGTAATTGCAGATGTTGTGTCAATAGTTAAACCAGGCATGGTCTGGGTTTTTTAATTGAAATACTAACAGATAGCATTTTGCAAGACTCTATAGAATTTGAAGAACTAATATGCAATTTTTAAGATTTGAGGAACTAACATGCAATTATTAAAGATTTTAAGGGACTAATGTCTAAGAAACCCATAATTTATGTAGATAGTTTTGTGATAGCATACGATATTTTCATGCTGATAGTGGGGGGTTATATCAACACAAAACAGAAAGAATTGAAGATTCTTGTACTAAAGAAATGATTTTCACTCTTGATGAAACAAGGCAATAGCTAGCAAGTGGACAAGGATAACAATAACAATTTTACTTTTAAGAACATCCTAAGAAATCAATTATCTTTATAATAGGCTAAATCACCAGATTGGTATTTTTATTTGGATAATATTTCCAATATGACATTTTCTCTGTTACTTCTGACATCATCATAATAACATCAATACTTGACGGTAAATTGGTATTATTTTATATTAGAAGAATAATTAAACTGGTGTATTTAGTAGTAGAAAAATAACCAAATTGACATTAATTTTGATATTAACACCATAATGTCACCTATGAAAGAATTTTTTTTCAACCATATTAGAAAAATGTTCCTTTTAAAAATACCAATCAGGTAACTTAGACCATCTCCAACCCATTGCACCAAAATAATACAAATTTTGCACCAAAATGGTGTAAAAGTCACATCTAACAGTAATTCATCTCCAACCCACTGCACCATTTTTTGCACAAAAAAATAATATTCTCAGTGTATTTCTTTTTATCTGATTTTATATTATTATTTTCTATTCCCTATATTTTTAACTATTTCAACAATTAACCCCACATATCAAATTTTATTTTTTTCACATATTCCTTTTTATCTACTTTTAATTATAATGTCTAGATTTTAATATTATAATTAATAATAATGTCTTTTAAATTTTAACATTATTTTTATAATTAAAAAATAATTTATTTTGTCTAAATTATACAATTGGAGTAAAATTATAAAATTTAAATATTATTGGGGTTGTTTTATAAATTTAAATAAAACATGAACAGTAATAAAGCGATGAACAGTGCGACTCCATATTTGGTGCAGCACTGTTCAAATACACCAAAATGACGCAGGAAATGGGGCAGGGTTGAAAAAGGAATAGTGCCAAAAAATGCACTGTTTGTACCATTTTGATGCTGGGTTGGAGATGCCCTTAGCCCTTTATATTATGGAGCGAAATAAGCACTGATTTTTTTATTTTATTTGGTAGTATAAAATTCAAATTTATATCGCCCTTAATAAATGATCCCCATTCACTCACTCAGATCTAAGGGGACCATACAATGCTCGTGACAAGTTATCAAACTCGTGTTTCAACCAATAAAGCCTCCAGATTCCCCGAAAAATCCACATGCCCATTTGTCTTCAATTAGGACGTGAGAGGCTTTGGAGTCCAACAAAAATAATGAAAGTACTGTTCCTTGTTCTGGCTAATCTGTCACATTTCCATCAAATCCAAAGCCAGGTCAATTAATTATCTCTGTACTTTGATTTTGTTAAGACACTTTTTACTTTAGTGAAATTTATTAACTATTTCATCTTTTTTGGAAAAATGATACAGACACACATTCGGGCACACCTTCGGCCACCCCCTTAGCTACTGTAGCTAGAGGGGGGGGGTCAGAGGTGTGCCTGTAACGCCTCCTTTTTTTTTACCATTATCCGGTGAGTAGTTGTGATACATTCTAAATTTAACACTCATAATTATCTTGTATGTTGCACCCATCCCTAATTTGCACTCATATAAAAAATCATAATCATCGCCTACATAATTAATGATTGTGATTAAGTAGTAGTCTGTAAAACCCACTAATCTTAATTAGTTCGTAATCAACTAGAATTTGTGCTAGTGGAACAGTAACCCGTGAAAAGCTCTTGGAATCGTGAGGGGAAGTAATCGGTCACTGAGGATGGAGGCAATAAACCAACAGACAATTGAACTCTAGCTCTGAGCATCTTCAATCTTTCAACGTTTGGTTACTATTTAAAAAGATTAAAAATAAAATAAAATAAAATTTCTTTTCTCATATACATCAGTTAAAGGATAAAACGACCTTTACATCTTTAGTCCTTTTTTTATGTTTTTGATGTCCATTCATGCTTTTTGCCTTTTATTGTTTGTTAATTGCAGATATTGCCTTGTGTAAAGATAGATTATGCTGTCATTCACCTAAAAAGATTACATGCACTTTCGTAATTAGAAAAGTAATTATTTTTTTATGCGTCACAAAGCCACGAGGTCTCACCGATCACTTGTAAGCCAGCGGGTTAAAACCTGTAGGAGATTCCTCATTCAAGTTTAAACTTTGTTTTAAAAAAGGGGACAAATTGCAATGGCGTAGTACTTTTTATTTTATTTTTATTTTTACTTTTAATTATTTGCTAAGCCAACACATGACTTAAAAAGGGGCAAAAACAAAAAGGTCGATGTTGTTGAGTGGTGACTTGGTCAAATTCCTTATATGTTGCATACTATTTCACTAATCATTAATAGTTTTTCTTCTTTAGTTGGGACAAGCTGGGACTAAGTGGGATAATTGTTCTAATAGAACAACTTTATCCCTTTGGGATATTTTAAGTGGTGTAAAGTGTGATAATTTAGGATAATTGGACAATTTAAAGATTTGATTTGATACTTCATATGTAATAATTGATGATGTGACACATTATTAAAGTATAATATTTATCTATTAATTAAGTCTAAATTAATTCACATAATTAGTTTAGTATATTATTTGGTATGTTATTATAATATAATATATTATTTTAATTTATACTGTCTATAATATATTATATTATAATTACTAATTAATTATAATTTATTTACTGTTATTAATTAATATAATATAATATATTATAGACATATTATATAATAATTAATATAATATACAAACAATATATTTAATATAATATTAAATCAAATATTATAATATTTGTTTAATTTAATATAATATTATTTGAAATATTATATTATTATTAAAAATATAATAATTTATTTTACTTTTAATTATTTCCTAAGCCAACACGTGACTTGGGGCGGGCAAAAACAAAAAGGTCGATGTTGTTGAGTGGTGACTTGGTCAAATTCCTTATATGTTGCATACTATTTCACTAATCATTAATAGTTTTTCTTCTTTACCGGTGCCTTAGTGTTGGCTCCACCACATTTCTCGCCTCTAAACTAGTAAATTTATCCCTATATATACCTTTAAACTATTGAAAATCTCCATCTAATCTATTTCTCGTCTCATTTTTCCCTCTAAACTATTAAAACTGTCTCTACTTACCCTTGAACTATCATTTTAAATATACATTACCATTTTCATTTATTATTTCTGGACGTTTTAAATGGATTAAGAAAGGAAAGTGGTTGTGCACGGGCTAAAATAAGACTGAAAATAGTTTAAAGGATAAACATGAGATAAATTCACTAGTTCAGGAGGAAATATGAGACAAAATAGTTTAGAGGGTAAGAAGAGACAAATTTAATAGCTTGGATGGCAAGTACAAATGGAAGCCTAAGCTCTTCGATATTTTGTTATTGGTCCCTCGGGTCTGTTAGATATAGGTGCCCTACAGGCAATAATTGTATATTGTAATAGGACCTATATGAATATAACATCCTTGTTCAAAATGATAGTATGCTATTTTGATCAGTATTTATCTGGTATTTTTTAAATACAGATATAGTCCTTAGAATGATACTAGACTATCAGACATTTCGGATATAATCGTAATGAAGAGATCTGATTTGTCATTAACGTATATTCTTAAATGTTCCTAGTCGATGCAGTGTTGAAATGAGACATCATCACTTTGGGAAGACTAGTGTATACTCTATTTCTCCTTTGGTAGGATGATGATCCATCTCTTGGATCATTGATGTGAGACATCATGATATAGTATACAGGTGACTCATTAGTGAATGAGTTGACTGAAAGACTCACTGAGAACATCTAGTTGGTAATTATACTTAACTGTCAAATAGAAGTTCTCAAGTGATATAGTACATAAGTAGTCTCTTGACCTGAGACATGAGTGTAATATCTTACATGTCAGTATAGGTGTACTTAGACTTTTACCTAACCACAGTTCTCAATGAGTTGTGCATAACGGTTCTTGACGAAGAGACCGGACTGTACAATATTATCACTGAGTGGTCCTGATAAAATTATGTTAGCATCTTGCAGACATTTATCACAACTTATACCCGAGTAGTTTTCATGTGTAGCTAGCACCTCTGGTGTACTTGTGGATATCATCCACTACCGAGTTCTTAAGTTAGGCCATAGAGTCACACCAAGCGCACACTTGAATCCTATGAAACACAATTTATAGAGTGATGCGTATGATTGATATGCCTATATGATTTTACCGGATACACATAAACGGTTATGCATATCAGTAAAATCAGAATGCTATGTGCTTAGAAAATGAATTCCAGTATTTTTCCTATAAAATTAACTTTTAGTCAACTAGCTGACTTTTTGGTCAACAATTGACTTTTGGTCAACTCATTGATTTTTTGGTCATATGATGACTTATTAATCAATGATTGGAAAATTACAAAATACTGTATTTATGAAATACTGTATTGATGTGGTATTTTCATTTATGAAATACACACTTTATTATACCTTGATTAATGAGTCATGAGATGAGTCATTAAGGTGGTATGGTTTGGGAACATGGTTTTAACACATAGTTTTGATTCTTCATGACTCTTTGCATGACTCATGAGATGAGTCATTGCATGACTCATGAAAGGAATCATTACATTTATATGACTCATGGCATGACTCATGAGATGAGTCATGACATATTTCACTCTATATATATGAGTTCTCTTTCTTATGGAAAGGTTAATGAAAAATTGGCTAAGTGGTTTTTTCCATAAGAGAATAAAAAAGAGCTCTCCTCTTACTAAACTCTAGCAATCTTTGAGCAAGAGGAAGTAGTAGGATTTTAAAGTACCCCGGGGTGGATATCTTGTCTTGTGTCTCAAGAAGACTCCGATTTTATCAAGCTCACTTGAAGACTTGGAGATCCACTACGAGGAGATTTATCACTACAAGGAGCAAGAGCTAGGGGTTATTTGATCTTCCATCGAATCACGCTTCAAAAGTATGACTTTCTAACTCTTGTGTGCTCTCTTTAATATAGGGATGATCTTCCATCGAATCACGCTTCAAAAGTATGACTTTCTAACTCTTGTGTGCTCTCTTTAATATAGGGATCATGTTAGATTTAATTAGGATGGTCCTATTTTGTATTTCATGCTCTCTACATGCTTAGTATAATTATACATATAGTCTTCTGTTGCGTAATTTACATGTAATTAGCATGAATTTCCTTCGGGGTCACTATAGTTGCTATTAAGTCCTGAATTATTTCAAATTAGCCCCTTGTTGATGGTTGAAATCACACAGTTAAAAGAGAAGGTAATAGGGACTGGGTTGATATAAGGGCCGCTCGCTTTTCCGAATATACAATTTGGAGTTGGGATGTTCATCCCCTACAAGCGTAATAACTCGTAAGAGGACGGGGACTAGTTCCCCCATTATTCCTCGGACGATCAAGTCAGCTAGGTACTTGAGTGGGAATATGATAAAAATGTAGCGGGATCGAGAAAAAAATCTAATAAATTGCTTACTTTTGTATTTAGAATAATTTCCTTTTTATAGCCAAGCAAGATGCGTAGTCTAGTCTTTTTAGTCGAGCTTGAGCTGGTGGCTGAGTCAGCATCTACTTTACAGATGTCGGTCGTGGATCTGCTACGGGATGAGCGTTGTCATTTCGTCATTAATGAGATGTGATGGGTAGCGCACGAAGCCGGCGTGGTCCGATGTGTCATAAATAGTATCGAGGATGGAGAAATGATGGCGCTTGCTAAGCATTTAATGTGACGTTGACGCGTTGTCAATGGGGGGGTTCAAGGTTGAAGTCGTCTCTTGGCTTCTAGCGAGGGGTGTCGAGAAGTATCACATTTCGAGTCGACCCCGTGAGGTGTCGATAACTGGTCGAGTGGGCTCGTTGCGAGTCGTCTTCAACAAGAGGACCGACAAGTACCACCCTTCGAGTCAACCTAAGGAGATGTCAACTCGGCAAGTTGGCTAAGTCGGGATCTTAGCAGTCCTGATTGTCAATTCGACTTGAGCGGTGCATATAGGGAGACACTTGTACGTTGCTGGTAAAGGGTCACATTTTGGCGACTGAAAACACTATAACAATTGACCCCTTTCACTTGGAGTTGGCTTGGGCCTGGTCCGAGTGAAATGAGAGCAGTTCTGGATGGGCACAGGTGTGCATTAAATGAGAAAACTAAAAAGTCTTTTCATATTTCACGTGGCTGACGTCACCACACATTCCTTTTGACTGCCGTAGCTCTCCTTTTCGTGCTGGATTGTGGGTTGTTCAAGATTAGTGGGTTGCGCCTTGATCCCTGAGACGCCGCTTCGTATTCTGAGAATTAATCTTGGCCGTTGGCCAAAGCCTGATCCGGTCGTTCAGATTCCGACAACTACGGTGTAGTTGCATATATATAAAGCCAGGGCCAGGGGGGTTGTCGCTTATTTTTTTTTAAATTCCCTTCTGAGAACTCGAGATCCTTCTCGTTCATCTTTTTTCGGTAATTACTCCCCCTTCTATGATAACATCAGATCCCATAGATCGACAAGCTTTTTTGGCGGAGTTCAACTCCAAGATGACCTAGGCACAGATGAGGACGCTCCACGAAAGGTTTGATATCCCCCGAGAGTATGAACTGATGGCCCCGACGAGGTCGGAGGCAGTCTATGACCATGGGCTGGATCGGGCCCTACTTTACTTGAGGCGCTTGGAGTTTGGCTTGTGACTGCCCTTGCATCCTTTTCTTGAACAAGTTTTCACGGCTCTAGGGGTATTGCTGGCCCAGATGAAACCGAACACCATTGCGACCCTAGTGGGGTTCGTAGTGATCTGCCATTGGTTGGCAATAAATCCATCTCTACGAGTCTTGTGCCGTCTAGTGAGTGTTAAAGTGAACCAGACCGAGCCCCATTTTCATTTCTAGATGGTGGGGAAGTACAAGTTCATTAACGACCTTCCAGACTTGAACAAGGACTTGAAGGAGAAGTTCGTTTGGATCATGAGGGATGACTTGGATCTGGTTTGTTCGAACTGGCCCGAGATAAGGTGTGGTCCGATATGTTATAAATAGTGTCGGTGATGGAGAAATGATGGCGCCTTCCAAGCATTTAATGTGATGCTTGTTGGCCTCTTTGTTTTGATGATATTTAACAAACAATTTACTACTAATGTGTCTAGTATTTGTGGTTTTTTATTTATTGTAGACAAACAACGCATTGGAGGTTGGATGGATTGCGCCATAACGATCATATCAAATGAAAGTTAGTGGATATAGTGGTTGAAGCAATGCAATACAAGTTCAAGATCCAAGTTCAAGCTTCATCCGCAAGATTAACAAGTCAAGCTATTGAAGATCAAGATCAAGCTTAGGTAATTTAGTTTAGGTTTTATATTATGTGTGTTAGTACCTTAAGCACAATATAATATGCACACACATTTTATTGGTTTCTTTGTATATATATATAATGAAACAATTGA
Organism: Asparagus officinalis; assembly: GCF_001876935.1. Classification (NCBI taxonomy): domain Eukaryota; kingdom Viridiplantae; phylum Streptophyta; class Magnoliopsida; order Asparagales; family Asparagaceae; genus Asparagus; species Asparagus officinalis. Next base: position 9,493,452 of record NC_033803.1, on the reverse strand, counting down.
ATACAATTGAAAATACTTTTCTTGTTTCATACTTATATGCATATATATGATTTCATCAATATCAATTTTATTTAGTTCAATGAAATCATGTTTTAGTGCATTATATGTGTATTTTGATAAAATACTATATTTGTTGTTTATAGACTTCATAACAATAGTTTACATCTTTCTTCAAGTCTATAAACCATTTTGTATTGTTTCAAAACATGGTTAAGCTAAAACGTCAAAACTCATATGTTCACATTTTTATGTTTTGGACTATTTTGTAAAATAATAATATTTTTTATTTAGGAGATCCTTTTTAAAAACCAGTTTTTGTAACATGTGTATTATCATGTCTACAATCATTTTCCAAAGTTTTACATTTTTTAGAATTTGTTTGATATTTTTAAACAGGGTTTTAAAATCAGAAAAATAACTTTCAACCTGTAATTTCTTTGTGTCAGTTTGCGGTCGACCGCCTTGAGTTCAGAAACTCAGTATAGTTTTTGTTGGCTCACGGTCGACCGTGACAGTCGATCGTATGCAGTCCAGCGAATCTCGCCGTCGACCGTCATGGTCGACCGTCTGTTTTCAAAAGCTTAGTTTTGCTGTTTTGTTGCTCGCGGTTGACCGCCACGGTCGACCGCCGATCTGTCATTCAGATTCCAACGGCTAGTTTCCAGAGCCGTTTTGGGTTGGTTTTTTGGTCTTTTCTTAGCTTTCTCTTGGCTTTGGGGCTTTATATAAATACCCCCTTATACCTCAGTTCTTGGTAACCATTTTAGAGAGGGTTTTAAACAAGTTTAAGAGGGTTTTAAAAGTTGTTTTAAGTTTAGGATTTTTGTTTACAAAGGAGGAAGCTTACGTTGCAAATTGAGGGATTCATTCTCAATCTTATTCATCCTCTCCTTTGTGTTTATAGATAAGTTTTTCTAACTCTTTTCTCTAGCAATTCTATTATTGCTTTTCATATTCTTATTATTACTAGTTTGCTATTTGAGTTAGATTTTATTTCACTCATTGTTTACACACACCCACATGAGCTTATCGTATTTTCATACATAGTATATTTGGGTTGGTGAGAGTTGTAACAATTGAGTGTGAGCTTTCATTGTGTTCTCATTCATATTAGAGAACAAACAATTGTTGTAATTGTGCTTTAGTGAGAGGATCACTTTGTGATACACTTGTACACCGAGAGGAGTGTGTGGTGAGAGTCGGGGTCGTCCCAAAAGGAGTAACGTCGGTTGACGAACCTAGGGAGAGGTTGTATGCGAGCACTTGAGGGAGACACGTCTAGGTCCAACACTTGAGAGGGTGTAGAGTGGGATTACAAAAGTGTTGATTGTAAAGTTTTCGGTTAGTTAGAAAACCGAGTGTGAGGTGTAAACGTTATTCGGGTGAACGTAGAAAACCCGGTTGTGATAGTGGAGATCTCCTCGAGGTGAGGAGCGGAGACGTAGGTCGTGGGAACCGAACTCCGTAATCATATCGTTTGTTTGAGATTGCATTGACGCACTTATTTTTCATGTTCATATCTTATATCGTCATTGTTTATTGCTCATTGTTTATTTAACTCACTATCTAGTTTAGTTTGTTTACCCTTGTGTGATTTGTATATCCTTGCATATATCTCATTGTATATCCCATTGCTCCGATATATCCCTTTGTTCATATTGTATATTCTTGCTCATAATTAGTTGTATATCTATCTTGCAAAAATATATTTGTTAATTAGTTTTAATTGGTATAAAATCGGATTAGATTAGCATAAGACCCTAATCACCCCATCTAGGGTCTAACAATTGGTATTAGAGCTTAGTGCTCTTTGATTTAAGGTCTAATCGTCTTGAGTTAAAGATCCAAGTTATCTTTTTGTGCTAATCTTGTTTTGATTGCTTTTGTATCTTACTTGCATATTCTTACAAATTATGGATATGAATGATACATCTTGTTTAGGCTAAGATTCTAGTATTGCTCCTAAATTCGATGTTTTCCCCTATGCTCAATGGTGTTTTAGATTCAAAATATTTGTTCAATCTAAAAATATCAATTTATGGGAAGTCATTGATTGTGCTTATATTGTGCCTATGTTGGAGAAATTCAAGTGGAGCAAACATGATAAATGGATGTTTACAATAAACAAGATTTTATTAGAATATTTGCTAAATGTTCTTAATTCATCTATGTCTAACAAGTTTGTTCATTTTGATAGTGCTTACAACTTATGGAAACTTATTAAAGCATATCAAGAGGACTTGGAGGCGATCCGACAAGCTTTGGAGGATCCCGCTTCAAGTTCATATAGAGCATCATGCACACGGCCACTAGGCGATAGCCCTAGTGAGGTTTGCGAGTTCGAATCGATTAATGATTTATCTAGTGATGAACTTGCTTGTGCTAGTAAAAAATTATTACATGTCTATAACAAATTGCATAAAGATTTTATTGATTTACGAAGCAAGCATGATGCATTAAAATCCGATCATGAGAAGTTAGCTTCCAAATTTGATATCATTACTCAAGAAAATAATGCTCTTAAAGAAAACAATGATATGTTAAATTTGGAAAACAATAATTTAAAATTGGATATTGTTAACTTGACTCATGACAAAAGCAATACCATGTTAGAAGTTAAGAACATAAAAAATGATACTGCTTCTTTTATAAATGACTATTTATGTTCTACTTCTAATAAAAATACATATGTGTTAAATGATGAGTTGAATGTTGTTAAAAATCGCATTTCATCTTTAGACTTAACTCTTAATACATGTATTGATAACCATAAGAAACTTATGGACAAGTGTGCTAAACTTAGTATTACAAAATCACCTACACACTATGCACACTTGCATAGCAAAATTTACAAATGCTCAATTTGCGATCGTAAATGCCACATTGCTAAATTTTGTTATGATGCACACAAATCTTCTAAGGTTAATGCTCCTTGTGTATCTCATCAAGTTTCTTCATCACATGTACACACACATGCACCCATTGTTCATCATAAGCATGCTCATGTGTATAGATGTGATCATTGTGGTCGTTTTGGTCATTTGGCCGAATATTGTTTTGATTTGAAAAGAAAATCACGTTTGCCAAATGTTTTTAGTAAACCACGTGTTTTTAAATATGATGTGTGTGGTAGGTTTGGACATCTTGCTAAATTTTGTTTTGATATGCAAAAAGCTCCTATTTTGTAAAATATTCCAAAAAGACCACCTTTGTTTGATAATATTTCTCATTTGCAAAAAGAATTTAAAAGACCATTAATGTTTGCAAATGATTTCCGTGCACCGCCACTTGGTCAACAAAATCAAATGGGCCTCTTTCATTGCACTTATTGCAACCGGAAAGGTCATTTATATAGTTTTTGTTTTGACTGTGTTCGTGCACTAAATGCGCCCAAGAGGGTTCATAACCCTAGGGCTTTGAGCTTTATTGATAGGGGTCATGTCCCTAAACAAACCGGCACCAAGAATACTTGGGTGCCAAAATAATTTTTAAGCCAAGAATTTTAGTATTTTTTTTTCCTTTTTCTTGGTTTTGAAAAATATATTTTTAAATTTTTATGAAAACAATTCATTTTATTGGTCAAATTCTTTTGTTTTCATGATTATTGATTTTATTTTGATGAGAGGTTTATATTTATGTAACCCCCGGGTTTATTGGGTGTTTATTCCCAAATTATGTTTACCGGGTGCAAAAATATTTATATGGGTTGAAACAAGCTCAAGAGCTTGATTATTAGTTGCCTCTCTTACATTTTATCAAAAATTGTGTTTTGATTTGTTGCTTTGAATTCATTATATTTCACTTATATGATGATATTTATGTGTTTGTGCTTATGGATCATCTATTCGTGTTTTAGAATGTATTCTATGAGTGGTTTGATCAAGTCCTACAAAGAAAGTTTTCTTTATTGATCAAACATCGTTTTTGGATATAAACTTTGATTTATGATTTCTTTTGATTGATTTTCATTTGAAAACTCTTTACATGATTCTCATGTTCCTCTTCTTTTGATTTCATAAATCCATACATTTTTATGATTTATTTTGAAAATATCCCTTCTTGATTTTGTTTCCTCATCCCCTTACATATAAACAAATTATTTTTCTTCATGGATCCTCCTCCATAAATATTTTTTTTAAATGATGCCTTTTTGGATCCTCATTTCATCTCTTTGGGGTAAATATGATAAATGTTTGGTTTGTATATATACATCTTAAAATCTTTGTAACACCCTTCATGATGTTATATATACACATGTGTTCTTATTGTTCTTTTGCATGTGAGTTGTTTAGCATATTTTTTTCTTACTCACAGGTTTTGCCATGATCTTTATTGCATACACTTCATATATATGGTATTTTGATAGGGGGAGTCTTTCCTATTCTATTATTGTTCTTATACTCACACATGCATATTGATAGGGGGAGCTTTCGCTCTCCTCATTCTTTATGGTTTTCCCCTTTTTGATGTTATCAAAGGGGGAGAAATATTATGAGTATATTCTTTTTGTTTATATGCATGATAATTATAATATTGTATTTCATTTCCTTTTCATGCATATATCCTTTTTGTAAATTGTTTGTCATTATCAAAAAGGGGGAGATTATTGGCCTCTTTGTTTTGATGATGTTTAACAAATAATTTACTACTAATGTTGTTTGTCTAGTGTTTGTGGTTTTCTATTTATTGTAGACAAACAACGCGTTGGAGGTTGGATGGATTGCGCCATAACGATCATATCAAATAGAGGTTGACGGATATAGTGGTTGAAGCAATGCAATTCAAGTTCAAGATCCAAGTTCAAGCTTCATCCGCAAGATTACTCAGTCAAGCTATTGAAGATTAAGATCAAGCTTGGGTATTTTAGTTTAGGTTTTATATTATGTGTGTTAGTACCTTAAGCTCAATATAATATGCACACACATTTTATTGGTTTCTTTGTATATATATATAGTTATATATATATATACATAAGTTTTTTAGTTTAGGTTTTATATTATGTGTGTTAGTACCTTAAGCTCAATATAATATGCACACACATTTTATTGGTTTCTTTGTATATATATATAGTTATATTTTTAGTTTAGGTTTTATATTATGTGTGTTAGTACCTTAAGCTCAATATAATATGCACACACATTTTATTGGTTTCTTTGTATATATATATAGTTATATATATATA
>NC_033803.1:9480042-9480646 GCF_001876935.1 Asparagus officinalis | reverse complement strand
TTATTGCTTATTAGTTTAGATTTACATTCATGTCTTGTAGAGTAGATTTATTTTTTTGTCTTTATTTTATTTTGTATTTTAATTTATAGAGTAGATTTATTTTCTTGCATTTTCATTTCTTTTGTAATTTAGTTAGATTTATTTCTTGTTCATAGTGTAAATTTTCTTATTTTTATTTCTGCTCTTTGTAATTAGTTCTTATTCTTTTATTTTATTTCTTGCTTTTATTTCTTAAAATGTGAAATTAGTTCTTATAGGAATCTTAGAATTGTATGAAACTAGTTTAATTTCTTTTATATTATGTGAATTATTCTCTTGCACTTAAAATGATTATGTATAGGATAATCAACTAGAGAACTAATTGGTAGAAGAAGAATTTTATAATCTATGCATATCTTGAGTGGTTTGATAGGTTATGTCAATCTTCATACCCAATATCTTCATAGCAGGAGCATATCGTCAATATATAACAACAAATAAACATACTCATCATTTTTGTAGCTTGTGTAAATAAACACACGGGTCATATGGGCTCCTCGTATACCCTTGACCTATTGGCCTTCTTGTTTTGATGATGTTTAACAAATAATTTACCACTAATGTT
>NC_033803.1:9469047-9480036 GCF_001876935.1 Asparagus officinalis | reverse complement strand
TATCAAATGGAGGTTGGCGGAATAGTGGTTGAAGCCTTGCAATTCAAGTTTAAGATCCAAGTTCAAGCTTCATCCGCAAGTGTACAAAGTAAAGCTTATTGAAGATCAAGATTGCTTGGGTAACATTTAGTTTAGGTGTTATATTATGTGTGTTGGTACTTTAAGCTCAATATAATATGCACACATATTTTATTGGTTTCTTTGTATATATATTTAGTTATATATATACATAAGTTAAGTTTTGGTTTCTATGTATATTTAGTTTTGAGTTTTTAAGTTTTACTATGAAACAATTGAATACAATTGAAAATACATTTCTTGTTTCATACTTATATGCATATATATGATTTCATCAATATCAATTTTATTTAGTTCAATGAAATCATGTTTTAGTGCATTATATGTGTATTTTGATAAAATACTATATTTGTTATTTGTAGACTTCATAACAATAGTTTACATCTTTCTTCAAGTCTATAAAATTATTTTGTATTGTTTCAAAACATGGTTAAGCTAAAACGTCAAAATTCATATGTTCACATTTTCATGTTTTGGACTATTTTGTAAAATGATGATATTTTTTATTTGGGTGGTCCTTTTTAAAAACCAGTTTTTGTAGCATGTGTATTATCATGTCTACAATCATTTTCCAAAGTTTTATATTTTTTAGAATTTGTTTGATATTTTTAAACAGAGTTTTAAAATCAAAAAAACAACTTTCAACCTGTAATTTCTTTGTGTCAGTTTGCGGTCGACCGCCACGGTCGACCGTGCCTTTGTTTTTAACTTGCGAAGCTAACAGTAACTTTCACGATCGACTGCCACGGTCGACCGTCAGCTCGAAAATTCCCACGGTCGATCGCCACGGTCGACCGTCAAAGTTTCTGGAAATTTCTCAGGCTCGAAAGTGGCCGCGGTCGACCGCCGATCTGTCATTCAAATTCCAACGGCTAGTTTTCAGAGCCGTTTTTGGGTTGGTTTTTTGGTCTTTCCTTGGCTTTCTCTTGGCTTTGGGGCTTCATATAAATACCCCCTTATACCTCAGTTCTTGGTAACCATTTTAGAGAGGGTTTTAAACAAGTTTAAGAGGGTTTTAAATTTTGTTTTAAGTTTGGGATTTTTGTTTACAAAGGAGGAACCTTACGTTGCAAATTGAGGGATTCATTCTCAATCTTCTTCATCCTCTCCTTTGTGTTTATAGAGAAGTTGCAAATTGAGGGATTCATTCTCAATCTTCTTCATCCTCTCCTTTGTGTTTATAGAGAAGTTTTTCTAACTCTTTTCTCTAGCTTCTTCATCCTCTCCTTTGTGTTTATAGAGAAGTTTTTCTAACTCTTTTCTCTAGCAATTCTATTATTGTTTTTCATATTTTTATTATTGCTAGTTTGCTATTTGAGTTAGATTTTATTTCACTCATTGTTTACACACACCTACATGAGCTTATCGTATTTTCATACATAGTATATTTGGGTTGGTGAGAGTTGTAATAATTGAGTGTGAGCTTTCATTGTGTTCTCATCTATATTAGAGAACAAAAAATTGTTGTAATTATGCTTTATTGAGAGGATCACTTTGTAATACACTTGTACACCGAGAGGAGTGTGTGGTGAGAGTCGGGGTCGTCCCAAGAGGAGTGGCGTCGGTTGACGAACCTAGGGAGATGTTGTATGCGAGCACTTGAGGGAGACACGTCTAGGTCCAACACTTGAGAGGGTGTAGAGTGGGATTACAAGAGTGTTGATTGTAAAGTTTTTGGTTAGCTAGAAAACCGAGTGTGAGGTGTAAACGTTATTCGGGTGAACGTAGAAAACCCGGTTGTGATAGTGAAGATCTCCTCGAGGTGAGGAGCGGAGACGTAGGTCGTGGGAACCGAACTCCGTAATCATATCGTTTGTTTGAGATTGCATTGGCGCACTTATTTTTCATGTTCATATCTTATATCGTCATTGTTTATTGCTCATTGTTTATTTAACTCACTATCTAGTTTAGTTTGTTTACCCTTGTGTGATTTGTATATCCTTGCATATATCTGTTTATTTAACTCACTATCTAGTTTAGTTTGTTTACCCTTGTGTGATTTGTATATCCTTGCATATATCTTATAGTATATCTTATTACTCCGATATATCCCTTTGTTCATATTGCATATTCTTGCTCATAATTAGTTGTATATCTATCTTGCAAGAATATATTTGTTAATTAGTTTTAATTGGCATAAAATCGGATTAGATTAGCATAAGACCCTAATCACCCCTCTCTAGGGTCTAACAACGCCTGGGGTAGGGTGTTCGAGGTTGAAGTTGTCTCTTGGCTTGTAGCGAGGAGTGTCAAGAAGTAACGCCTTTCGAGTCGACCTCGCGAGGTGTCGAATAACTGGTCGAGTAGGCTCGTAGCGTGTCATCTTTGACAAGAGGACCGACAAGTACCGCCCTTCGAGTCGACTTAAGGAGATGTCAACTCTGCGAGTTGGCTAAGTCGGGACCTTGGCGGGTCCTGATCGTCAAATCGACTTGAGCGGTGCATATAGGGGGACATCTGTCCGTTACTGGTAAATGACCATATTTTGTTGACTGAAAACACCATAACATCCCTCTAGATAGCTACCATTTGATTTGGATCTATCTTCCTCCGAAGTTATGTTTTTCGCATTTGAATGACAGGTTATATCTTTACGTCAAAATGCAAATCCAAATTCATACCCATTTCAATTGATCCCATTTAGACCTTGTTCAAAACTCATACCCCAATAAAACACCTCACTTCTAGCAATCGGTTGACCTTACTAACGCGTTTTAGGGGTTAAACAGTAAATAACTATCCATGATTAACTGCTAATCTAATCAAGGTTAGCACATTGGATGAAAATTATAACGAGGGTGTGATTTGAAATACCTAATAAGATTTAGAGGATGTAATAATAATTTCAATGATTTAAGGAGCTAATGTCAAAATATTCTAGATTTAAGGGAATAATATGGAGAGAAACATTACTAACTTTTTTTATCAATACTTACTAATTAATCTCCAATTCTTCAACTTAAACCCAACGCCAAGGTAATTTCGGCAAGTCCTCTTCTGCCTTTTGAAGGTTCACATCATAGAAGAATAAAAAATAGGCAAAGCTTGGCAAGGACAATTTTTGCACTTTTTCCTTACAACATCAGTCACTTTTCTTTACTTTAGAAGTTGCAACTCGTTATAAAAAACAAAAGAAAGTTTATTAAATTTACATTAATATAATTAATGTTCCAAGGGAAAATTGCTTCTAGATCCCAAATTTGAACTTTCAATGTGCCACAACCCCTCTTATTTTTTTTAATGTGCTTTAGCCCCCTTTTTTTGAAAAAAAATATGCCCAAGACCCCTCCATCATGATTCCAGCTCATGCCAGAGTTGATTAGACATGTCAGCTCATGATTAGATATGTCAGCTGACTTGAATCCTAAATTTACCATCATCTTTCTCATGCCAGCGGATGTTAACTCTTGTAGCTAACATGTTAACTCTTACAGCTAACATGTTAACTCTTACTAATGTGCCCACACAAAGTTCCTCGTGACGACGTCGGCGACAGAGCGAGGGAGGGGACAGAGGGGGACCAGAGGAGGAGCAAGGAGGTGGAGAGGGGGAGGGAGGCGGGGGAGGGGAGAGGGAGACGGAGAGGGAGGTGGGAGGAAAGGTGGAGGGAGGGGGAGGCCAGGGAGGGAGGGAGGAGGCAGAGGGGAGGTGCAAGGAGCGGGGGAGTGAGGCAGGGGGAGGCGGGGGAGGAGGCCAGAAGGGAGGTGTTAGGGGAGGGAGGGCCGAGGGAAGGGGAGGGAGCGCGAGCGGGGAGGGGGTGCGACGACGCTCTGGAAGACGCTGGCTGCCGGAGGCGGTGGAGGGGGGAGGCGATGCGTGTGGAGGGGAGGGAGGCGGCGTGTGGGAAGGGGAGGAGGTTGGAGGAGGGGGAGGAGAGGAAGGCGGCGCGGGGGAGGGAGGCGGCGTGGGGGAAGGGGCAAAGGGGGACCGGCAAAGGAGGAGGAGGAGGAGGGAGGTGAAGGGAGGGCAAAATTGGGTTTTTGGACATGAAGAGGCCTGGACGTAATTTTTTTAAAAAGGAGGGGCTGCAACATATTAGGGAAAGTAAGGGGGGCTGGGCACAATAGAAGTTGGGTTTTGGGGTCTTGAAGCAATTTTCCCATGTCCCAATCATTCTTTTCCTGTTTATTTTTTTAATTAAGAAACAGGTAGCTTTACCGGATTTTGGGGTATTTCACTAAACCCCCACTAAATTTGGTCACTTGAACTAAATCTATAATAACTTGGGGAATTTCAGACGTACTGAACCCCAATAAAGATGTCAACTCATACTTTGAGTTCCCAAACAGTCTTATATGAAAAATCATAAACTACTAATTGGGGATTAAGTACGGAAAGAAAAATCAACACACATTAATGCTTTTTTAAAGTTTCCAATATCATCATAAGGAGTTTAGAGAAAGTTTCAAATTTTTTGTAGGTTAGGTTCAGTACACCTAAAGGATTGGGGGTTTTTAGTGAAATTTATCCTTTTTTTTTGTGTGTTAAAACTGGTAAAGAGATTCATATATCCAGCTTTTGTGCAGTGACTCTCATTCCACGCACTAGCACTGATTAAGGATTGGTAGGAAATATGACCGGGATTTCTATCGGTACAACTCTTGGTGATCCTGCACCACGAACATAATAGCTAAAATTTCTAAGGATAAAATTATCATTTCTACTTAAACTATCGTTGAACTTTCAAATGGTCTTTAAAGTATCAATTTACCTAATTTATCTATTTTGACCCTCAAATTATGTTAATAGTTTCAATATGTTCAAATATTTAACAGACTAATGATGTACCTGTGTTTTTAAAAAAAATTCTTCGTGAGTTTTTATCAGTTTATCTCCTTTTTCCCTAAAAAAAATCTAACCACTTTCTTCCAAATTATTTTAATCTTTAACCCTTTTATGAGTTAAAAAATTGTTTTTCAAATTGCAAAGAATAAAATAATTGCAAATAATAATAATAATAATAATAATAATAATAATAATAATAATAAAGAACACTAACAGGTCATTAATCTGTTGAATATCTGACTATAGTTTCACAAAATAATTACATTGAACACATACACATAATTTAAGGGGAAAACATGCAAAATGGGCAAATCCATAGTTCAACAATACTTTAAGGTGGAAATGATTATTTTTTCTAATTACTAAACTAATTATTCAACCATACGTGAGTGGTATAGATTAACCCATTTTATGCAGAGCATGATGATCTGATTTAAATCTATTGAAAGCTTGCACCTTGAATAAGTATCATGTTGATATCTTATTCGAGCTACATATCCATCATAAAGAATTCAAAAACTTTTTTTTATAATTTACTAATAGAATTTACATCATAAAATATCTTTCACAAGTGGTAATCACATTGTGAGTCCATAAACAATTATTATTGTCTCCGTTAGGACATATTTGGTAATTTAAAAGTAAATGAAAAGTTGAAAGTAAAGAGGAAGTATCTTTTAAAGAAAGTACTTTCTTTTCACTTTCTATTTGAAAATTTTGTTTAGAATGTGGAAAATAAAAATGTGAAAAGCTGACGTGGAGGCTGACGAGGCCTAACATTCTTTGCATGAATTGTTTATTTTCTATTAAAAATAGTCTTGCAAAATAGGATTTTTTTAATTATGATACTAATAATGTTGTATCTTATGATACATAATAATGTTGTATCTAGATAAAGTTTTGACCCGCACGATACATATTATCTTAATTTGTTAAGGTATTTAAATTCTTATCCTATAAGGGGTTGTAGTGGATTGTGATAAGATCTCATCTAGATAGTTTTCTTGATGGATGAAAATTGGTTTTCCAAGAAGTCTTATATTTTAAGAATATTAGTTATAACAGAAGGGTCCTAGCCAATATAGTTATAGTTCCCCGTCATATTTAGGTTATTCGGTAAGACATAGGATAGAAAATCCTTCTATATTTATTTTTTTATTCTAACAGTGATCTAATTTTATATTCGGTAAGGCGTAGGATAGAAAATCCTTCTATATTTATTTTTTTATTCTAACAGTGATCAGTTTGCATCCCACTTTCAAGCCCTTTTGAAGAGAGTGAAACATGTCAAAAAGATGATGTAACAACCCTTCACTTTCAATTTACTTTCCAAGCACCAAAAAAGAAGGAAAAAGAAAAGAAAATTCTTTCAAACAATAAAATTGACTTAGATATTTTGTTTGAAAAGTAGATTAGATTCTATTATTACGCGTACCCAAATAATTTTTGATTCATTTCAAACAATAATTTTTGATTCACTTTCTATAGGCTACAAATGAGTCTACAAGCTCAAAAGGGACGCTTCTGGTAAGGTCTAACGATGTAAGGCTAGACTTGTAGCCAAAGGTTTCACTAAAAAAGAAGGGATTAATTATCAGGAAACATTCTCTCCAGTTTATACTAACGATTCATCCAGGGTTATCATGGCCCTAGCAGCTCATTTTGATTTGGGGTTACATCAAATGGATGTAAAAATAGCCTATCTGAATGGAGATCTTGAGGAAGAAGTATACATGAGGCAACCAGAAGGATTTTGTGATCAGAAAGATAATCTTTTAGTTTGCAAGCTAAAGAGATTTATATATGGACTAAAGCAAGCCTCCCGTCAGTGGCACAAAAAGTTTCACAACATTGTATCCTCATTTAGATTTTTTGAGAACATTGTTAATCAATGTATATACCTTAAGGTCAGTGGGGGTAATGTTACATTTCTGGTATTATATATAGATGATATTCTACTTGCAAGCAGTGATCTAGGTTTTCTATATGAGATAAAACAATTCCTCTCTAAAAATTTTGAAATGAAGGATCTGTGTGAATCTTTTTATGTCATTAGCATAGAAGTTCACAGAGATATGTCTAAAACAACCCTAGAACTATCTTAAAGGGCTTACATTGAAAAGGTATTAGAGAGATCCGGAATGCTAGATTGTGCGTCCATGTCAACATTTATCATCAAAGGGGATAAACTCAGTCAAAATCATTGTCCAAAAAAAGAACTAGAAAAAAGAAAGATGAAGAGCATATCTTACGCATCATCCATGGGTAGTTTGATGTATGCACAGGTCTGCACTAGACATGATATCGGATTTGTAGTATGATTATTAGGTTGATACCAGAGTAATCCTAGTATGGGGTATTACAGGGCTGCTAAAAAGAGTTATGAGATATCTGAAGGGAACCAAAGACTACATATTGACTTACAGTCATACAGATCATTTGGAGGCGGTCAGTTATTCAGATTCAAACTTTGCTAGCTGCATAGATACAATAAAATCTACTTTAGGATATGTCTTCCTTCTTGCTGGAGGTGCTATATTTTGAAGAAGTACAAAGCAAGCAATTATTGCTTCATCTACCATGGAGGCAAAGTTCATTGCGTGCTATGAAGCCACTACACAGGCATTATGGTTGACAAACTTTATCTCAGGCCTCAAAATCATTGATTCTATTGCGAGGGCTATGACGATCTATTGTGATAATTCAGCAGCTATTTTCTTCTTCAAAAATAACAAGAGTGGCAGCTGAAGCAAGCACATCGACATAAAGTATCTTAATGTTAGAGAGAATGAGAAGAAAAGTGTTCTATCCATTCAACATATTAATACCGAGCTTATGACTGCAGATCCTGTGACTAAGGGATTGCCAACAAAATAGTTCCTAGGTTCATATGGGATTGATTTAGCTCGTCGTGTATTTGTTTTTCTCTCTAGTTGTTTTTAGACATGTTTTGAATATTCTTAGAGAATAAAGTTTGATTTTATTGTGCACAAATAAAGTTTTCATATTTAAATTATATCCATTGAGATATGTAAAGTAGGACCCGAGTGACTTGTAGGAAGTCATTCATAAGGTTTGCTCATAAAGTTGCTTACTTAGTGAATTTATGCATCATGATACATGGAAGGAAGAGCTCGTTATTACTAAGGGCTTGACCGCTATGGTTCGTGCATTAGATTCTTTATTTGAGTGGGAGCTATCCACTACTAAATGGTGTGAATTTTAATTATGATCATACTTCTATGTTAATTATGAGATATTTGTATCATGCGGACTAAGTGGGAGAATGTTGTATCTAGATAAAGTTTTGGCCCACATGATATAAATTATCTTAATTTGTTATGATATTTAAATTATTACCCTATAAGGAGTTGTAGTAGATTGTGATAAGATCTTAGATAATTTCCTTGATAAATGTAAACTGTTTTTAAGAAGTCTTATATTTTAAGAATTCCAGTTATAACAAGAGTCCTAGCCAATATAGTCATAGTTCCCCCATCAGATTTAGGCTATTCGGTAAGACATAGGCGAGAAAGTCCTTCTGTATTTATTTTCTTTATTCTAACAATGATCTAATTTTAATATTTTTTTTCTGTATATGTTCAGATTATCTCTTGTTTTCATCTAATTTTTTGAGTTACAGGTCGTTCTAAACAACTGTTATGGTGTTCTCATTCGCCCGAGTGCAACTCAGTATCAAGCAACGGATAAGTGTACTTCTGCATGCTATGCCCCAATCAACTTGGCGGCCAGAGACTTGTAGGGACGACAACTCAGCCGACCTGTCGAGTCGACACTCCCTCATGTCGACTCGAAATTCTGTACTTGTCGCCCCCCTTTGTCGAAAACGACTCACAGAGTCTACTCAACCACTTGCCAGACGCCTCATGAAGCCGACTCGAAAGGCGTTACTTCTCGGTGAAGTTAAAGAACAACTTCTGCCTTGAGCCTATCCTCACATGCAACGTGTCAACATCGCATTTAATACATGTCAGACAAATCATGCCCCTAGCCCCGATAGCCATCATGACTCATCGGACCACGTGGGTACTGCCATACCGCCCATCACTTCTCGTTTAATGCCGAAACGATTCATCCCCCACTTGCCAGCAGACACCTATAAAGCAAGTGTTGACGCAGCCGCCAGCCCACACTTCACCACCGTCTCTCAGTGCTCGGCCAAAGTGACCGATCTACCCTTATACCCTAGATATAAATACATGTACTATTCTCCCTTTGGGAGGACTTCTTTTTCAAACATTTTTCACAAATCTGATCCCTAAGCAGACATACTGCACACACAAGAACCCACACAGTTCTTATTTCACCCCACTCAAGTTCATCATCTAACTTGATCGTCGGAGGTACAACGGGGGAACCAAACCCCATCCTCTTAGGAATCTCTACTTGTGCAGATTTTTCAGATTCCCAACTCTAGAACCAGACATAAAGTCAGGGAAGAAAGTGACCCCTCATCGATTCCCAACAGACTCATCCAAATACGGATACATATTGACTATGTGATCACTAATACATCAACAACAACAATAGTTGGAAGTATCTTTTAATTTAATTTATTTTTAGTGTTTGATCTCTATTTATTTAGATTACAATATCTAACATGTAAAACATGGAAGGTATATTGTTGCATGTTACTTATTATGTTGCAAGTGGAAAATATCAAATGTCATATTCATTCCATCTGACCCAGTGATGCCATCTGACCCAGTGATGCTACCTATAAGAATATAGCGGGTGTTTTTTTATATTTTTTTTATTCAATGATGTAGTTTTTCAATAAATAGCATTTAACATATTTCAATAAATAATATTTTAGTTACATGATCTTGACTGTTTATTGCTAATCAAGAGGTGGAGCTATCAGGTTTTCTTCATTTTACACGTGGAAGCATATTTAGGCACTATCAAGGTATCCATTTAATTGTCAATTTTAAAAAAAAATTATTTGAAGCATAGTGAAAATATTAGAAATGAAATTAAGGAATAAATAGTTAGAAGTTGTCTGGGTTAAGACTCTTGTATACAGAAAAATAAGTAGCATGGACTAAATTTTAAAGTAGAAAGAGAACATAATATTCTAAAATGAAAAGATGTAAAATATAAATAATAATCATTTTGTCACTTCTCTGTCATCACTTAGCATCCACTTCCAAGCTTTCCTAGAGAGAGTGAAACATGTTAAAAAGCTGACATAACAATCCTTCACTTTCAATTAACTTTCCAAGCATCAAAAAAGGAAAAAAAAAGAAAATAAAAGTAGAACCACTTTCTAGTTCTTGATTCACTTTCCATTTACTTCTTGGTTACCAAACACGTTCTTAGCGTCACCTTTCACATTGGTCTCGAATAGATATTTCGTAAGTGCAAATTCTACAAATTGTTAGGGAGTTAGTTGACGAACTTCAGCCATTTTGTTTATGGTCCAACCCACATTATTCCTATAAGAATGGCTCTATCTAATAGAGTTCATATTTCCAGAGTAAGGGGTTAGTTTGTAAATTTTATCTATTGTATTTATAATTAAGACCTGCCACACTCTCTAAAAGAGTGGTAACAAAAAGATCTCTAATCCTTTTTTCACTAGTGAGGTCTAGATGTACAATGAGATCAATTAGGTGGGTTAGTCACGTAGAATTTAAACTTAGAAATGAGATAATATGTGAGATAAATTTTTAATGTGTTAGTCACATAGAACTAAAACCAGAACAAAATTTTACAGTGTTAGTCAAGTAGAACTCTAACAAAACTAGAATTGAGATAATGGTGTAAAATTATCCCTTTTTTTTTATATTTCTATACAAAAATAAGAGTTCTAGTCTATTAAATTATTCCAAATTTTAGCTTGAAACTAGGTGATAAAAAACTAAAACTCATATTTAAGCATAGAAAACTGATTTTGTATTGGAGTGTTATGATAAGGATGCGCATTCAAAAAAACAACACAAAAATTAGAACTAAACTTAGCGTGAACAAACCACCTGCTAATTCCTCGTCCCCCGAAAAAAAAGGTCTGCAACCACAACAAAATCAAGAAATTAGGAAACGTCACCGCGTCGCTCACCTCACCCCTCTCCCAATATTTGGGCCCACATGTCAACACATTCA
>NC_033803.1:9456865-9468657 GCF_001876935.1 Asparagus officinalis | reverse complement strand
GAGCCGAGGGCGGCACGTGCCATTAGCGAGAGACCGCTCAGTCTCATTTCCGAGCAGTAGAACCTGATCTGCAAATACGAAAATGGCGAGGGATTAAACTGGACCCTTCGGTTAAAAAAAAAACGGTTCTTTTGCAAATTAGTCCCCGACGTCTTTCCTATGTTCAAGTTATTCCCCAAAATATTGGCAGTAGAAGGGGACTACATAGAAATGTCAAAAGATTTGAGGGACTAGTTTGAAAATATGAATACGAGGAGGACTATGTCAAAAAGCGCCTAAAAGATTTGCTAATTCCAAAACATCATATGAAAGATTTGAGGGACTGCGTAAAAAAAAGATAAAAAAAGAGTGAACTGACCATGCCGAGAGTAAACGAGGCCTCGAGATTCCCGGAGTCGGAGCACCGCTTCAAGAAGCGGTCGCCGGACTCCGACCAGTTCTTCGCCCTCATCACCAAACATTCCCTCGACGCTTTCGAGAGAACCGAAGCATTCGAACCTAACGCGTTCAGTCTCTTGCATCTGCTAACAAACAAACAAACAAATAAAATAAAATAAAAATAAAAAAGACAAAAACTTTCCGAAAGTGATTAGGAAAATTTTTGGAGAGAATTACGTGACAAGTGCGCTGACGAGATCGGAAGGGGAGCCGGCGGAGGAGCTGAGACGGGAGAGGACGGAGACGATCAGGTCGTCGGGCAACGCGTCGAAGAGATCGAGGTTCGACGGCGGATCTTTGCCGACGAATTTCTGCCTTTTGGGGTGAGGCTCCCGATTCCGGGTCGGGTTCTGCGGTTCGCATAGCTCGGGGGTAGAGAGGAGGGGGGGTGGAGGAGAGGTGAAACGAAGCTGTTTAAATATGAAAGGAGGTGGGCGATGGTGGATAGTAATTTACTCTTTTGCCCTTCGCTTGTGCCGCGAACTACGGGTGAGTAGTACTGTTTTCCGTTGACCGGATTGTTTTGCTGCTTTCTGGAAATTACTTTCCTCTTCGCGACCTCGTTAACTTCGGATGATTAACCGAAAACCCCCTTAAGCTTTAGGGGTTTTCTGATAAAATCACAAAATTAAATATAGGGTTTTCTGTTTATATCTAAAAGTTAAAAATGGGTTTTGCGATAATCTCTATACTTAAAGGGGGTTTGCTCATATTCACCAAAACTAAACTGGGTTTTTTCCCCTCTATAAAGACCAAATTAAGTAATCATTTTAGGTTTATTTTTAGGGAAAAATGTGTCCAGGCCCCAAAAACAGAGACTTCATGTGCTGCAGCCCCTTCTAATTTCCCCCATGTGGTTCAGCCCCTTGAAGTGTGACATTTTGTGCTGCAGCCCCTTTTTAACAATTATTACATGCCAACTAAGCTAAAATCCCCAAAATAACCTTACCCCCTCTCCTCAATCCTTCAAACCCAGTTCTCTCTCTCTCTCTCTTTCTCTCTCCCCTCTCTCTCCCCTCTCTCTCTTTAAAAACAAGGGTTTTATCAAGCTCGTCGCTCTGGCCCTCGCCCTCCTCGCCGTCGCCACCTCCGCCCAGGCTCCCAAGCCTCCCCCGAGTTCGTCGCCGCCTCCCCTCCTCTCCTCCGCCCGACCTCGTCGCGGTAGCTCGCCGTCGCTCCCCATCTCGCCAGAGAGAGAGAGAGAGAACTGGGTTTGAAGGATTGAGGAGAGGGGGTAAGGTTATTTTGGGGATTTTAGTTTAGTTGGCATGTAATAATTGTTAAAAAGGGGCTGCAGCACAAAATGTCACACTTCAAGGGGCTGAACCACATGGGGGAAACTAGAAGGGGTTGCAGCACATGAAGTCTCTGTTTTTGGGGCCTGGACACATTTTCCCCTTATTTTTACTATGTTACCCCAAAGTTTATTCATTTATTCACTTTTCTAAAAGTATTTTATGACAATATATAGCAACTCACTGCAAATATAACTTACGACTAAATAATATGCATAATGAACAGTTGAAATGCACGAGGTAGATTTAAATACATTAAAGTGTTTTTTGGATACAATAGAGATTTTTGAAGTGAGTGGCTTGAGTAAAACTTTAATTTTTTAGGCAAAAATGACATTTCAAAGGTAATTTCACTAAGCCCATCAAAACTTGGGCTTTTCCCACTAGACTCCTAGAACTTTGTTAAACTCTCAATAATTTCTTTGTGGGAACCCAAAACCCAAAAAGTCCCATATAACTATCCAAAACTTAAAAATTTTCAACGAGAAAACAAAAGGGGGGAAAAAACAAAACAAGGAAAAGATAAGAAGATGAGCCCTATATATAAACTAAGGTGAGATCAAAATTAGATAAATAATAATGTTCTCCAACTGCTACAGACACTTTGGGCAGCTGTGGGTAGTTTGTGCAAAAAACTAATAAGTTTTTGGGGGTCATATGAAACTTTTTAGAGTAATGGGTTCCATGGGTAAGGCAAAGTTTTGGGGCTTTTTAAAATTTACGTTAAAAATGAGAAAAACCAAAAGTTTTTGGGGGTAATTTGAGACTTTTTAGAATATTGGGTTCGGTGGGCAGGACAAAGTTTTGGGTTTTTCTTAATTTGCGCTAAAAAAATCAGACAAATTGTGTCACGCTGTGAGAAAATATCACAGTACATTAATTTTTCTATGTCAATCTTCATGAAGGATGATTTGGTAGAGGCTTGCCCATTTTCCTTAGGGAAAAAAAGATGATTTGGTACACTGGTCCTATTAGAAGTTGCCATGTGTACCATTATTGCTACCCTCATTGTACAATCTTCATAAGATAAAAACAAACTATAATTAGAAGAAGTCAACATAGCAAAAATTGTAGAAATCCCAGGCAATTAACTCTATCCAAATCTAGAAGAAAAAAAAAAATCTGATCTCCC
The DNA here is from genome assembly GCF_001876935.1 of Asparagus officinalis. Lineage (NCBI taxonomy): Eukaryota > Viridiplantae > Streptophyta > Magnoliopsida > Asparagales > Asparagaceae > Asparagus > Asparagus officinalis. Next base: position 9,465,792 of record NC_033803.1, on the reverse strand, counting down.
ATAAAGTGAAAATAGGATAATTAAGTGGCGCATATGACAAATTTTGATAGGGTGGATGGACCACATCATCCTAATGACGTGGTAAAGTTCGAAACCGGATAATTTCTTCAACTTTGGATTTTTAAGAGAAAAAGGAAAAAACCGCAATAAAAGATCAACACCTTCCCAATTTTCCTTTTGAGATAAAAATAACTGCCCAAAAGTGATCATATATAATTTAAAAGTAGGGACTCTATTACACCGCCCTTAAAAGAGTGGGTTAAATTATACCATTATATGATAGTCAAAATTACTATACTAGCCCTCTAACTATCCACGAGCGGTGTAGAGCACCCTTTTTATAAGATGGTCCCATAGAATTCTTTCTCATAAAAATAATGTTAGGGACACACCCCCTAACACACCAACAACCACACCCTCCTCATAAAAAATTTTAAAATCCCATGTGGGGCCCGGTTTACTGTAGCGATGGGAGAGAGGGGGTGTGGTTGGTGGTGTGTTAGGGGGTGTGTCCCTAACACCACTCTTCTCATAATTTGAGGTTTAGCTTGGTGAAATTTAAGAATTTAGACTCAATTAATAAAAAAATAAAAAAAACCGTGCCGGCCTTAACTGACCCCGCAAATCCTTAGCATTTATTTTGTATTAAAGCGGGGAATAACTCTGAGCACACTGAGAGAGAGAGAGAAAAGGGGGCCATGAATCAAGAACTGAGATCGCTGCTCAAAGATCTCGAAACCCTAAAGCGAAAATTACAATGATTCCATCGACAAGGTGCAATCTTTAATTCTTGCGATACTTTCAATTGCTTAGAAGTCTAATCTTTTCTACTGAATTCTGTAGATGCAGCAAAGAGTAGGCAAAATCGTGAGCATGGCGAAATTGGGGAATCCTCGGCGTTCCAAAGTCAAGGTCTCTACATTGTGCAAAGCTTTGAATTTGTTGTTGTTGTTGATTATCTTCTGTTGATGTTTGAATGTTGTGTGAGATTTGATTGATTTTGAGGGGTGCAGGATACGAGTGCTGAGGTGGTGGATAGCAACCCCTACGGTAGGCTAATGGCGCTTCAGAGAATGGGTATTGTGGAGAACTATGAAAGGGTACGGGGTTTCTCGGTTGCCACAGTTGTATGTTTTCTTCTTCGTAAAGGTGATAGATAATATGCGCCATGGCATTTGAGTAGAAATAATGATCTCACTATTAGATCAGGAGCTGATTAATTTTGCATAGTTGCAGACCGAAGATATACAGTTGAGGGGCAGTGTTTTGACAATTGCAGTGACACTTAGTATATGGAGTTTCTGTAGTATGTCTCAATTTGCCGAGTTCTTTAACCACTCTGATTGGAAATATTGGTTTGCACATTAGCACATGAACTAGCGATAATGCATGTTTGTTTACTTCTGTGGTGATATTGGAGTATTTGTTCATTGTTTGGTCATGTACCCATACCAATTTAATCCAAACTAATGCTTTCCTTTTTGTTGTTAAAATAGTATGGGTAACATAGATACATACCATTGCCCACTCTCTAGCACCGGAAAATGTGATTAGTATGTTCACGGATGACAAGATGTGACCTCAAATTTGACTGTGTTTGGCATTCATGTATACACATAATGCATTGCACACTTTTACACCTCATTTGGTATGCGGATATTGGGTCAAGTGAGAACGGAATGAAGTGAGAAACAAGATGGAATAGTGTAGGAATGAAATGCTCATTTCCATTCTCACATTTGGTTGAGATTAGAGAATCAAGTGGGATTGACAATATTTTTGTATTAATAATTAATAATTAATCATGGTATATTTAAAGTTTGTTTTTATTTTTTGGAATGGTCATTCCCATATAAAGTGGAAATTGATGAGAAGTGGGAATGAGATTTCTAGCTTCCGAATTGGCATTCTGTTCCTCTCATTCCTGACTACCAAACAAGTCATTATAGATTTTTCATTTTTTCGTCCAAATACTTTTGCTTTACTAACAGTACACTTGCCATCTTTAACTTTGATCTCTAGTTCTCTAGTCTATATTAAAATTTGGAATCAAGAAAAATTAGGTGGTGAGAAAGGTGAACTTGAGATTTTATAGTATAATAATAATAATACTCTTTCTTGTTTATCGTGTTTACTTCATCTACCATTGTTGTAGGGAATAGGTGGGGTGGGCAGTGTTGCTGTAGAGATGCTTACACGTTGTGGAATTGGCCGGCTATTGTTATATGACTATGACACAGAGGAGTTGGTGAACATGAATACGCTTTTCTTTCGTCCTGATCAGGCATGGTTGTCCTTCATCACTTATATTTCTTTTTCTTCTTTTGCTGGAATGTGGTTGCTTTTCATATTATATATTTTTGGCTTATTTTCACTTTGGTACTCCAAAGTTTACCCAATTTTCACTTGGATACCCCAAGGTATTTTTTAAAACTTGAATACTTTGCAATCCCATTTCACCTTTTAACACTTTGATTCCCTAAAATTTCAATCTCATTTCACTTTGATACTCCTGTCTACATCCATTAGGTTTCCATTAAATTTTATCTCCAGCTTATCAACTGGTTATACTGGATATAAATGTATCACATGCTAAGGACGTATTTTAAATATTGCAGAAAATTTAGTGAAATATGGATGGGATATCAAATCAAAATAAGATTGAAATCGGGGTATTAAAGTTTTAAAGAAATACTGGCATCAAAGTGAAATGAGATCAAAACTTTGGGAGTTTGGGGTATCAACGTGTTAAAAAATACTTCACGGTATCAAAGTGAAAATATGGCAAAAATTTGGGGTACTAAAGCGAAAATAAGCCTTTGTTGGTTATAATTTATAGCTTAAGATATTGATATAGATAGAAACCATCTTCCTGTTGACCATTAACAATAGTTTTTGTTTTATGGAGATAGCCTCACTCTCTGAACTTGTTGCTCCATTGTAGGCTGGCTTGACCAAGACAGATGCTGCCGTGCAGACTCTTTCGGATATCAACCCAGAAGTTGTACTAGAAGTAGGTGTCACTGTGTTATGTGGGATATTGTATATCATTTACTGGCCATGCTCCCACTTATTTTCTGTTTATTAGATCTTAAAATACCAGCCAAATACCATTATTTAGTCTAGTAGTCTTTACTGTTTAATGTTTGGAGCTCAAAGATTAATACAAAGCTGCATTTTATTGGCTAATAAAGCATCAAGAAGAAGAAAAAGATGATAAATTTACTGTAAAATAGTTCCCATTCTCCAATTAAGAGCCACATGCTTTTAATCAACCCTGTTCAATTTGCCCCCTAATGTTAGAAATGTCGATACAAAGTTGATTTCATTTTGATAGAATTGTTGGGGTTTTGGAGAATGTATGGAGCTTAGTGAGTCTAGGGAGACTGACAATCCCTTTTCATATTTATTTATTACTTTCAGAATATAACTTTATTTAATACCTTTCTTTGCTCAGATTTGTTTATATCTATGTCTACATTCATTACTCCTACATCACACTGCTAATAGACTTATTCTAGTAAAAATTTATTTATGGAGTTTTTGTTGAATTGCTTATTTTACTCTATACTACTATGTGTGAGACCTGGTACTTTTGCAATTTGCTCTTGCCTCGTCAGAATTATAGCCAGGCAGAAGAGTAACCACATGAAGGAGTAAGTAGAGTGTGATGTAGGGAAGAGATTCTACAAAACTCTTCCTTTTGGTGCAACATAAACAATGGATTAGTTCTACATAGTTATCATACTCACAATGTGTTGACAGAGAGAAATTCGTCGGCGTTAGATATGCAGGTTAACTCTGACATGTCAAAAACATGAAGCGTAATAATAATGTCCTATTCTACATGAACAATTGACCCCGAGTCTTGTAGTACTCTTAACTTTCAACTGCAGGTATTTATTTATTTTGATATTATATTTCTTCAGAATGACTTCATTTAGTACACAATCATTTTCATTCCTTCCTTTTCTCTTCACAGAGCTATTCCTTGAACATTGCGACTGTGAAGGGTTTTGAAGTTTTCATGGAGAGCCTGAAACGAAATAAGAAGCAAGGTGCACAAAACACTGGAGTTGATCTTGTATTGAGCTGTGTTGATAATTATGAGGCTCGTATGGTCGTTAAATAGGTAATTACCCTTTGTTTCCATCTACTTAATAGCTTTTGTTCCTAAATAAGTTACACAATTCATCAGGAACATAGGGTGCATTATCATACCTAGTTTTGATTGTTCCGGCTTGCAATGAGCTGAAGCAGACGTGGATGGAGTCTGGTAAGCGAACATGCTCTCTGTTCATTTTAGTCTCGATCAGTTTTACCTATATTTCTTTTAAATAATTTGCCCAACTCCTTTGTAGACTAGCTTAACGTGTACAGTCTGGTGGAAGTATGAGATTACATGGAAAATGAGTACAACAATATAGGATGTGATCGTCTTAACTTAAAAACTGCCTAAGAATCAATTAGTCTACATATTTGTTGCTCATGGTATCACTTGTTTATCATTGTGAAAACAAAGAAGCTGACTTTACATCTGGAATAGCAATATCTCCTGCAAAACTGGATCACAAGTTACATATGATTTCCGTGTCTATCATACTAGTGACCAAGACACATCCTGGAATCATGGACGCTTCTGTGTTACTCTTGTCAGTTGCATGCTGTGAGAGTAATAACATTCAATATTTTTTCTTGGCCTGGACTTTGATCTAGACATGTTTCTAGATTTGCCTCTACCACCAACACCCTTTTCAGGACGACCACGAGTGAACAAGCCTTCAGCTTGATCCTCTCCTCCTACGACATATACTTTCTGCCTTAACTCTTTTGAATGTAAGGCTGATTTGACATCCTCCAAAGAAAGTGTATCTCTACCGTATGACATGCTATTGACAAAATTTTCATAGGAATGAGGTAATGAACATAACAAGATGAGTGCTTGATCTTCTTCGTCGATTCTAACATCAATATTCTTTAAATCCATAAGAATAGTGTTAAGTTCATCTAAGTGGTCTTTAATTCGCATACCTTCCGTCATGCGAAGGGTGAAGAGGCGTTGCTTCAAGTAAAGCTTGTTCGTTAGAGATTTCGTCATGTACAAGCTCTCCAACTTGAGCCACAAACCGGCGGCGGTATCTTCATCGGCAACCTCCCGTAGGACCTCATCGGCCAAACAGAGTTGTATGGCACTATGCGCCTTCATCTCCAGCTCTTCTTTCTCGTCATCGGGCATAGATTCCGGCAACTTATCATTTCCGGACAAGACCTTCAACAATCCTTGTTGTACTAGAAGAGCCCTCATTTTTACTCTCCACAAACTGAAGCTGTTTTTCCCATCGAATTTCTTCACTTTGTACTTTGCAGAAGACATCTTGAAGCCAACTGGAACAGTAACTGTATTTATGAACAGCATCGTATTTGTGAACAGTAACCGTACGTATGAATAGTGACCGTACGTATGAATAGTAATAGTACTTTTGAATAGTACCATACACGTGAATAGTACCCAGTGCCTTTAAAGAGTAAATGATAATCTAACTTATTTTCTGATGTGGATGATCCACTTTTAGTGACAGCCACAGAGCATACGATAAGCAGATACACGTACTCTAAGCAGGCTCTGTTACCAGTTTGTTACAGCGGAGGGGCTTCACAGACACAGAAGATGTCTATACAAGAGTGGACAAATAGAAAACAACACACCAGGATTTAACGTGGTTCGGTCAGTATGACCTACGTACACGGGTGAGAACAGCAGAGAACTTCACTAATCACCAAAAGAGAATATTACAAAAGAGGAGATCACTCTCTTGCCAGAGACTCACACAAAGAAAGAGGCAAATTCTTTCTATCTCACTCTCTTCTCTCTAAAACTCTTCTTCACTCTCTTTCTTTTCTTTCTCCGACTGATGCTCACGACCTCGATGCTCTAAACCACCTCCTCTCACCCCCCTTTTATAAGTTACAAAAATAATAAAATATTTATGAATGGGCAGGTGAGACATTGACAAATGAGCTGCTAACTTTGGAAAAAACAATCCCAAAGTAGGTAGATGAAGACTTTTTTTTTAAAGTCACGTTTCTCACAAATCTCCACATTGACTTTGAAAATGAAGGTCTTGTGCGTCATCGTACAGTTCGACATACACCACAACAAAATGGAGTTGCAGAAAGGATGAACAGAACACTTTTAGAGAGAGCTCGATGCATGCTCTCTAATGCCGGTTTGTCAAAAGTTTTTTGGGCCGAGACAGTTAATACAGCTTGCTATTTGGTAAACAGATTTCCTTCCACAGCAATTGATTTCAAGACTCCAGAAGAGGTATGGTCTGGTTCCCCTGCTGATTACTCTCATTTAAGAGTATTTGGTTGCTTTGCTTATTTTTATGTTAATGATGGTAAGCTTGAACCTAGAGCAAAGAAAGCTATCTTTCTAGGATATGCTACTGGGGTGAAGGGATATAGATTGTGGTGTTCTGATCCCAAGTCACCTAAGTTTATTATTAGTAGGGATGTTACTTTTGATGAAAAATCCATGCTTCACCCGAGAAAGGAGTTTGTTATTGACACTACAGGTACTGAAAAGGAGTCTAGCAAGCAGGTGGAGCTAGAGAGCTCAACTTCAAAGAGAGTGCTTGAGGGCGCTCATGTTGAACCAGTTGATACTGAGGAAGGTGCAACTTCAGATGCTGATACACCACAAGAGCAACAATATAATATTGTCACCGGGAGAACAAAAAGGCAGATCCGACCTCCTCAACGCTATGCAGACATGCTTGCTTATGCTTTGAGTGTAGCAGAATCGATTGAGGTTCCAGAACCTTCTACCTACAAGGAGGCTATTAGTGGCAATGAGGCTGCAAATTGGACTGTTACGATGACTGAAGAGATGGAGTCTCTTCACAAAAACCAAACATGGGAGTTAGTGAAACCACCAAGGGGACAGAAGATCGTTGGCTGTAAATGGGTCTTCAAGAAGAAAGAAGGAGCTTTGGATACAGATTCTGTAAGGTACAAGGCACGTTTGGTAGCTAAAGGTTACAGTCAGACCGAAGGTGTGGACTTCAATGAAGTATTCTCTCCAGTTGTAAAACACACCTCAATCCGCGTGTTGCTTGCCATGGTTGCTCATTTTAATTTGGAGCTTGAGCAACTTGATGTGAAAACGGCTTTTCTACATGATGAGCTTGAGGAGAAGATTTTTATGCATCAACCAGAGAGATTCATTGTTGAAGGTAAAGAAGATCATGTGTGCAGGTTGAAGAAATTTCTTTATGGGTTGAAGCAGTCTCCGAGGCAGTGGTATTTGAGATTTGATACTTTCATGTTTGAGCATGGTTACTCTAGGAGTAAATATGATAGTTGTGTTTATCATAAAAAGCTCAATGATGGTTCTTTTGTATATTTGCTTTTGTATGTTGATGACATGTTGATTGCAGCTAAAGATATGTCAGAAATCAACGAGTTGAAATCTCAACTCAAACATGAGTTTGAGATGAAGAACTTTGGAGCAGCAAAGAAGATTTTAGGGATGGAGATCCACAGGAACAGGCGAGAAGGAAGTTTATTCCTATCTCAGGAGAAATACATTAAGAAGGTGTTGGAGAGATTTGGCATGCTTGATGCCAAGCCTGTGAAGACTCCGCTTGCAGCTCATTTTCGTCTTTCAGCAGATTTGTCACCTCAGACTGAGGAGGAGCAGTACATGTCTCATGTTCCTTATGCGAGTGTAGTTGGAAGCATTATGTATGTGATGGTTTGCACCCGTCCAGATATTTCACATGCAGTCAGTGTTGTGAGTCGGTACATGGATAAGCCTGGAAAGGTCCATTGGCAGGCTGTGAAATGGATACTTAGATATTTGAGAGGATCTGCTAATATTGGTTTGTATTTTGGCAGGAACACAGACTCAGATTGTAGAATACGTGGCTATTCTGATTCAGATTATGCGGGTGATTTGGATAAGAGACGATCCTTGACAGGTTATATATTCACTCTTTCAGGTAGTGCTATTAGTTGGAAGGCGACTCTACAGTCGACAGTTGCTTTGTCTACCACAGAGGCAGAGTACATGGCAGTGACAGAAGCAGTGAAAGAAGCCATTTGGTTGAGAGGTTTGGTTGAAGATCTCGGCTTACACCAAGGTGTTACTACGGTATTTTGCGACAGCCAGAGTGCTATACATTTGACGAAGCATCAGATGTATCATGAAAGAACCAAACATATAGATGTCAGGTATCATTTTATCAGAGAAATTAAAGTCATCAGGATTGAGAAGATTGGTACTGCAGATAATCCAGCAGATATGATGACGAAGCCCGTACCTTCGCGCAAGTTCGAGCATTGTCTCGAATTGCTTGGAGTTCGACAAAGTGAAGGTTAAGCCCGTAAGGGGCTTCTGGCGAGACAGCAAGAGTAAAGAAAAGACCTTCATTTTCAAAGTCAAGGTGGAGATTTGTGAAAAACGTGACTTTAAAAAAAAAGTCTTCATCTACCTACTTTGGGATTGTTTTTTCCAAAGTTAGCAGCTCATTTGTCAATGCCTCACCTACGGTCTTCATCTACCTACTTTGGGATTGTTTTTTCCAAAGTTAGCAGCTCATTTGTCAATGCCTCACCTACCCATTCATGAATATTTTATTATTTTTTTAGCAGCTCATTTGTCAATGCCTCACCTACCCATTCATGAATATTTTATTATTTTTGTAACTTATAAAATGGGGGTGAGAGGAGGTGGTTTAGAGCATCGAGGCAGTGAGCATCAGTCGGAGAAAGAAAAGAAAGAGAGTGAAGAAGAGTTTTAGAGAGAAGAGAGTGAGATAGAAAGAATTTGTCTCTTTCTTTGTGTGAGTCTCTGGCAAGAGAGTGATCTCCTCTTTTGTACCTGTGATGTGCACGTGTGATGTGCACGGATACCATGTCTG
>NC_033803.1:9445232-9456855 GCF_001876935.1 Asparagus officinalis | reverse complement strand
TAATTTTTTTGTAGTGTTTCCTGAAGAACTGGAAGTAAATAAACATAAGGTAGTTGAGAATTCAACCTTATATCAATGAATTATAGGAGCATGTGTCTTTATATAAAAACAAACTTCTGATTTGAGATAAGCGATATTGGATTCCTTTTTTTTAATTAACAAAGATGACACCTCTTTATGTTAAGGGTTTGCTGTATTGCTTGGCACCAAATGATCTAAATATAGAAAAGAATCCTAACTAAACCAGACTTAAAAACTGTCCAAAGTACTCAAAGCTCCTATTTGACCTAGTATTATTATTAAATAAGAGTAAAAGATATTTAACCTAGTATTCTGAGAAAAGCCAAGCTTCTTTTAAATAAGAGTTTTCGTCCAAAGTAACCAACGCTCCTATTTAACTTAGTATTCTGATTAAATATCTTTTACTCTTAATTAAAAGAAGTTTGGCTTTTTGTCACAAACTTTGTGAGTTCTACTCCATGTGAGTCAACTTTTAAAAACCCAAGAAATGACCTAACAACTTATAGTACTTTAGACGTCATGTGAGGGACAACTTGGAAAAATAAAATAAAAACCCATGTTCAGCACCCATGTGTTTGATGTAGCGCAAAAGGAGACCAAAATCCAAGTTTAGATTCTCTCCACTCTAAGGAACAAGAAGCTCCACCACCTTAGATACATGTAAACACTCATATTGAATGAACTTCACCAGAGGTCCACCAGAAAAACGTAGAGCAAAGACAAAGCACAATACTAAATTATAAATAGACTCAAATACTTACCGTTTCTATTTGTTTAATAGGATATATAGGCTTGAACATCTCTTCAAGCATGAGAATTTCAGAAATCTAGAGGACACTTACATTAAAATACTAAAAGACACATTTGACTAATTAAATATCTGAAACACTTAAAATGCTTCATCCAATCCATACTGACCATGCTTCACTATTTCCAAAGCAATTTTTTGTATGGAGATCTAATCATATAAAATTAATCTTGAATGAAATTGTACTGGAACATCTATTCAGAACTTCAAATAGGATGTAATTTGGGATTCTTTGGTGAAAGTTATGACCCAAATAATCAAGGTCATACACGCAGTCTGAAGAATCCGAAATTGGAATTTGGTCTCCTTTTGCTCTGCATCGTTCTCTCTTGGTTGGAGAAGACTCATCCTTGAGTCATTGCTGCACGGTAGGGATAGAGGACAGAAACATTGAAAGTTTGGTGATATTTGGATTATGAGTTTAAGCTTTTACTTGCCTGTTATCTCTTTAATTCTGTATCTCTTTGGTGGATTCTTTGGAGAAATGAGTTTTCTTTTGTTATGTCTCTCTAAGGTGGTAGAGCTTCCTGAATCTTTGGAGTGATGAATTACTTACCGAGCCTAATTTTTCATTCTCTAATTTTTGTTAAGTATCCTCGTATTAAGTGTATCAGAGCTGAGTTTAACCTTTCAGATTGCTACTTTTTATAATGTCTCAGATTGTTCTTGATATCGTGATTTACGAAATGCCCTCCAACTTCAGTAACTCGTACAACAATTTCATAGACTCCAACAAGTAGAGCAACGATGCAAACAACAAAAGGAGCAAAATGGGTGTCAGCAAGATGGAGGTTCTGAATGTGAGGAGTGGGAGCATTCTTTTGCTGAGAATAAATTTATTAGTCTTTTTTTTATCTCAATAGTTCTTCAACTTGAATTAAAGAATCTTCATCTATCTTCGATTACAACTTGCCATCTGTTGTTGATGAATATTTAGAAGAAAATATCTATAAAAAATTAAAAATCATAATGAGGCTCTTATTATTTCATTAAAGTTTGAATGTGTTCCTTTATAAATGAGAATAAGAGAAGCACATCCAAGCCTTTGCGTTGGCGGTTAATGAGGAGCATGAAGAAGACAATGAAGTTATGTAAATGATGAAATCTCTTCTTTGAGAATTTTGAGATGTCGTTCCAAAGGAACTCCCGTGGGCCTCGTACTAGTGAAAGAGATAAAACATTCAATTGATTTTGTACTTGATATTGTTCTTCCAACCAATCTTTTCTATCACATTAACTAGAATGAAAGAGAGGAGCTACAGGCTACAGCAACAAGTCGATGAGATTATGGGATACGAGAGATATATTTAAAGATTGACTAACAATATTCTCATTAGAAATCACTACGAGCATATGAGATGTATTCACCAAGTTTTTGAAGTGCTTAGTCGAATTGGTGAGAATACATATAAACATAAACTTCAGGAAGACTATTGACATGTCAACAACTAAGGCTAAGCAAACTTCGGTTTAAACTGAACACACTGCCCGAACCGCCCGAATTTTAACAGTTTGGTTCGGTTTATATCCCTTTCTGTCAAGGTTTTAAATATCGGTTATCGGAGATTTATCGGACGGTCAAAATCCTTATCGGATAGCAGAAATCGGGGATGTATCAGGGATAAGTAGAATTTATCAGAGTGATATACTGGATGGTGTATATATATAATATAATTACCAAAAAATGTAATCTAACCATGCTTAATGAAATATAAACATCAGCGGATGTGAGCTTTGAGGTCGGGGAGGAGCGACGTCGGCGGAGGTGAGCTTTGAGGTCGAGGAGGCAAGCGACGTCAGTGGACTTGAGTTTCGAGGTCGGGGAGGCGAGCGACGAGGTCAACGGAGTTAGAGGGAAACAGAGATCTTGAGCTCGATGAAGTTCGAAGAGGCTCGGAGAACAACCGCACAGAGAGGGAGAGAGATTCACAAAGGATTAGGGCTGAACTTGAAGTTAGAAACTTCATTTTATTGTCAAAAGCGGGTGGGATCGGGTTTAAGAACTCACTAAGTAACAACCCATTACCCAACAATTCAACTCAAAACTAACGCCGATAAAGCCGATATTTTCAGCCTCCCTTATCGGCCGAATAGTGCCTTTATTGCCAATAACTCGCCGATAAACCCATAAAAATGATAACCGATTAAAAATCCTACTTATCCTAGCGGAAAGCTCCAAAATCTGATAACTCGGTGATAATATCAGATTATCGGCCGATATTTAAAACCATGCTTTCTGTTTGGGTCGATGTGAGCTTTCTTGAACATTTTATAATTCGAACTAACCGAACTCTTATTTAGCATATGCACCCAGTTAATAACCTTTTCTTGTGCAGGCCCCACGAAATGCACCGTCTAACAGTTGCGATGTCCAAGTTATTGCTAGTTGTCTTGCATAAATATTAGAGAAAGAGCGGTCATAAATTTGAAGACCTATTTAAAATGCACCTAAGCTACTATCCTTTCTTTGTGGCGCACTCATGCGATGCGCTCACGTGAGTGGTGTAATTCCCAAGTTAATCCTAGTTGCCTAACATAAATATTTAGAGAAAAAGTGGGAATGTGCTCTCTTTCCTTTCTAGTTTCTACCAAATACCCAAAAAGGCTAATTAAGGAAGCTACATTACTTTTCTCCAAATAACACGACACTAATTGTTCATCTTCAATCTTCTCTCTCTTTTTGCATTTCGCCATGGCCAAATCCTTGCTTTTGTTTGTAGCCATCATCAAATAATCCTTTTACTTTGTTGCTTTGTCCTATAACAACCGAGTTAACTAGCCAAACCAAACCGAAATAACTCAGTTCGGTTCGATTCGATTCCATACATAGTTCGGGATGGGTTCGGTTTGAGAGAAAATGATCGAACCCGACTGAACCGATCGTTTGCTCTCCCCTATCAACAACCTTCAACGTTTCTTTCCTTCCTCCCTACAATGCTAATTAGGGATGGATCCAAAAAAATTCCTATGGGTATGGGGCCACATTTAGGATTAAACATATAAATTATTGAATTATATAATATAAAGTCCACCTATTGAAAATTTATTTATACAATAATCACAAATATCTGGACACAGTATTTTTTCATTATCATTTTCATATTAGTACATGACCATTTTCATCTTTAAAAAAATTAATGAAAAAGTACTAAGTTTTAACAATACTCCGTCATAATCGATCTCCATTTGGGACACAACATAAATATTTTATGGGAGCACCTACATAATATAGCTAATTTCTACAAAAATTGACACGTGTGAACGCACGTGCCCCCACACTGTATAAGCTACATTCATCATTGATGCTAGTGATGACTCAAGGATGAGTTTTTTTTAACCGTAAGAGAATGATGTGGAGCAAAAGGAGACCAACTTTTAATTTTGGATTATCTAGAGTATATGTATGACCTTGATTGTTTTGGTCATAACTTTAGCTGGAGAATTCCTAATTACTCTCCGTTTGAAGTTTTGAATAGCTACTCAAGTGACCAATTTTGCATGATTTGGATCTCTATGCTCAAAGTTATCTTGGAAATAATGAAGCATGTTTGGAAATACTGAAACATGTTTAGATTGGACTACATGAAGCCTTTTAAGTTTGCTAGGATATTTAATTAGTCAAATGTGTCTCTTATTATTTCAGTGTCATTTGAACGTGTCCAAGATTTCTTAAATTTTCATACTTGAAGGTATATTTCAAGCCTATATATCCTATTAATCCAGTGTTTTAAATATCGGCCGACATGTCGGACATGTCGGCCGATATAGCGGATCGAGGTGTCGAGCGACACAAATCGGGGAAATACAAGTCGCATATCGTTTTTGGGCGATATATCGGTCATGTCGGCGAAAAATCGGAGATATCGGCCGCTATTTCCTATTTGAAAAATCGGCCAAAATTTATTAAAATCGGTTCAGCTTATTGGCTTTGGTTTGGGTTAATTGGGTCGATGACTTGCCCTCTTTTCGAACCCGATAGACACCTCAACGACTGATATACACCCGATCAAAAGAAAAAGAAGAAAAAGAAGGAGAAAAACACTCGATCAAAAGAAGAAAGGAGAAAAACCCTAGTTCTCGCTCGCGACTGGGAACCAGCGGCCTCCTCTCGTCGTTTTGCCGTCGTGGTCTCAACAACAACAAAAACCCTAGGTCTTCGTGGTCAGAAATCCGAAGCTCCTCTTTCTTCTGCGCCATCGGAGTTCTCGTATGTGGATTTCCCCGTGCCGCCGCCATCGAAGCTCCTTTGGTAAGCCTCTCTGACCTCTCTCTCTCTGACCTCTCTGACCTCTCCGCCTTCTCGTCTGATTCTGACTCTTCGTGGCCTCTCTGAAGTCTGACCTCTCTCTCTCTCTCTTTTTCTCTCTCTTTTTCTCTCTCTCTTTCTCTGTTTCGAACCCGATAAGACTCTGATTTCGACTCTTCGTGGTTTTTAACTTTCCCTTTTTTTTCTTTTTTACTCTTCTTTCTTTTCCTAAATTATCATCATAAGTTTCTTTTTGTATCTTGGAGCAAATTGTGGACAAAAAGTAATTAAATAATTCTTTTGGATTAAAAGTAAAATTAGCTCTAACTTGATTTTTTTAGTAATCCTCGGAATATGAAAGATTCAACTCTGGTAATAATCCTTGTTTAATTAATATGATGAGAATGCTTGCATAAATATATTTTTTATATCTTTACATTTTAGCTCTTTACATTTTAGCTCTAATCTTGTTTAATATATGTCTAGTCTATAAAGTTTATAAAGTATGCTTATATTGAATTTAAGAATGCTTATATTACATTTAGGACATAATATTGCACATATGCGCCCACCCGATATGACGATCCGATATTTAGTCCATATCCCCCGATATATCCCCGATTTCCACTATCCGACATGGATTTCAGCTGTCCGACATGAACCCGACATCCGATATTTAAAACCTTGTATTAATCTACTAGAAACGACAAGTATTTGAGTTTGTTTATAATTAAACATTGTGCTTTGTCTTTGCTTTAGATTTCTCTGGTGGATTCCATCGAGTGCGAATATTTATCTGTTTTTCTAAAGTGAGATCCTTGGAGTGGCGACTGCCATATGTTTTTAGAATGGTGAATCTATATCTCTACCGCATTAGGCTAACTCCTTATTATCCTTTGTTATTTCTATGGATAATTTCTATATTCTTAGAGTGATCAACTTTTTATCCTATTTTCCTATTCGTCCATCTCATTAGTACCCTCAGGTATCGATGTTCGACTATTTTCGCACCCTTACCTTCCTTTGTCATGCACACATCACATGCACCGAAAGACTAATAAAAAAAGTAAAGCATTAAAAATTCTTAAAGACACTAGGAAGCCTAAAGACCTTAGCAATCATACTGAGATAATCTGCTATGCTTTGAACATATCCCTAAGGTAGTTCGTTATATATAATGGTCAATGTTACATTAAACGCTGGGCGCTTCTAGGCGTTGGACTTGGCGCCCAACGCTTAGTCGTCTAGGCGGGCGCCTAAGCGGTTTCTGGGTGTTTTTTTTCTTTCTTCATTTAAGTGGTGATCGATGAGGTTTTGCTGAAGGTCGGAGGACGTAGTGGAGGTGTTCATATTTGGAGGTTAATAGAGTTTGGAGGACGTGTAAGCTACGACACATAAAATCATAATCAAGGCCTACAGGGTGCAATCCATGTAAGCAGACAATGCTCACCTAAACGCTCGTAATATCTATGTGGGCAGCCTAAATACCGCCTAGGCGCTAGGCGCTAGTTAGACGGCCTAGGTACCGCCTAGGCCTAGGCGTACGCCTAAGCGGACTAGGCGGAGGTTTTTTAAAACAGTGATAATGGTATAGCCCTTTACACATATAGCAGAAAAATGATTCATGCGATTGACCCTAAAATTGTATATATGTTCTTTATATTGTTATTAGTCATAATGATGGAGCACACATGTCACGTCCAGCTGTGCAAAACCAATTTTCATTTGGGTAACAACTTTGCTCTGACAATAGTACAGGATGACCTTGTTGTATTTAATGTTTTGGTTTGGAGTTAAAAATGAACTTTATGAGTACATATCAAGCAAGTTCACGTAGATGTTTGTTATCATCATCCTTATCTAAAAGCCTTTCCTATTAAAACGGAGATGCTTATGGATCACAAGGTGAAAATTTTAGTTAATCTTTTCTATATACTAAAGTAAAACCCTTGGTTGCCACTTAGCACCTCGTGGTTATTATGGCATTTTATTATTATTATTATTTTCTTTAGAAATGTTCTTTAAACCAACCTTTCAACTTCTCTACTTCTCTATCCTTCTTCCAATGCAGGTTATATTTAGATTAAGTATATATTAACTAACTTTTGTGATGGAAATTAAACCCCCATTCTTCTATCTCAACTCCTCTCATAAACGCTTCTCTAATTCTTCTCTTGGGTATTTAGGAAATTTCTCTTAATTCTTTGTTGCTTCTATGGTTCTACAAGGAGATACAGAACTCTACTTTCCAAAAAGAAAATAGAGTTAAGGAGAGAATTACTTCAAACTATTATTTGATTTTCTATCTATGCCTTTATTTGGATTTGCTTTCTCCAAAATTCAGCCATTGGGTATTTGATAACTATGGAGGTATAGAGCATGGAATCAATCGGTGTGTTAATTTTCATCCTCTTTTATCAAATATTTGTTGTTGTTTTCCCCCTATGTTTTCATGATATTAATCATCCATTTACAACTTCTTTATGATTTCTCTTTTCTTTTTTCAGTCTCTCTTCTAATTATAGTATAATTTTTAGAGTGAAAATAATATACAACTACTAAAATTATAATATTAGAATATAATTGTTACAACGATGTCGTAATACAAAGTCCTGTGAATTGCACGGGGAAAATATTAATGACTGTACTATATTCAAAGTGTTGCTGAATTGAGCAGAAGGAAAGCATTCACTTGAAAAAATTGTTTTTGTGACAGGTGTATCTGAAGATGCTGTTTCTGGCCATATACAATTGCTTATTCCTAGGGAAACAGCTTGTTTTCCCGGTGCCCCTCCCTTGGTATATTTTTATAAGGCTACCTCATAGTGGTATTGTCGCGTGTTGCAATAATTTCTGTACAAGATTTCTTTTACCATCCATTCTAATGCTTCTTAGTTTGACATATACTATTGTACTTTTATCATGTTTAGTTTCTTTGTGCACATCTGGTAGAGTGAGGGTGTCACCATCTTGCCCCTTAAGATTTGTTTTATTCCATATGAGTCCATCGTTAACTGGAAGCATGTCTATTACCAATTCCTTTTCTTTTTCTGGATTGGTTGGGTTTGGGTGGGCTGGGTGTGGGTGGGGGGGTGTTGAGCGAGAGAGGAAGCAGGGTAGGCAGGTTAATGATGTTATGCTATGTGTTGTTTACTTGCATAACTTGGTGGTTTTGAATCAATCTTTACGGCAGCAAATAGCGCTAGCTGATTCCTACCATTCAATATTGTCTGTCTACTTAGGAGAATCCTTATGTTTTCACATTAATTTCTTTATGCTGCAATCTCTGCCATCACTTATTTTATACTGAGCCAAGCAGGCAATGAAAGCTTTAGGAGCTATGCGGATAGCATAGGGCTACAGGGATCACTCTGGTACATTATTGATTCAACCTGAATAAAAAATTTAAGGAAGATCAGTGGAACAAGTTGTGAGATCCTTCCCTTTTCCTTGAACAATATTTGATCTATCAAAGGTGTCTATAATTTGTATAGCAAGTTCTATCATTTATGGGGGATGATGTTGGGGTTGCTACTTGATGGTTGGACATGGTAGGGGAATAAAGTTTCAGTTGGGATGACATGGTTATTTTTTCCAAGTTGTCACTGAGTTTGTCTTTATGTTACATATATCTGTTCATGCTTTAAGTCTGACATATTCACTAGATTAGACCGTGTAACCATCACGTTGCTGTAAATTGCAAATTGGCCAAAAGTTACTGTAGACAGCTATTATTTCTAGAAGCACCTTTGCAGCAAAACTGTACATCTTAAATCAGAATAGCTTGTATTGGCATTTGTTGGTACTCATAATTCCTCCTTCATGTCATAGGTCGTGGCGTCTGGAGTAGATGAACGTACGCTAAGGCGTGAAGGGGTTTGCGCTGCATCTTTACCCACTAGAATGGTGAGGAACTTGTTGCTTCATTTTATCATGAGCTGCTTTTTTCCAGAGTGGGTGTGCTGAGTGTTGTTTTTGTTTGACAATCATTACTTTGCAGTACCGACTTACTTTAGTTGCACTTTGTTATCTTTAACTGTGGCAGAATATGCTCTTATACTCTCTTTAATGCTACTTAGACATGCCCATTATAATGGTTATTTAACCTTTTTAGTGGTTTAGCATATTCTTTAACATATAAACTTGATAAATTTCTTTCCATAAATATTAAGTATCTTTCTTGCTCTGTAGCTTTTATTTAAGCTGCTTACTACTGTGGCTTTTGAGTCAGGTCCCAAGGAACCTTCTGTTAACAAACATGCTATTTTTCCAATTTAGCGCCCCTTTTAATGATTCTAAGGAAAGTATAATATAAATCAGCGCATCAGGATTAACAAATGGATATCTTTCTGCTCAAAATTGCATTTCTCCTCTCATGTCAAGATTAACAAATGGGTACCTTTCTATTCAAAGTGCATTTATCCTCTTATTTCCTATATGACATTTGCACTTTAGAGTATATCTAGGATAGTGTTTTCCTTCTTTTCCCCCTTTTTCTCTTTTTTTTTGGTGGAATCATACAACAATTTTTGTAATAATTAGATTCACATTTGATTATTTTTATTCATTTGAAAACCACATAAAAAGTTGCTTACTGATCTATAGTATCTGTTGTAGTAAATTCCACCTTTCTTCTGTACAAACTGATCTTTTATCCATTTGAACTCTATTTTAAATTCTAGTTGCCTGCTACGTTAGAAGTTGATCTTTTTTTAATCAGACTAGATTGAACATCTCTGATATCTTGCAGCAAACATTTCTTGTCATAAAATATCAAGCATTGAAAATTGACTTATTCATATCATGTTATATGGGTGTTTTATTTGTCCTGTATTTTATTCAGTGATGTCATGTGAATCAGCTGCTTGGTATATGTTTGGTTTGTTTTCCATCCAGTAATATTAACTAAGCAAATGAAATCTTCCAGGGTGTTGTTGCTGGTCTCCTAGTTCAGAACACACTTAAGTATTTGTTGAAGTTTGGACATGTTTCTCCTTATCTGGTAATTCCCTTTAAACCAATTTCTGTTATCTATTAAATTTTTTTAATACTCTATGGATATTTCTACCATCTCTTATTTGGTAATTCCCTCTTAAAACTGTTCCAATTTCTGTATCTTCTAAAAAAATTTAATACTTTATGAATATTTCTACTATTTCAGCTACTGTTAATCGGTGAGACTAACATGTGTTATTATTCACTCATAACGTATATGCCATTTTTCAAATTATACAATGTGTATATTTCAATACTGCCTGACGGCCAGTTGAGTGAGGCTTATATGTCATCATCACTTTCTTCCCTTGTGGAAGATTATGGATTATTATCACCCTATGTGCAATGAATGAGGGGTTATTAAATTAATATGCAGAGTTCAACACAGTCTGATTCACGATGATCCAAGTTCATTATGCATACGGATTGCTTTAACATAATCCATGAGGGGCTTATTATCACTTTCTTCCCTTGTGGAAGATTGTGGATTAGAATCTCCCCATCTGCAATGGTCCAATGGGTGAGGGTTATTAAGTTAACATACTGCAGCAGCAGAGTCTAATTTCACAACGATTCAAGTTCATGATACATGCAGATTACTTTAATCCATGCTGTGGCTTATCATCATCTATGTGCGTAGTTCCTCCAGTGTGAGGATGTTTTCTCCCTTCATAAAGAGTTTCTTTTGTTGATCTATGAGTTTCGTATTCTCTTTATAGCTTGTCTCATGTATGTCTCCGAACCTTTCTAAGGAAAAATGGCTCTTAACAACTAGACCATCTTTCGGAAATTTAGCGGGGTGATTGGGCAGAGTATTTTCATTTTTCACCTGGTCATTAAAAAATTGTTCATATACAGGGATACAATTCGCTAAAAAACTACTTTCAAACAATGGAGATGAGACCGAACCCCCAATGTTCCAATTCAGCTTGTCTTGAACGACAGGTAACAGGAATAATATTTTTTGCTGCATGAATGGAACTTTTCATATTTGAACCTTTTTATATCTTGTATTGAGTACTCTGAAACCTTGATGTTATGCAGAAAGAATATGCCCAAGAAAAACCAGTTAGAGATGCCTTAGCTAAAGCGAAAATTGAAGCTGAAGCATCTGTAAATGATGAAAGCCCACTTCACATTGATAATGAATGGAATATAAGGTAAGTTTTCCTTGGTAATTATGAGCAGTAGTTCTGTTATGAAAGTGTTGCTATGCAGAAATTATATGTTATTTTAATGGAATAAGAAATTTATTGTGTTCATTGTTATTTGGGTTTCCCCCATAGAAGTCACCTTAAAAAAGGGTCATTCTATAGAAACCAGCTTTGACTGTCAATTTATGATCATATCTCTAATATACTTGGTATTTTACAACTAATCATTACAATAAAACCGAAAAACGCGACTTAAAAAGGAGTCCAGGTGGTTGATTGCAACAAAAAATTGTTCAAAGGTGCATTACGTCTAAATTGACAATCAAATGTGGTTTCTATATAATGACCCTATTTTAAAGGTTGTTTCTGGTGTGTGTGCGCGCGCGCGCGTTGGGGGGG
>NC_033803.1:9424249-9445222 GCF_001876935.1 Asparagus officinalis | reverse complement strand
TTGTTCTGTTTTACCTATCTCTCTATCTTGAAGTTTAGTCTTTTTAAATGCCTAAAAGGATCTTTTGTTAAATGCATATGGAGGGACATAAAGTAGTAATGCATTAAATATGGGAAACTGTAGAAAAATGTCTTACTGCCTTAAAAAGTTATTTAGATATCCTTTTAAAAATTTGAATTTCGATATTCACCTTTCCATAGACCTGCGTTCTAATTATGTCAATCTACATCCTATTCCTATATTTTTCGGACTTTTCTAAAACATTGCTTTTTTAAATAAACAACATAAAACAAGATACTGGAGAGAATGTGCAATGGCACAATTTATTCCTAAATTGAGAGCCCCCTTCCTCCTATTATGATGTATAATGCATCGTCTCTTAGTTTGGAGTCCATTTCTCTGGGATTTTCTCGCATTCTGACTGACACCTTAAGATTAATCTGGGAATGAATCATTGTCGACGTAGGGAAATGTTCTTTAGAAGCTAACATTATCCTGGGAAATCATCATGATTATAGGAAGATAGCATTTTCGTGTCCATAGCGTCAAGCACATTATAATCCTTACCTTTTCATGTCTTTTACTTAAGAAGGGATGGAAATATTTGCTCAGACTTATGATTAAAGCTATTACAATGTTCAAATCTATCTTAACTTTTGTTATATTTTTTTCAATTTTTTTGCAGTGTTGTAGATGATGAAGATAATACAAAGACGTCTGCAAGTAAACGTTCATGTGGTTCTCTTGTTCTCATGAAACTCACACGCTGGCACCTAGACTTTTCGTCACTTGCTCATCTATCTCTCGCTCACAGATGCCCTTCCAGAAGGTCTTATCCACGAGCTCCCTAATGCAGACAAGCTTCAAGATCCATCGCTGGTGGAAGGGACCAGCACCATCGCTGACGATCTTGAAGAACTCCAGCACCAACTTGACACACTCAATTCATCGTGACCTACTCCATGACATCATTTCCTAGTTATATCAATCTAATCCCCCCTGTCAGGATTACTACATTTTGGTGTCGGTTTTACTCCATTTTGGTATGTAAGGAAGTTGACACAATAAATTCTACGGATACGCATGTTCATAATCAGTCTAGTTTCTTTGCTCTGTGTCGGTATCTCTCCATTCCGAGTTCATGTGTGTATTATTCCCTTTGCTGAATTAGTTTTTCTATTCCATATTTGGTGATCACTGTTATTTTCCATGATAGCCGTTACGCTTACAATGTTTTCTTTTCTAGACAAATGCTGTCGTCATTTTTTTTAACGAGTAACGTACTTAGCTTTAGAAATCCCTTTGGTTGCTTTGAGAGCTGATCGCTTTGAGCTGCTCGCTTGCATCATGTTCTTTTGGGTAAAATGCGGAAGGTCGAAGAAGTTGGGTAAAAGTTTCATTGTGAAAATACTTTTCTTAAAACAGTAATCCTGCAATCTATTTCGGTGGGAGAATTCAGGGGTAGTAAATAATATGCAAATTTGGATGAACATTTGCAAATGGGAGAGATTGGAAGGGTATATATGCTGAAGGGAAAAAAAGAAAAAGAAAATACTAGTTAGAAACACTTCCCGGTTTCAAATATGGCTAAATAGCACCTAAATACTTTATAGTTATACTCATTTTGCATTTTATATGCCCTTGTCTTTTGCGGCATTTATATGCCATAATTTGTTTAAAATTGACGCATTCGTATATTTTATCATGCAAACGTGAACTTTTCGTCCGGTTATTCTCGTATCAATTAGCATGTGAGTGTCGTATTGAAATATTCATGTGAAAATTTTCACGTTTTTATAACAGAGAGCACAGGCGGTGAGTAACGCACGTAGAAGAAGGTAAAACTTGCTAGCGTTATTAATGATGCTTTGATTATGTGCTTCTTTCAACGTAACGTATAAAATTGTCATTAATCATCTAATGACACCTATCTTCAGACATCTTGAATTTACCACTGGGGGTATAAAAGTGCAGATTGATTGAAACTATAACGTACTTAACTGCTACTTAATCCTTCAAATATACTTTCGGGTTGTTTCGAGACGTCCATATAATATTAATGCGTCAGGGACCCAAATAAGGGACCTAAGGCATGAGACATATAAGATGTTATCATCCGGTTGCATGATATACTGTTTATAAAACAGTGTATCATATCTTAGGGATCAAATAGAAGATATAAGACATGAGACATGTGAGATGTCACCCGGTTACATGATACACAGTGTATCATGCAACCGTACACTGACATAGCAACACCCTCCATATAAACCTTGCATCGAGGGAAGCGAAGTTTTCTTTGGGGGAGAAAAACCCCGCAACCAAGATCGCAATCATGGACCGAGGAAAGAAGAAGAAGGAGGAGGAGGAGGAGGAGGAGACGCCGAAACGAGACGGAGGAGACCCCTTCGAATTCTGCGACGTCTGCAGGCTCAACCACGACCAACGACCAAGGCCGCCGCCACCGCTACTTCCCCTCTCACGTGCGCTCCCTCTCCTCTCTCCTCTCCCGCTCCCAGCAAAAGATCGCCGACCTTAGATCCTCCCTCCGAAACCCTAGCGCCCCGAGCCCTAGGGACCGGTTCTGGTGCGTTTTCTGCTCCGTAGACGTACGGGAGCCCGGCGACTCCGTCCCCTGGTACGGATTTGAGGTTTCTAGGGTTTAATTTGGGATTTTGAGTAGTCTAGGGTTTCTATTGGTTCGTTTTTGCGTTTGTAGTTGTAATGCGATCAATCATCTCGCGAGCTCGGAGCATCTGAGGAATTTAAAAGGTTTCTTGAGGAAGCATGGGGGTGGCGTGGATCGAATCGATTCGTTTAGGGTTTCTGATGAAGAGCTCGCCGAGGTGTTTTTTTTTTTTTTTTGACTAAGCAGTGTTTTCTTAACTATTTATTTATTTATAGGTGTTTTTTTTTTTTTTTTGACTAAGCAGTGTTTTCTTAACTATTTATTTATTTATTTATTTATTTATTTTAAGTATGATCATGTCAGGAACAGAAGATAACTGCTATAATCAATTTCACTAATTTAGTAATACGCCCTAAATCCTGGTAATAATGAAGTGGATTGCTCTTAGTAGTTAATTATAATAGATCTGGAGCAGTATATGATATTATACATATTTTTTTAATTAATGTAGCTTACCATAATTATTGGAAACAATTTAAATATGCAAAACAATTTGCAGTTTGAAATTGGTGATTAATTATAAGTATGATGGTTGCAGTGGGAGAAGGCTTGTAAGTCACTGAAGAGTGCGGCATCTACCTCGGGCCAAGGAACTATTGGACCCTTCTCTGTGCCGTTAAAAGATATCCAACATGAACATACCTCTAACAATATGAATAGTTTTGATAAACATTCTATCACATCTTCCAATTCAAATGCTTATCATCCTGTTATGCCTTTACAAACTCTTACTAATGAGAGTCATAGACTGTATCCTCAAGATCTTAGTGGAGCCACGGGAGCTGGCTCAGTTCCCTACGAGACAGCTGCTTTTTCAGTGGACTTGCAGGGAAATACTGGGTCTGCAAGATGTGCATGGAATGCCGAATACCACGCAGTTTAACAGGTGTCAAGTGTTACTTAATTTTCACTGATGTGATTTATATGGTCATATGTTCGCATATTCACGCCTAACATTTCACATATACAATTGAAAATATTAGGTAAACAACCTATGCAGCTTGTCAACAATGTCAAAATCTTAGGTGGATACTCTCTAATTAATAGAACGGTAAGCTTTTTAACGTTTAGTAACAATTATTTCCGCACGTAACATTTACTGCATTACTAGATTTTGGAATCTATACTTGAATGTTGTTGGACTCTGTAAGTTCTCATAAAATTTACTGTTGTACTAAATGCTCTTCCTCCATGCTTCTGATTGTCAGACTAATGGAACAGTAAGCTTTCTTTTTTTTAATTAATTTGGGTTGGTTGGTGGGTGGAGGGGAGATGGCTGAATTGATTGCATTTTAGGAGCCAGTACTTTGCTTTAGGATGCACACTCCTCCATGTCCAAGTTAATGTACAAAATCAGTTTTTAGTTTTTTTTTGGGTGCTGTTTTTAAGTTATTGCCCCTGAAGTTCTTAGGAAAAGATCATGCACACTAACTAGATTATAGTTAGCACTAAGGGCTTGTTTGGATTGAGGGGAATAAGGGTGAAGGGAAGTTAGGGGAACCATTCACCTTGTTTGGGAACATTTAGGAGGTGAAGTTATTCACCCTAGTTCCCCTTGGTTCACCCCCTAATAGTATAAAATTTGTTACCCCCCAAATTGGGGTGTAACCAAGGGGAAGGGAACTCCCTTCCCTTCCCTTCCATTCTCTCACCTAGTTTCCCTTAACTTCCCTTAACCCCATTGAAATCCAAACACACCCTAACAGATGTTTATTCCAACTTGTTGACTCATCCATTTTGGTGTCAATAAACATGATACATTCTAATAATTGTGCTTATTTACTTTTACTTGAATAAACAAAACCATCTACTTGGTGACATGTCACATCTCTGACAGGCCATGTCAGTCGGGGCATATTACTTGACACATGAGCCTGTGCTCTCCCTATGTACATAAAATGTCGAGTCACTAATACAGGTATATCATAAGGTACACCTTTGAAACAATATGGTTTTACTTAAAAAGTTTGTGGCCCTAGTCAGCTGAGCACGATCACAACATAATCCAGTGTTTTGTGGCATGGTTTAATAGTTTATAATGTTCTTATATTTTCATATCTAATTTTTGTTCTGAAAGCTAAATGCAGCCAGTTAGTGTGAACTTTTTCAACTATTATGCTTTTGAAGTATAAAAGTTGCTGTCAATGTATCCTCAAAGACAGGCTGTTAGAATTGTTTAATGCTACCTGCATCTATCATGGTGTAGTCTGGCTCTAGCACTGTACTATGTTAGTATGTGTCAACTCATGAATTTTTCCTATTATTGAAGTGATAACTTTTTCATGAATATTCAGCCACTACTTTATTGATGATATAACCAATTTTCTTTCATATATGTATTGTATATTTGTTAATTTTCATGTATGTATTCTAATATTGTTATCTTTTCCAGGAGGATCAAACTGCTCCAGGAGGAAGCTGCAATGGGGGTATCCAAAATCTTAGATTCTCAATATAACTTCCAATATTGTTAAATATTCCTGTGAGAAAAAGATTGAGATTATTTTTTATTAACATTGTTCTGACATATAACTGTATCATTTCCTCATCTCAGCCTTGCAGAAAGTAACTCAAATTTCTTGTGCTGCTAAAGGCTCTCAACAAAATGTTCATTCAGGGGCGCTGCCTCCCTGGTTGGATGCAAATGAAGAAAAGGACATTGGTCAACTAAATACAGGTCAATACCTGAATAATCTAACTCAGACAGGGAAGTTAAAGAAGTTGAACCCTAAACGTGTTGGAGCAGCATGGGCAGAGAGGAGAAGAATTGAGCTTGAGATGGAGAAGAGAGGAGAGAGACTTTTAAACACTTTTGATGCTAATTGGCTGCCAAATTTTGGTAGAGTTTGGCAAGCTGGCACTCGAAAGGAATCTAAAAGAGAATTTGAGACGGAGAAGCGAAAATCCATTGTGGATGATAATCAACCTGAGTTACCATTCAAAGCACAACCATATATTAGCAAACGAGCAGTAAGTATTTTTTGATTGCATATTATGGAGTATATTTCTCTTCCAGTTTGCTTGTGATGAGCTTGTGGTTTGGTTTGAAATCTCTCTAATGTGTAGCTGGATCTGAAGTGTGAAACCTATAGAGAAAAGGTCCTGTCAACAACATATCATTTATCCCACATTTTTTGGGTCGTCTACATGAATCCTAAGCTTCCATTCATTTCTATTATGGTCAGCTCCTCTGTTAAATTAACTATAATCATGTCCTTAATTGTTTTTAACCAAGTTCTTTTAGCTACCTGTAGTTCCCTTTGCTCATTAACTATAATCTTATCAATTCTTCTAATCGTTGCATTTATTGGCCTCCCTTGTACATGGCCAAACCATCTCAACAAATTCTCTCTCATTTTATCCTCCAGAAGAGCAACCTCTGGTCTCCTACGAATGCACTCATTAACTATAATCTTTCCTATCTTTCTTCTCTTCCATTTTCCTTTTTAAGGGAAAATATTAGCAAACCAAAACTGAAAATTGGACCCTGTTTGAGACTCCAATTGCAGCTATAAAACCCTTCTTTTGTGTCTGTATGAATGTGCTTACTCTGAAAATTGAATGTAACTTATCTCCTAACCCTCCACCGTCATACAAACTACAGAAGTCATTTCTACTCCTGAAGAAAACAGGTCAACAAGTCTAAATAAAAAGAAAGGTCAGTTCTTGTTGGCGACACATCAGAAGGAATTGGAACTCCATTGTGAACCAATGACCTTGACATGTCCAGTGTTTGGGAAAGCATTGTGCACTTTTGGGAACTAGAGCTAGTGCCCAGGTGCTTGGTTGCACGCTTGAGCAGCACGTAATAGTCTCTTTATTCTTTAAGGCAATTGTTTCTGCCATAAATGGAGGTTATCCATATATTATGTCTTTTATTGTAATTTTACTTGGGGCAACATGGGTCACACACACTCCATCCAAATTTGTATTTTCTATTCAGTATATTCAATGAAATATTGAAGTAGGAGGATTCTCTATACGGATATGCACATGAGACAGATTCAGTTGGGCATCTGAATAAGAATTTCTGGTCTGGGGTTTACATATGCACTTATGTTGTTAAAATTGAATGGAAGAGGGTTGATTATTGATTTTTTTTGAATAGTGATTTGTCATATTAGTCATTTAATCACATATCAATTTTATTTTATTTTGCCATTCAATGAAACAAAAATTTCTCTAGTGGCAAAGAGAAAGGTTGAGGGGAGGCACCTATAGGAGAAGGATCTTTTTGAAGATTCAAATCTGATCCTCACTGTTTTATCTGAGAGGACTTTCTATTGAGCTATAATCTGATCCATTTTGACCCAACCTGTTCTTTTCACCCATTACTATGCTTAAGCGGACAACATAACACTTTTTGGCCCAGTGGTTCCCACTTAAGCGGCCTATGGTCAATTGGATGCTTCCAAGACTCGCGCAGGCGACCTGAGTAGTGCTTAGGCTTGAGCGGCCGCCTAGGGAAGCACCCAGACTGCTTTATAAAACAATGGAAATACCAGATACACAATTCAAG
Organism: Asparagus officinalis; assembly: GCF_001876935.1. Taxonomy (NCBI): domain Eukaryota; kingdom Viridiplantae; phylum Streptophyta; class Magnoliopsida; order Asparagales; family Asparagaceae; genus Asparagus; species Asparagus officinalis. The sequence goes on along the minus strand of NC_033803.1, from coordinate 9,438,014 downwards.
AGAAGTCAATGCCGTGCAGGCTTATTTTAGTATTAGATAACTTTGAGGGCTTCTTTTGTAGAAACTTGTTTTCCGTCTTGAATTCAACTTCTTAACTTCACTATTTTATCGTTAGTTCTTCAAGCTTGCACTGCAGAAGGTCTTTTAGCGTCCGTATCATCTTCATTGCTGTCATTGGTTTGCACTCTAATATTTTGTGAACAATTCTCTTTGTGCAGCGAACAGGTTCTCCTAACAGACAGAATGCTGACAGTGGCTGTGTTGATGATATTGCCAATAATGTATAGCATTTGGAAGCAAATTATCCCATTGCATGTAAGTATTGAATTGCCTTAATATCCAATTTCAGTTAGTGTTGAATAATATTGGAAAGCATGTTCTGTATGGACATAGTGGGCTTGACTATACAGATGTTTCAAACATGCTTTGTAGTGTTGGACAACATTGATAGGCTTAACTATACAAAGGGTTAGAAATGATAATCCCCTAAGAAGAAATACATGTTAAGCATGGATAATTTAGTGTGATGTACAACCCACTAAAGGTTACCAATTTATTGCCAATTAAACATTCAGGGCTGTATTAGGTTTGAAGTACATCTATATGATCATAAAATTTAATATATATTTTCCATCAAATTATCCTCCTTTGATTTATTAGGTGTAGCCATGTAGTAACCTGGATGCTGCTTGTAAGCTTTATATGATTTGCCTGTATATGATTTGCCCCTATAAAATAACTATCAAACCATGAGACAGTGTCTTTTTCTTTTTCTTTTCTTGTTTCTTTTCTTTGTTTATCCTTTCCTCCTCTCCCAGGCTAAAGATTCCTCATCTTGGGTTGACTTCATCAAGTTCTAACTGCTGGTTTCCCAATATTTTAGTTGGAGATTGATGTTCTTGCCACATTTTTCACCCTTCATAGATAGGAAATATCCTTGTGTAGTTGCTTCTAGCTATTGCTTTCGTTGCAGAATGGACGTGTCTGTTTTACTCTGATGCTCAAACAATTATTAATCTGTTTATTAACTGAATTTGAATGTGGATTCATCTACTGCACTATCTAATATGGGAATTTGGTAAGTTGAGTAACTTGTTCCCCTTAGTTATGTTGCTAGTCTCTATGTGAGTTCAATCATATGGTGGACTTCATGAAACTCATTCTCCAACAGAAACCAGATAGAAAAGTACATAGTTGTTGATAAGTTGTTACAACTATGTTTCTGTATGCTGCTATCGTAAGTGATTTCTCTATAAGAAGTGAAACAAATATGAATTGTGTGATCAAAGTTAATATCACTAGAAAAATTAGACAAAAGAGTCCCGGTTATCTCTCATCTCCTATTCTGTATCATGCTTTAGCAGTCGTCACTCGGCCACGGACATATAGCCGTCACTTTTGGACATTAAATTAATGTACTGTTCTCTTGATATGCATTTTTAATCAAATTCAAGTGTTAGTCTTTTTAATCCTTTTATCAGTTACGCAGTTTCTTTAAATTCTTGTGAGGTTATATAGCAGAGTCGGAGTATATTCATCACACGAACAAAAATGATTAGATTCCACCTCATCCTTCTGATTTGTTCCTATTTATTGTCAATAAAATTGTGCCGCTTTTGGCAGGTACAGCTCTAGTAGGCCCTGATTCACACTGCTTTGCACCCATGTTCTCCATTCATGAGACCAATGTTTTAAATTTCAGATGTCAGGGACATGTCGGATGGAAAAATTCCATATTGAAACGTGGATATTTGGGATATATTGGAGATACTTAATAAATATCGGGGTGTCATATTGGATAACATGTGGATGTATATCGTAGATGTTCATGCTTGATGCACTATAGGATGGAGCTATGGAGAAAAGGTGATATCTTTTGCAAACAATTTGGTCTCAATTGAGCCCTAATTCTTCTTTCTGGTTATTGACATAAGTATATATTTTTTAGGTTTAGAACTCAGTTAAACTGTAAATCTAAACCAGTCACTTAAAATAGATAAAGGTCCAAATCAACATTGTAACACTTCAATCCATGATATATGGGGAAAATCATGATATATCGCCCCCAAAATTAGCCAAACGTGGTAAAGCATATTGGGAGCATATTCTGTTGTGCAAGCCTTATAAAAGGATATATTGGCCGATATTATCGGCCACATCGGGGATATGTAAAACAATGCATGACACTGGTATAAGGTCAGATCATCCCTGATGGACCTTCATTTTAACTGCTCTTTGATTTGAGAAGATGTCCATGACAGCTTGAAAACTGGTAAAAGGATATATCGGCCGCTTCTTTCTGGCCAGCTTACAGTATATGCTTCAGCTAGCCCCTTTCACACTCTAAGCAAGCTTAATTTGCAGTGGCATGATTCTCATCTTTTATTATTAACATTCTCTCTAGACGTTTAGTAGGCTGGGTCTTCTGAGTTTTAAACTGATGTTACACCGGTCTAATACCAGCTGTGTATACCATATACTATCATTACCGCAGCAAAAATGTTTTTGGCGCTAATTGGTGTTATGGGTAGATATAAGTTCGGTAACTTAGGAGGTCTCATCTGGAATCAACGTCGTCGTCTTCGGTCAAACAAATTGCACGCTAACAAGAGCAAAACATTCTGTTGACATTAGAAGCACTGGAATATGCAATGAATTAATAATCCACAGGAGGGTAGCCCTTGTGCACCAGTCTCTGAACTCGGGAAATATGCATGCAGATAGAAGAGATAGCAACAAGTTACCTAGAATTTTCCTTTTCAAAATTTGTCTACTTCCGGTATTCAGATAGGGAACTGTAAAAGCAAATATGGGTAGCCTAGTACTGATATTTTACAGTGTTCTTGAAGAGGCTCTGAGTTAATAATGAACTAATTATACTTTATTTACTTCCTATGCATAAATCAGAAGGAGGTGAGAGAGTTTTGTTTAACAGCCTTATATATCTGCATATCAAATTAGAACCAATATACAAAGTAATTGTAGCTGGGGTTTTAATGTATAATTAATAATTATTTAATCATAATATCCCTCATCTGATAAAACCCTGATAAATTTGGTATGATTAAAACAGGCTCGAAGATAAGAATGAATTAGTTATATTTCATTTACTTCCTAAGGAGGAAATCAAGACAAGGTGAGAGTTCTGCTTAAGAACTTCTGTATCCAGATAGCAATCTAGAACCAGTTCACAGGGTATTGTAACTGGGACCGAAAGGTACGGATGATGAAATCTTTAATGAAGACGTGTCCCGTTTGAACAAATCCTGCGCAGTTCCTACTGATGAAAATGGATTCTTCTTTCTTTTATGAAGCTTTTATGAATTGAGATATCTTGATGGAGATCAAATCAAATGCTTCTGACAGTTGACACTTGGCTTTGACTGTCCCTCTAATGAGAATCTAAATTAGCTGAACTTTAGCTGCATCAAAATAGGAGTCACTTTGTGGTTTCCTTATAACACCCTTGGTGTATCTTGGGTTTGGTTGTTCGTTTTAAAAGTGCTGGGTCTTGTTTTAATTACCAGTTCCAGTTTAGTCGTAATTTTACTTTATGCTTTGGTGTGTATGTGTATGCATAGAAGAGTCCATGCCTTGTTTCTTTCATGCCAATCTGATTCGATTATATTCTGGTATGTTGCTCAACATGTTGAAGCATCATAATCCTCTTTTCTTCTGCAGGTCGAAAAATGAGTTCTGAAGATAAAGGGGGACCGTATCAGTTAGTTTAATAAAGCATCACAAATTTTTGTGGAGTGCACTATTCTGCATGCTTCTATATTTGGACACTGCGTGTCACAATTTCTTGCAAACGACCTTGTTCAAAACTTTGATTAGCTTGTCACAATTTTGCAGAAACAAGGTGATTCTGACATCAAAGCCTTTTCTTTTGTTGATATTTCGTGCAATGTGTAAATGATTCTAAGCGTGCAAAAATGAAGTTAAGTATGTAAGCAGGGCTGGGTGATAGTTTCCACTCTTTTTGGTATTTTTACCATTGTATAGAGAAAAATGATGGTTTCGACGCAGGGGTTGGTTTTGTTTTCGACGACTGTTGCCAAAATATGGTAAAAGGAATTCTTCAGCGAAGTTCATGAATTTTATTATAGTAAATATGGATTCGAGAAGCATGGGTACGGTTTGTTATGAACACTCCCCTGTTGCGGGATCCTTCTTCATTGTATTCTCTCTTATATTAATACCCCTATGTTTCTAGACCTAGTTGTATACATAAGAGCAGCAAGTTGGCTGTAGATGTTGCAACTTGTCGCGAAATTGGAGAGAAAGTGAGAGATTTTCATAGCTTCTTCAAGCTATTGCGATTCCTCTGTGACGTTGTAACTCCTCGCAAAATTGGAACAAAGGCGACAAATTTTTCATAGTTTCTTCAAGCTATTGCAATTCCTCCAACATTCTCTTTGCGAAATGAGTGGTGTTAGGGGCACACCTCCAACCACACCCTCCACCACACCTCCTCTCCCTCTATAGTGCATTGGACCCCACATCAAATTTTAAAAAAAAATTGATGTGGGGCCCAATGCACTATAGAGGGAGAGGAGATGTGGTTGAGATTGTGGTTGGGGGTGTGCCCCTAACATTTCTATTGCGAAATGGCTTGAGCGTTAGTTCATTAATAATTTAGAGAAAAGGCCAGTTAACTTGAGAAAGAGAATGGTAAGTGGGAAAAAAAAAATTATGTCAGATCCTGGTCACGTAATAGGCTTTTAATTAGCTTGGTGTGCAGTGAAACGAATGGCACAACAGAGGAAGTAGCGAGGCCTACAGAAAACCAAACTTTTGGAGGAAGCTGGAAACTTGCACTTGTTCAATTACAAATATTAAAAACTGGTGACGGCGGTCGTGTTGGTTGAGCGTTTGTAATTGTTTTCCTAATTAGATGGGTAGACTAAATTTTCAGGATTATTATTGTTTATATATAAGAGAGTGATGCTGGCACTTTCTAAAAACTGGTGACTAGACGCATTGAGAGCGAGGCGATGGGTACTGTTGAGGCATCTTCGCTTACCTCGGCTTCAGTAAAAATTCTAGGAGCTCAAAAGTCGTGCGGCAAAGCAAAGATGCCTTTTGGTGTTGTGGGTGTTTGTGAACAACACAGAAGAGTCAGAGCCAAATCATGAAAGTGCTTTTAGGCCCCCTCAAATCTGATAAAGTTATTTCACTAAAAATCTAAAATAATCCTTAAGAAACTCATATTCAAGGTACTTGTCTCGTTCTTTTAATTTTTAGGTGTTATTGGGATATACAACTCACGCACCTCGAACTTAAAATTTCTTTTAAACTTATTTTTGGGTTTTTTGTAAAATTTTGATTGATTGGTGATTAATTGCAATGAAAGCCTACTTTAAAAAATAATTTATATATAAATTAAAAATAAAATATGATTTTCATATAATTACTCCAATTCTTAACGTGGCATCTTTCTAATAAACAACCCCTTTTTATTAAGGGGATTTTTTTAGACATTAGCCCCTTATCTTGAACATAATTTTTTGATGTTAGCCCTTTGAATCTCCATATTTTGATGTTAGGCCCTCAACTTACTATGATGTGTTAATATGCATGAGGGGGTCATATAAACACAACATGGCTATTTGAGGGGTTAACATCAAAATATGAAACTAAATATATATAGGGGCTCATATCAACATCTTATAGCTATTTGAGGGGCCAATATCAAAACATGAAGTATACCAAATTACTTGTGATGCAAGGGGCTGATATCTAAAAAAAACCATTTTTGTTAATATGAGGTTCAGACTTGCTGTCGGTTTTCGTGCAGAGGCTCGAAGAAAAGGGCAGTTCAATGAGGTGGCCTCTCTGATTAGATGTTTGAGCACATGGAGGCCCCTCTCTCTCTCTCTCAGATCACGAGACAGAGAGAGAAAAAGAAAAGAGAAAAAAAATTTCATTACATGATTGATTCCAATTCTTCTATAGACATGCCCATGTGTTTTTCCTCTGCAAAAAAGTACCAACCCAACCTCCTCATGCGAATCTCGTCCCAAACACGTGCATGTCACACGGATACTAGCCGCCTCGCTCATAAGGGTTACGCCCCCAAAAACTTACTGCCTCCCCAAAAAATAACACAAAATCTGTGAAGGCAGCTGCCACTTGTTTTGTATCATGACCCAATGATAGGTAAATAGCATTATCACGGTAGGTCTCATGTTTAAAGTTGAACTAATGATTTTCTATAATAAGAATAAAAAAAAAGGTGAACTGATGATCTTCCAATTGGATGTTGTTATAACCAGAGGAGAAATCTCCAGGCCTGTGTAATTAAAACCTTCTGTTGTCAAGATTGACCATGTCCCTAGAATTTGTTGGGGAATTTCAGTCTCCCCGCCTACCACGATATGCGCAACTCGGAAGCCAACCCCAATCAATAAGATAGAACAATCACAATCAAGAAAAAAAAACACCGAGATTTACGTGGTTCGATCGACCAACTTCAACCTACGTCCACGGGGCAACAATACGAGAAATTCACTATGTATCAGGGAGAACTACAAGAGGAACCACTCAACTCTCGTCTCTCAATCTCTCAACCCCACATACATAATCAACTCTCATATTCTCCACAAAGCACACTCCTTGTAATCTTTTGCATGGATAAAGACTACGAAACCCCCCCTCTCTCTCATCTACTACATCTCTACTTTTTCTTCATGGTTTTTCCTCCACCAATAGAAGAATATATATAGGGAAACCAAAACCCTATCTCTAGTCTAACTCCCTAATTAGAATAGGATTCAAACTCCTAATCATGATAAAATCCAAACTCCTAATCATGATAGAACTCAAACTCCTAATCATGATAAAACCCAAACTTCTAATCATGATAGAACTCTAACCCTATCTAATTCTCATAAAGTTACACAAAGAATCAAAGACAAAATCCCAACAGAATTGACCTTGTTGTCTGAATCCGGTACCTGAGATTTATATATAGTACATTGATTCCTCATGTAGATCATATAAAGAAAACGTATATCTGAATGTCGTCATTGGGGCCCACCACCACGTGAGTTGAAGCAGGACCACATGAATTGATGCATGACGTGTTTTCCCAGGCGCATGAGGTTTCTTTAGTCCAACAGATAAATCGCAGGCCCACCTGAAGACCATTGTACAATATAAATACCCTAGTGTTCCTAGGGTTTTGGTGTGCAGGAATTGAGGGGAAAAACATTGGTGGCTGTGCAAACTCGAGGCTATCCTTGGGTTGCGTGCCAAGAGGGCTGCAGTCGGCTTTTGTTCCTTTCTTTGGTAGCGTGCAAGCACGTACAGAGGGAAAAATCAGCAGTTTTGTTCTCTCTTTTGGGCGGCGTGCAAGAGCCGATTTGAGAGAGTATTTGTGTGAGGGATTTGAGAGTTTGTGAGAGGGTTTAGATTGTGAGATTGTAAACCCTAGTTGTATTCTCTCCCTCTAAATAGTAGATCTCCCCCCTCCTTGCCCCGTGGACGTAGTCTATTTGCCGAACCACGTAAAAGTTGTGTTTTTGCCAAGATTTGTAATAGCTTGTAGGTTCCCTCGACGCGCAGTCCTAGAACTGACGAGAGGAAGAGCTGATATCTCACTTTGATGAGATATCTGGCTTTTGGTTCTTGTTTTCTTTGAGAAATGAGAATTTCATTGTGATCTAATCTCTTGTTGTGCACCTTGCGCACCGGAGGTGCTGCCGAAATTTTCGCTGCGCACAACAAGTGGTATCAGAGCTCCGGGTTGGACTTGGGAGCTTGTTTGAAGGATTCGCTGAAGAATTCCTATTTGAAGATTAGATCGACAATATGGGTGAAACAAGCACATCGGGATCGTCCCTTACGAAAACGATACATAGTTTGAGCATCAATAACATGAAAATTGATGTTCTAAAGTTTGACGATAAGATTAACTTCGGATTGTGGATGTGTCAGGTGATGGACGCCTTGGACGCTCAGAATTTGGAGGAGACTCTTGAGTTACAAGAGAAACCTGCCGAGATGGAAGCTAAGGTTTGGAAGAAGATGAATAGTAGGACGTGTGGAGTTATTCGGTCATGCTTGACGCCTGATCTTATTTATGATGTGATGAACGAGACGTCGGCGAAGAAGATGTGGGAAACACTCAATGAAAAATATCTTACTAAGAGCATTGAGAATCGGCTTCACTTGAAGAAGATGTTTTACCAGTTCAAGATAAAGAGGAGAGTTTCCATTAGGGAGCATGTTAACAACTTCACAAAGCTGCTTTCAGACATGACTAATGTGGATATCATGGTTGAGGATGAAGATAAGGCGATACTACTTTTGTGTTGTTGCCCGATGATGATTATGGTACTTTTGTCCTAACTATGATTAATGAAAGAACTACTGTTAGTTACAAGGAGGTGACCTCAGCGTTGATGAATTATGAGTTGAGGAAGAGTGTTGATTAGTCCTCCGAGAAGGCATCGGGAGATACATTAGTAGTTCAAGGTCGTGGTTCAAACCGAAGCAGAAGATCGCGGTCTAGAGGTGCACATCGTAGGATTCATAAAAATCAGTGTGCCCTTTGTAAAGAGGATGGACATTGGAAAGTCGAATGCCCAAAGTTAGATCGAGCCGAGAAGAATAAGGGGAAAGATGTACAAGCTTAAGAGGTGAATGTTGTCAAGACTAGTGGCAACAATTCAGATTCGGATTCTTTGGGCTATTCGTTGTCTGTACTATCGTTAGTTTGTGTTGCCAACTCTACAGAGTGGATGTTGGATTCGGGTGCTTCATACCACGTTTGCCCTAGGAGAGATTGGTTCTCCAGCTTTCAGAAGTTGGAAAGAGAGGATGTTGTGCTCATGGGTAATGGACATGCATGCTCTATTGGTGGTATTGCTACCGTTCAGATTAAGATGAGTGACGAGATGGTGCGAGAGTTGAATGATGTAAGGTTCGTTCCACAATTGAAGATGAACATCATTTCACTAGGAACTTTGGTGGCATCTGTCTATAAAGTGACCTTGGTAGATGCACGTTTGAAGGTCACATTGGGGTCCATGATTGTGATGAAGGGCGTCAGAAGGAGCAATTTGTATTATTTGCTCGGAAGCACGGCGATTGATACAGAGATGACGACTTCATCAGATTCGGCTAGACTGTGGCGTTGTTTGATGCTGGGTTATTTGATTGGTAATATCGTGCATAGGTTATTGAGGAGTGCTTTGACCTGCAGTTTGAAGTCCTGTGAACCCATTGGTATGAGCGAGAAGACCGAGGTGGAGTTTGGCACTTCTATCCATCATTCGAGGGGTTTTCTGAGGGGTGTTCATTCAGGCATTAGGGAGCCTTCCAAGGGATCATTATTGGGAGGTAATAGGTATGTGATTTCCATAGTTAGGGATTGCTCTAGGCATTGGTGGGTTGCAACCAAGTCCCATTGTTGTGAAGTCCTAGAAGCCCGCAACAAATGGAGGAAGTGTGTTGGTAGAAAGGTAACCCGACGTTCTGATTAGAAGCCCGCAACAAATGGAGGAAGTGTGTTGGTAGAAAGGTAACCCGACGTTCTGATTATGGTAGGGGTTCTTTCTTGCATTTGTGCCGAGCTCACGACAATAGGAGACACTTCATTGGTGTGGAAACTTTGAGGCGACATGGCGAGATGGCAGATTTGGGCAGTTGTTCCTTTCTGGAGGAGGATTGGCGTTTGATGTTGAGCATTGGCATTGGTGTGCAGGCTACGACAGGTTTGGGCCGTCTCATGTACAGGTTGCCGACTGCTGCATGTATAGATATGGGATCTGGTGGAGCTGCTTCAGATTTTGGGTTGCGTCGGATGTTTGGCTACCCAGCACTTGGTCACATCGTGGATGTGAGATTTGATCTGATTGCACATTTGGGATTCAGAGGCGTGTTTGATTATCAGGTATTGGCTTCTGACTTTGTTCTGAGCAGGTATGTCACGTTTAACTCTCGGCAGGTGGAGAGTGGTGATCAGAATATTAGGACATCGCAGCAGGTGGAGAGTGATGCTACTCCACATTGGGTGGAGACTCCAGATCATACTACATCATTTGGGATTCTAGCTGATGTGACATAGATTAGGAATCATGTTGATTTGGATGCAGATGATAGGTTGATTGATTCGAGTGTAGCTAATAAATGTAGTCTGGATATGGCCATTGGTTCATCTCAGGTGGAGATGTTTGGATTGTTTCAGCTTAGGGCCATTAGAGGTGCTATCAGCCGTAGACTTGATCGTGATATTGGAGAAGGGTTGCGAACTCTTCTAGTGGATTGAGGCATTTGGAGGCTATTTAGGTGAACTACGTTCGGCTTGATTCCTTGGGCAAGAGGATACGTAGGCAGTCTTTCAGATGCAGCCGATTTGGATTAGTTGATTTTGATGGGGGGTGAGATCGATTTGGTGAGTAGATACCGACATTTGGAGAGTATTTGTATTCTCATTTGGATTCTCAACTTATTGTGGATTGAGTCCGTTGTCGTGAATTGTTTCACTTTGTACTGGACACAACAAGTGACGCATTTGGTTTGGTTGGTGTCGGCTCAGTTTTTGAGAAAACTTTACCGAGGTGGAGAATTGTGAACGTGGGGGGGGGGGGGGGCGAATTTATGCATGACATGTTTTCCCAGGCGCAAGATGTTTGTTTAGTCTAGCGGATAAATCGCAGGCTCACCCGAAGACCATTGTACAATATAAATACCCTAGTGTTCCTAGGGTTTTGGTGTGCAGGAATTGAGGGGAAAAACATTGGTGGTTGTGCAAACTTGAGGCTATCCTTGGGTTGCGTGCCAAGAGGGCTGCAGTCGGCTTTTGTTCCTTTCTTTGGTAGCGTGCAAGCACGGACATAGGGAAAAATCAGCAGTTTTATTCTCTCTTTTGGGCGGCGTGCAAGAGCCGATTTGAGAGAGTATTTGTGTGAGAGATTTGAGAGTTTGTGAGAGAGTTTAGATTGTGAGATTATAAACCCTAGTTGTATTCTCTCCCTCTAAATAGTAGATCTCCCCCCCTCCTTGCCCCGTGGACGTAGGCTATTTGCCGAACCACGTAAAAGTTGTGTTTTTGCCGTGATTCCGAACCACGTAAAAGTTGTGTTTTTGCCGTGATTTGTAATAGCTTGTAGGTTCCCTCGACGCGCAGTCCTAGAGCTGACGAGAGGAAGAGCTGATATCTCACTTTGATGAGATATTTGGTTCTTGTTTCCTCTGAGAAACGAGAATTTCATTGTGATTTAATCTCTTGTTGTGCACCTTGCGCACCGGAGGTGCTGCCGAAATTTCCGCTGCGCACAACAATTATTATACGGCGGCATACATATCCAATTTATGATGATTACAAACTAAGAAGTATTAGAGTTGTGGTGCCTAATTAGACTCTGTACGCTAAAATTATACGTTATGTACACAGATAAATCAATAAATAATTCTACATGTAGCATGTAGTCCTAGTCTCTTTCTTTGCATATGTGCGCTCATCTTTTGTAATTGTAACTTTTCAAAAAAGAAAAAAAGAAAAGAAAAGAAAGAAACCCTAGTGCAGCTGTGAATGTAGTCAAATGGCGGAACCAAGTAATTAAAATATGCCCTTTGTGTTGGCTTTTTTTCCTTCTCCCGTCTTCTTTCTCTCGCTTGTAGGAGCTTCATTTCCTAACAAGAAGCGAATATCTTTAACTCTTGCGGTCGATGGCTTTGAATGGGGATTAGGGTTTTAGAGAACAACGACGTACGGGAAATGTTGCTGATAAGTACCTCTCATTAATTATGTTGGTTAGCAATCGTACACCCTTTTTTGTTCCCTGTGGAAAGGAGAAATTTTATATGGAAGAGTCATGACTCATGCCCTCATCTCTTCCTCTTTTCCTTGTATATTTTTGTTGAGAGGCGCTACAGTCACACCCTAAACCACATCCCAGCCACACTCTTCTCTCGCTACAGTGCACTGGGTTGCTCACAAAAAAAAATTCTCATGTGGACCCCAGTGCACTGTAGCGAGAGAGAAGTGTGGTTTAAGGGTGTGTCTCTAGCATTTTCCATTTTTGTTTGGTATTATCTTGGAACCGTCCATCTTTGTTACAAGTCATGATGAGCTAGCTCTTCTAAACTGCTAGAGACTTTCCAAGTAGTTGAAATGGACATTAATTAGTCAAATTTATTCTTCGGGGACCACATATATCTAAGTACACGGGCCATGATATTGATCTCATCATACTATGCTACATTTTAAATCTCTCTTTTCTTTTTGTGTGTGTGATAGTGATACATGTAGGAGCATATATAGCTACATTAATTTCCCTTTTATACACAACAACAGCCAATTAAATTGTATCCATGTTCAGACTTCAGGATATTGTTGACCGGATATATATGAACAGACATTTAACTTTGTTAGTTTCTCCTTGTTCGCAAATTAGAGTACAGAGATTATAAGCTCCGGAGTTATTACCATTTTAGCTAATTCCTTTTTTTTTCTAGTTTCTTATGGATTCGGATTCTCTCCACTACAAAAAAATTGTGAAGGGACCACTACATAATCACAACCATTGATTATCTAGTTGATGGTTGTGATTTTTTCTTTTAGTACAAATTAGGAATGAGTGCAATATAAAGGGGTATGGTAAGTGTTAGATTTAGATTGTATCATAACCGTCTACTAAATAATCAACGATTAAGATTAAAAGTAGTGGTTCCTCCACAACTTTTTTGTAGCGGAGAGGATCCAAATCCGTTTCTTATTATCAAACTAGAATCTAGAGACTATAGGACCTAGAGTTCTTACTATTTTAACAATTTACCATCTTCTTAATGTTAGGCTCATTTAGCCAGGCGCTTAGGAGTATTTTATTAAATAAAAAGATGTGAATAAGTTGGAGATTTTCAAGAAGTTTTCGTTAAAGAATTAAGAGAAAATTTGCAAAATAGACCATTTGTATGAAATATATAGCGAAATAGACTACTTTGAAAAATAATTAGCAAAATAGACATCTTTTGAAAAAAGAGGTCGATTTGGAAAAACAAGGCTCAGAAAACATACGGGACTACTAGTCCCGTATGTTTAGAGCCAACTAATCACGGATTAGTGATTCAGAAAACATACGGGACTAGTAGTCCCGTATGTTTTCTGAGTAGAAAATTTCACTAATCCGTGATTAAAACATACGGGACTACTAGTCCCGTATGTTTTCTGAGCTGTTTTGCAAAATAGACCTCTTTTTGGCCTGTTGGTTAAAAAGAGGTCTATTTTGCTAATTATTTAGTAAAACGGTCTATTTTGCTAAATAATTAGCAAAAACGGTCTATTTTGCAATTTTTCCCAAGAATTAATGTTGGTAACTGGGCGATTTGGCGAAGGCGCTAGCTCCCTTGTAATATTTGTGAAACGGGGAGGGGAATCCGATGCTCGCGGTCTCCTTTCATTAAAACGGCACGCACTGCACGCGCTGTACTGGTTTTTATCTCCTTGGTTAATAAATGAACTGCTGTTTCAACGAAATGCTAGGCTTTTATACTCTTCTACTGTTGGGAAGCTCAACATATATATGTATGTTAAAGAATAATTATATGAAGCATGAAATGTCATAATATATTATTTCATGAACAAAAAAAAAAGAAAAAAAAAAGAAAAGAGCCAAAATTAATTTAATGAACAAGGACTATATATACACACATTATATATATATTAATTAATCTCAATGGGTAATAAATCAGTGCACTTTCTTAGAGAACATAGCCCTAATACTAAACAGGCCCCCCTTACCGCCTCCACCCTCCG
>NC_033803.1:9396672-9422827 GCF_001876935.1 Asparagus officinalis | reverse complement strand
TCTCTCTTTACTCCATTAATTAGTTGGTGGCCATGCGTATATATCTCATCGAGCCAGCCAACCAAGTTGTTGCGTTACTGTTGAAGATTGTGTGTGCCCTGCGGGTGGGAGTGGGGCCTACTGGAAAATAATAATAATAATAATATCTCTTTACTCCATTAATTAGTTGGTGGCCATGCGTATATATCTCATCGAGCCAGCCAACCAAGTTGTTGCGTTACTGTTGAAGATTGTGTGTGCCCTGCGGGTGGGAGTGGGGCCTACTGGAAAATAATAATAATAATAATAATAATAATAATAATAATAATAACCCTGCGTCTCATGGGTCATGTTCGCATGATCTAATTTGGACACTAGTTTTGATGTAATCGGAATGGCATAGGACTTCGAAAAGTTACCATAAAAAAAAAACCCCCTTGAGTTCTTGAATACATAATATTTGTAGACTTTAGCTTATAATTTACCCTTAGTTAAATTAATGTTTACTAAGCGTGTATGGCCTTCTTTAAAATGTTAGACTTTTGGGGGATAAATAGGGGGAAATTAAGTACATTGATTTTTGTGAATGTCATTGAAATCATTGGTAAGTCTAATTAAGTGACAGGTGTGGAACTAAATATAGAGCATGAACAAAACAATGCCCACAAAAAGAAGTTATATTGGTGCATGCACGTTCCTATTTTTCCTCAAAAAAAAAAAAAAAAACGCATAGTTGTCCATAGTTGTGATAGTGCATCTATCAATCCAATGAAGTAGCATGTAAGAGGGTTTGGATCTATGCTGTAGGCTAACCCTACTTGCATGTTTGTTTAATAACATCATCAATCAATTTGCATGATTAGCTTTACCTATTTATGTTGAGTGGATATGGAAGTTAGACTTGTCCATATATATATACATATATATACAGCAAAAATCCCTAAATAGGTGAATATATTGGGAACAATAAGATTATAATTAATAGAGAAAAAAGGACTTGTGGTAATAACATGAGCTTGCTTTGAAATAATCATACTCCCTTTAAAAGTACGAGTTCGGAAAAATATTTCTGTAGATAAAAATACCCCTTGAATTCAAATACTATTGAGTAAGAGTAAGTTGATAAATTGATGAATTTTTATTGGATATACATATAGTATGAAGATAAGGATACAATTTAAATTAAAATGTAAACCTCAATGAAATTATTAAATGCCAAAATATTTACAAATGTATACAAGATGAAGGGCGTATGTACAAAAACCAAACAAAATAATAAGATAAATAATGTCTGCCCCAAAGGTCGAACCCAAGAATAGCGCAGACCTACAATGTACATAATGCGGAGGGGGTATATGCAAAATACATCAAACAAATTATAGTGACAAAATTGTTCTCAAAATTAGAAAAAAGGGAAATTAAAACAAACGGCTGCGATTTGAGGGCAAAATGTGGCGATCTCTCACTGACTAAATTTCAAGTAGTTCACGATACTGCATAATTAGTTTTAAAGTTTAATTATACTATTATTATTTAAATAAAACTTTGTTTACAATTGTTATCCTCTAAAATGTGACATCACATAACAATATACATCAGCCAAGAAATTACAAAAAAAATCATGACACTTTTATCTCCTTATATAGGTATGTGTTTTTGATATTTTCTTCTTATCGGATTAGATTAGATTATTTTAAAGTAATTAATTATATTGTATATTTGTTCTTTTTCCCATATCAAGAAATAGTAACGTTTTTCACAGTACTTTCATCTGTTTTCTTCTCATTAGATTAAATTAGATTATTTTTGAGGATTAATTATATTTTATGTTAATCTTTTTTAAAATCAGAAATTATAACAATTTTCATAGCACTGTTATTTCCTTCAACATGTATATATGTGCCTTTGTTATTTTCTTCTTATTAGAATATATTATTAGATTATATTAAATTAGATTATTTAAAAATTATGAATTATGAAATTGTAACAATTTTCACATCACTTTCATCTATGTTCTTCTTATTAGATTAAATTAGATTATTTTAAAGCAAATACTTATATTGTATGTTTGATCTATTTTTCAGATCATAAAGTTTAATTATACTCTTATTATTATTTAAATAGATATTGTTTATATAAAAGTCAAAAAGAATCTCACATGTATCTTAGATCTTAATACCAATTGTAATACTTACATATGGGTGTTGGTTAAAATAAATTTCATATATGTGTTTAACTTATATTATCCTACTTTAACTGGATTAGATAATTTATTTTTTTGGCATCCAAACTCTTCCACAAAACCAAAAGAGAGTAGCAATATTATACATACATATATCCACAGGACGACAAATATCTTGAAAATGAATGAAGAACACTACACAAACAAAAAACCATATTAATTACCCAACCGTAGCCATTAATATTTTCAAAACCACCATTCTCTATTTTTATCTGTAATATATCCATATACCCAAATTAAGCTGCTGGAGTTCCCCCCTTACCAACTATACATTTGATCAACCCTCCTTTTTTCTTTGTACTTAAATTGTATAACATTCATTGTGATGAGAACTCACTTGGGTCCTATGCTTGCCTTGAACGCTCAATAAAAAAAATATTAGGCCTTACAGTTAGTTATAATAATGAGATTCTGTTATTATAAACAAATCAAGTAAAAATTAATAATGCTTAAGAATGTACTATGTTCCACTAGCTTCTACTCTAAACTTGTAAGTTGTTTATTCCCGGGTTCAATAGATTTTTAAAATTAATCTTGAGGGTTGCTTGCGTTAAAACAGATATGTTAGAGGGCCCAATACAATATGTTTTATAGTTTAAGACATTTTGTTTCTGATGCACATTAATTATGAGTAATAATATAATTTGATCGATCCGAGTATATCATAATATATTTCTAGACTCTTGTCTTGCCTTTTGTTCTTTATTATGTACCAACCTGATATCATAATTAATGATGAAGATACTATTGTAGAATTGCCCAGTAAAAAGATAAAGATGGAGAATGATTGATCTCGGCTCAATTAAATATGAAAAAAGAAGGAATAAAAAATAATATTTTTTGAATAATTTATGGTAAAGCTTAAATTTTTGACTAAAATTAGGAAACTTTAGAAGAGATTTTCATGCAAAATTTTTAATATGCTTATGTGAATGATTTTTTCATATAAAATTATACTAGAGTTACTATTAATCTTTAGTATTTATTTTTTATTTTAAGTTTATCAATAATTAAGATGTCTTACAATCTTGTGAAAGTATGTGCTCTGTGTTGAGTTTATACAAATCATCTTAATATTAAGTATTTGATTATATTTTTATTAACACATCAACAATATATTATTATATTTTTTCAAACTAATTAATGCTATATTTAATGATAAAAATAAACAAATTGAACATCGATGATTTGATCTGATAAACAAATATTGAGAACGTCACGTGGGTGTGTGGCCCCCACTGGTCACGAGTTCACAATTCTCCACCTTGGTGAATTAGTTTTTCAAAAAACTGAGTCGACACCAAAGCAATCACATGTCCCACTTGTTGTGTCTAGTACACCGTCAAGTAAATCCACGACAACGGACTCAATCCACAACAAGTCGAAAACCCGAACGAGAGTCCAAACAATCTCACCCCCATCAAAATCAACTAATCCAAACCGGTTGCATCTGAAATATGGTACATGAAGTTTGATATATATAAATTTTTAAAAAAAATATTGTATATGTAAGTATATAAAAATATATTGATCCCAGTTTTACACACAAATCTATTACATAATTTTTTTTTAAATGTATAAATAAAAATTATGGCAAAGGTGATAATCCATCTTTATAGATTTTAACTCAAAATGAATCTGACTTATTTAATAGTAAAAAAATAAATAAAATAAATAAATAATTTTAATATTTAACCACGTGCATTGCACGTGCACAAGAACTAGTTATAAAAAACACATGAGAAAAATATTATATTTAACTAACTCATTGAATCCCAATATTTTTATTAAACACCACAAATCATGGAATATTTTGTGTATCAACAAACCTTGGATTTCAAATTTGGAAAATAAAAATCAATAAACTTTTTACCCCGATTGACATGGTCTAAAGTTGATTGATTTCTATAATTGAATAATATCAAGCTAATTATCTTCTCTAATTAAATTGGGGGGAAAAAAAGTGTGCTCCACCCCCTCTTTTAAACTGCCCAAAGGATAATATTCCTCATAAAGATTTGTCTTTCTCAGGAAAAGCACATGGGAGGGAACCCTACATGCACGGTTACATTGGGGTGTGGGGGGGTTAATTTTTCGCTCCCTGTAAAAGGGAGAGGAGGAAAAAAAAAGAAAAGAAAAAAGAATCCTATGTTTTTTTTTAATGAAGGAAAGTAAATACCAAAGAATGGAGGGAGGTCACATCAGAGGATAGATGATTTTTTAGAGGGAGCGAGTGCAGGCTTTCTGGGATCAGTACGTTTCAATTGTCTTTCGTAACATTGATGACAAGGCCGCCCTCCAATTATTCAACTGCTCCTGTTCCCTTTTCTCTCAACTTGGTTTTCATAAATTAAGCTTTTCCCCCATTTGCGCCACTGTTCTTACGTAGTATTTTTTAAGTATTAAAAAGTACGCATTTTGTGTCAATTACAGCCGTTAGTTTGCCGGCGGTGAAAAAAAAAAAATCTAAACCTCCCCCTGTTTCACGAGAAGAAGTAATCTTCCTAGTGATAAAATTGTTCTTTTGAATCTTATCTAGGACTTCCATGTTTCAAATGATTGCGATCAACCTCAACGGTCTCTCACATCTAATAGACGGTTTTCGGTTAAGTCTTTTTACAGTTTTCTTAATTGGATAGGTGTTACAAATCCTTTATGCAATGTTATTTGGAATCCAATTGTTCCCTCTAAAGTCCGTATCTTTCTTTGGCTTCCTACAAATAGCAAACTGCATACGAATGGGATTCTTCAATTAAAAGGCTGGAATAGAGATGTTACTTGTTCTTATTGTGGGATAGAGCCGGAGTCCAGAGAACATTTGTTGGAGCTTATGGACATCGAGAAACAAATGCATTTTTGATCAAATTCATTTCTCTATTAAGCCTATTATTAACTTGGCAATATCTGGTCTATATGATTGGGCAAGCACTGGAAGTGGAGTTGCAACACAAAAGATTATAGCTAAGCTTGAGGAAGAACCAATTCGAAGAAGCATATGATTATCTACAAGTGATGTGACTGTGAATGTCAACATTTTGTTATATGTACAAAAAAAAATACTATATGTAGTTTTTCGGTTTTTGTTTTATTGGGTTATAGAAAGTCTAGTTTCTTGTTACTATATATATGGCTGGCTTTGGTTCTTTCCTATATATGTGTCAACGGTGAATGATGGCAATGCCACCTCTTCACCTTCATGGATGTTTGAAAAAAGAAAGTCATATATCACTAGTTTTGAGAAACTATTTTTTCTATCTTTCAATTCTTGGATATATTTCGTATCTTTTTTTTGTAACTATCTTTTTGATTAATATAAATTACAGGGTAAATCCCTTGTTTTTTCTAAAAAAAAAACCCCCTGTTGCTGATGTGGTTAGAAATTAATGAGTAGATAGTTTTTATGATTAGGTCTTGGTAGCTAGGAGCATGTGAGAACCACAGTCATGAGTGGCTCCTACTCGCGCTGTGCCAAGGACACATGTCCCCGATAGCTAGGCATACGTCCCGTGTACCACTAAGGACGTGTGTCCTAGCAACAGCGCGAGCGAGCCAAGGGCACTCGCGGTTGCGGCCAGCACCGATCCTTCAAAAGACATGTTTGGTTTTAAAATTAGGGTTTATAGGAAGTGATGATGGATATTATTCAACATAAGTCTAATGAGGAGCTTTTTGTTTCAGTTGATTTAGTATTTTGCAGTCTTTGTCCGTTTAAAAGATTGTAAGGAGAGGGCTTTGGAGATAATATGATAGTTGCTTATGTATTTGAAGTTGAGAAATTAAGAAACGAAAGTTAAGTGATTCCTCTTGTAGTTATCCCTGATACATAGTGGATTTCTCGTATTGCTGCCCGTGGACATAGGTCGAAGTTGGTCGACCGAACCACGTAAATCTCAGTGTTTTTTCTTATTGACCGTGTTTGTTTTCGATCTTGTCGATTATGGTTGGCTTTTGAGTTGCGCAAATCACATTAGGCGGGGAGACTAAATTCCCACTAGATATTGCCACCCAACCTGATTATCTCTAGTTGACAAATAGGCTCTTACTTTTAGAGCTACTTTTCATTGTCAAACTTTAGAAATCGTGATAAATACTGAGCGTTCCAATTTTAGACTCTAGTTTGTCTCAATAGATTGAGTGTTCCTTTCAAGCATCATAACTTGAATTATTCACATAAATATATATTTCTTTTTAGGATTTACTTCTAAGTACATGTGATTTGAACCTGAGTTGCTACGTTATCATATTATTTTGTGTTCACTACATCAAAATTTTGAAATTAATTATGATGGCGTATGAGGATTGTAATTTTTAAATGTCCTCATGATCCAATTAGGTACAATGACAGCCAGAAAGTATATTTACTATTTGTTTAGAGTTTTTTCGTTTGAAAAAAAAAACGAAGGAAAATGATACATAGTTTTGATTGTAAGAGGCTGAGGGGAAAAACATCAGTTGACTGGACTAGCCCACTAACATCACTTCAGAAATTTAATTGAGGAATATAAGCGAAGATGTTGGCTGATGACGTGTTATGTTTGGGCCCGTATTTGGGCCATACAATCAGAGAGTAATGGGCTTGAGCTCGTTCTATCCAATAGAGGCTCTGGATTGAAGTTGAGCAGTCTACGGCCAGCCTGTTTGTATTTTATTGTTACCGAGCCCATAGAAGTTGGTCTACTTTTATTTCTTATACTACCATGCCCTCTATCTAATTATATTATAGATAATCTCTCTCATCTATACTCTCGCTAGTACTTGTACTCACTCAACTATTAGCTTCTAGATGCACTGGATCTTCAATATGATCTAGATAAATTGCTTACATTGTTACAACATCTATTAAGTACAAATTTATATTGGTTTTTGTTGCATCAGATGCTAAAAAATGTTTAAGAAAATAGTTGTAGAATACCTTTGAAGAAACATTGAACATAACTGATGCACATAAATTACAACAACAACAACAACAAAACATGTATCCCATATTTTTAGGGCCCGCTATATGGATCATATTATTTCATTCATTTCATTCATTTTCGTTATGGGTGATCTTTTTTGTTATATTGATGCACATCAATATTGGCAAATTTTTTTTTGAAGCAAACCCAAGTCACTCATGTAACAAGAAAGCACAATATTGGAGGAGGTTACTTAAAAGGGTTAATTGTGAATAGAACCCCCTTAGCATCACCTCATTGTCCTTGTAGTTCTAGTTCTTGTGAACATACACCTTGTAGTTGGCCCAAGTGCGAATACGCCCTCTTAGTGAAAATTTTCAACTCTTTTAGAAGTTAAAAAAAAACAATAGGGGTCTATCCTCACCAATAGAACTACAAGGGGTCTATTTGCCTCCTCAAATCTTTTTAACGATTATAATAGTCAAAAAATTCACTCAAGAGGTTTGTTCGCAACAAATAGAACTATAATGGGGTCCATTCAAAATTAGGTGATACTATAAATTGTTGCAAGAGGGTGCGAATATATAAAAAATTCAAAGCTGGCAAAATAGCTATGGTCGATCGACTGATTTCTTAGACTAGTCGACCGATAACTTGCACATTACAGGAACCAAAAATTTTCACTAGACAGTCGATTGATGATGCCTTGTCAGTCGGCCGATGGACACCTACCGGTCGACTGATGAGGCTTCATCAGTCGATCGTTAGCGGGTTATTGGGCTGATTTGCTTCCTAGCCTGTTTTGAATTTGGGTGTTTATATAAATAGAAACACGTTTGTTAGGGGTTTTTAATCAGAGAAAAGAGGTTGTTTTGTGCACTTTGAGAGGGGGATTATTGAGAGGGAGTGAGATCTTATTGGTTAAGGTTATTGTGAGTGTTTGAGAGTTGTAACCCATTGTGTTTCACCTCCATATAGTGAAATCTATCCATCCTCTCCCCGTGGACGTAGGCAATTTACCAAATCACATAATTCTATGTGTTTGCATTGATTTTGGTTGTTTCATTATGAATTGTGCTCATGGTGTTCTTTGTTCGTTGCTTACCGACTTGTTGTGGATTGAGTCCGCTTTCACCGGACGTAACAAGTGGTATTAGAGCAAGGTTTCAGATCTAGGGTTTGATTTGGATGGAGGAAAACTTAGTGTTGGAAGCTTGGATCTTGGAGATCTAGGTTTCGGTGCAGATAGCGTTACGGAGTTGCCATTAAAGATCCCGCCTTCCTCGTGTGGTTGAGAGATTGTTTTGGAATCATATCTATGGTTTAATTTTGGGTGATTTCTCAACTCTATCAATTTTGAATCTTTCCTCTACAATTTGGACTTTGTAAGCAATGGCAAGAGAAAGTGGTGGAAGTAGCAAGGCTGCGTCGAGTACAGTTTAGGTTGTACTTCAGAATACAAAGATTAGTGTTGTGAAATATGATGGCAAAATCAACTTTGAGTTGTGGATGAGTGATGTGTAGGATGCATTGAATGCTCAAAACTTGGAGGAGACGATAATGACTCATGAGAGGCCACTTAAATATGATGAGGCGATATGAGAAAAGATGAATCGAAATACTTATGGGGGTGATCAGGTCTTGTTTAGAATAAGAGTTGAAATATAAAGTTATTGGTGTGACGTCTGCGATGAATATGTGGGAGATTCTCAATAATAAGTATCTTACGAAGTGTTGAGAACCGGTTACACTTGCTATGGAGATTATTTAGATTCCAGATGTCCAGGGATACCTCACTTGCAGATCATGTGAACAACTATATAAAGTTGTTGTCGGACTTGGCGAATATTGATGAGAAGATATCGGATGAATACAAGGTGATCATTTTGTTAGGCTCATTATCCGATGAGGATTTTGACACCTTTGTGCTCACATTGTTGAATGGTAGACCTTCTATCACCTATAGTGAAGTGACTAATGCATTGACAAATTTCAATTTGAGACGGATGGATAAAGAGTCTTCTAGAGTTAATACTTCAGGAGAAGCCTTGTCGACAAGAGGAATGAGTCCCTATCTCAGAGGTGGTAATCGAGGCAGGTCAAAGTCAAGAGGTCACTACTAAATTGTAAAAAATTGGTGTCTTTCTACAGAGAACAAGGATATTAGAAGAGATATTGTCCAAAATTGAGAGAGAAGGAGAATATCAAGAAGAAGGGACTGAAAGCCAGTGAGGTGAATGTTGCTAGAAGTGGTAGTGATTCCAATGATTCATGCTTTTCTCTTTTGGTTACTCCAGAGGTTAACCATGTGTTAGCATCGGATTGGATGTTAGATTCTGGTGCTACTAATCATGTGACTCTCCGGAGAGATTGGTTTACATCTTTTGAGAAACTCGATGGGGGGGGGGGGGGGGGGGCTGGGGGGGGGGGGGGGGTGGTGGTCATGGGAAACAATCAATCCTGTGGCATTTGTGGGATAAGTACCGACAGAATTCGGATGCATGATGGAGTTGTTAGAGAGTTGAATGAAGTAAGGTTTGTTCCTCAGCTGAAGAAGAATCTTATTTCTATTGGAGCTTTGGAGGCAAATGTATTCAATATAACTTTCAAGAATGCTGCAGCTAAAGTTACTAAAGGATCTTGGTGTTTCACAGCAATTTGTCATCATTTATTGTGATAGTATGAGTGCTATCTATTTGGCAAAGAATTAAGTTTTCCATGCCAGGACAAAACACATTGATGTTCGCTATCACTTCGTTTGGGATGTTCTTGAAGATGGGGATGTAGAGCTTGTGAAGATCCACACAAAATACAATCCAGCTGATATGCTCACAAAGGTGATCCCTAGCAGCAAGTTCGATCACTAAAGAAACTTATTACAAATTTGTGCTTGTTGAGGCCTGTCGAGACCATTTTGGTGAACTACGGGCGACTTGATCCCTTGGGAGAGGGGGTACATAGGTAACCACATTGGTACAGTCGGATTTAGAGAGACGACGCATTGGTGTTCATGTTAGCGTCGGCTTAGTTTTGGGAACACTTCGTCGAGGTGGAGAATTATTGCAAGAGGGTATGAATATAGATTCAAAGCTGGCAAAATAGCTCTGGTCAGTTGACCGATTTCTTAGATCAGTTGACCGATAACTTGCACACTACAGGAATCGAAAATTTCCACTAGACAGTCGACTGATGATGCCTTGTCGGTTGACTAATGGACACCTACCAGTCGACTGATGAGTCTTCATCAGTCAACCAATAGCGGATTATTAGGCCGATTTGTTTCCTAGCTTGCTTTGGATTTGGGTATTTATATAAATAGAAACACATTTGTTAGGGTTTTTTAATAAGAGAAAAGAGATTGTTTTGTGCACTTTGAGAGGGAGATTATTGAGAAAGAGTAAGATCTTGTTGGTTAGGGTTATTGTGAATGTTTGAGCGTTGTAACCCATTGTGTTTCTCCTCTATATAGTAAAATCTCCTTATCCTCTCCCCGTGGATGTAGGCAATATGTCGAACCACGTAATTCTCTGTGTTTGCGTTGATTTTGGTCGTTTCATTGTGAATTGTGTTCATGGTGTTCTTTGTTCGTTGATTACCGACACTACACATTTGAGGTCTATGGGGACGGTTGTGAACCATCACACTAGGCATAAAAACTGTTGCCTTACATCTATGGGGATGGTTCAACATCTGTCTCGTTTACAGCCGTGGTCTTAGGTCTAATGGGACGGTTTATGATCCTAGGGGAACGATTTGTAAATTGTCATCACTGGTACCATAAGGGAACGGTTGTGCTAAAGGGTCGGTTCTTAGTTTTATGCAAGTGGAACGTTTATATAGCAAGGGGAACGTTTTTTAGGTTCTAAGCAAGGGGAACGATTTGATAGCAAGGGGAACGGCTTTTACTTTTGAGCAATGAGGACAATTATCTAGCAAAGGTGACAATTTTAGATTTTGGGAACGGGTATACATAGAAAAGGAGACGGTTTTCAATTTTGACCGTGCAAAAGCAAATCATCCAGATATATCATACATTTTTTTAACCTGCAGTTTCAAAATTAAAAAAGAACAAAACAAAATGAAAACTTCATGATTTACACCTGATCATGTCACAAACAAAGAAATAAAACTCCAAATTTTGCAAGCAAATTAACAACCAAACATAAGGAACAATTTATTGGTTCATTACAATGACTTTAGTACAAGTTTTTTCTTTTGTCCAAAGTACATGACTAAAATTCCTCTTTCATTAAAACAAAAAGTGTTTCTATATAGCTTAACAGTAGAAGCATGTACTAGAATCTGGTGATGAGCAACAATATTAAGGCTCTCGACCGGAGTCACCAACACTGTAATTTTCAGCCTCCTACGGAGAGCAATGACCAGGTACAAATATCCCTGCAGCATAACCTCCATGACAATATGTCCATGGCTCGTTCAATGTGATCCAATTCTTCACTCGGTCTCCAAATGATTTAAAGCAAAGATCAGCATAATCTCTAAAGTCCTCGCTATAACAGAACAAAAAAAATAATGCAATGAGCAGTTTATGCCTTACAAACCAAGATAGCTGGCTAAAGGAAAACAGCTTATACACAAATTGACTCACACAACGAGAGGGCTAAGAAAGCCACCATACTGGTCTTCTAGGCTTTGAGGAAAATCCCAGTGGAAGATTGTCATGTAAGGCTCTATGCATGGATATGTGGATAGGAAATTTTTTAGCATCAGATTGATGGATAATCAGGGATTTGATGACAGAGAAGGGACTGTCACCTTTCGACACGAGCTCGTTAAAGACATTGTTGTAATATTGGATGCCTTCTTGGTTAGCTCATCCACTTATCTTTCCATCAATTGCAAAATATTAGAAAATTTTGTGCATCAAATTGCACAAGTATGACGGTGCCAACAAGCTTGAAGCGTACACTGTGCCAAACACATTGTTAATATTAGCATCATTTTGATTAGGACATGACAGAATAATTCATATGTAAACTAACATTAATCAAGGATAGTTTTTCAATTGAGCAGACTACTTAAAATGAACATGAACGTACCTAGATGATATAGCATTATAAAGGTACATTTTTATATAAAAATGCTAACATACTGAGATAATATGTAAACCTCACCTCTTTCTATTACGGGACATGTTTTTTGCAGGCACGGATACAACCTCAACGATCTTAGGTTGGGCAATATCAGAGCTATGCAAAAAACTCCAAAGTCATGGAAAAGACTCGACAAGAGAATGTGTATGTTCTCATTTTGAAGGGCACCAGCCTTAGCACCCTCGAGGCCTTTTCTTATTGATATTGCAGTTTAGACCCATGCAACCATGGATGTTTCCATGATCCTCCTAGACATGGTTATGTCCATTAAAGCCAAGAGAAAAAGATTAACATCCTCATCAGAATATTCTTAGCATTTTCTCATCCATATGGGGATCTTCTCTGGAGCATGGCTCCAAAGAAATATGACACTTCTCAAATTTTAAATGCTTAAACTAGCAATTAAATATTTTACTATCATGTCACTGCACTTACATCGACATCTGAGGGAATTATCTTGGTCATCCCACCAGCAAAATCATTCGAGGCATCTAAATTTGTGCACATCCTTCGAGTTTTGAAGCTGAATCGATCTCTATTTCTTTAGTGCATTCTACAGCCATTGTCCATGCTGAATTTTGTGTGGACCCTGAACTTGATGCAGGTGGGAATCTTGGTGGTGTCTCAGCACCCTTCATCTCCTCAAATTTCTCCTAGAATTTACTGAAATGAAGTCAATTAAGATGCATTTACAAGATTTTGTGAATAAAAACTGTAATTTATTTCCAGTTTGCATGTTACGACAAATATTTGACTGGAAAGGCTCTGTGCATCACCTCACTAGGTAAACATATATCAGTCCCATGTTGCTTCTGAGGACAAATTCTATATCGCCTTTGGGGATAGTCATTACCCTAAATGTAGAGGAGGAAATGTTAAAAGTACTAAATATTATAATGTGAATTCGAAGAACATTAATTAAGCTTTAACTCCCTAATTCTGTTGTGCGCAGCGGAATTTTCGGCAGAGTTTCTGGTGCACAATAAGAGAGAAAGATCGATAAGAATTCATAT
The DNA here is from genome assembly GCF_001876935.1 of Asparagus officinalis. Taxonomy (NCBI): domain Eukaryota; kingdom Viridiplantae; phylum Streptophyta; class Magnoliopsida; order Asparagales; family Asparagaceae; genus Asparagus; species Asparagus officinalis. The sequence continues at coordinate 9,409,581 of NC_033803.1, read as the reverse complement.
TTCTCAAATGGAATAAGAATCTGAAGCCTAATATCCCATTAAAGTGGGATATTAGCTCTTCCTCTCGTCAGCTCTAGGACTGCACGTCGAGGGATCCTAAAAACTATTACAATGACCACAAACTCAAACAATCAATTTTTACGTGGTTAGGCAAACTGCCTACGTCCACGGGGCAAGGAGGGGGAGATCTACTATTAAAGAGAAAAAGAATACAATGAGTTTACAACTCTCACAATCTAAACCCTCAAATAGGCTCCTTGCTTTTCTTCACAAGAAAAGGTCAGCCTCCAAATATTTTCTCTCTTCACAAAACCCTAGGACTTTTTCTTACTGCAGTCTTTTCTCCCGCAGCTAAATTAACTCTGTGTCTGCTGCAGCCGCCAAAAGAAACCCCAAGTTGCACTCACCTCATTTGCACACCTAAACCCTAGGCAATCCGAAGCTATATATAGCTACCTAGTTGTTTTCGGGTGGGCCTTGCTTTTGTCCGCTGAACAATTTCTTTGCACACAAATTCTTGTTCACGTGAACTTCCCTTCCACGCGCTTTCATCAATGCATGTGGTCCCCACTTGCCACATCAAATTCACACATTCATCTTTTGCTCGCTGGACAACTCACAACTTCCACAAATTCCATATTCCCACCTGTTCTGGATCCGGAACTTCAAGGGTAAGCAACAAAAATAGAGGGAGAAAATCTATATAACTAGGTAAACCTGGCTATAGGAAGATATGGAAATAGATGAAAATAACTGAAAACAATGTCTCTTGATGTTTTATATCACTGTAGAAACCAGAATAATCACCACAATTTCTACCATAAGTAACAATGCTAGCTAGTCTAAAACAATAACAAATGCAACACGATCAAAGAAACATTTCTCCAAGTTTAAGTTCACTAAGAATACTAAGCTGATGGATGTTGCTTGGAAAAATTAGCCATAAACTCCTCAAACTATTTGACTTGCTCCTCCAATCTTTGGATTACCTCATTTTACGCATCGATCTTTTGTTGTTGAGTTCCTACAAGTTGTTGGGTCTCTTGAAGCTGTTCTTGCAACTCTTTATTCATTTCAGACATTTCACTCATCGAAGAACGAGAGAACCTTAATGGTGGTGGTCTAGGGCCAAAACCACAATCCTTAATGTAGCCTGATTTGATTTTGAGAACTTTTGCACAAATTTCTTCATTTGTCATTGTTCGAGATCCATCAGGCTGAGTGGTATCTGCTCGCATCTTTATCATTTGATCCTATAAGTAAAAAAAATATATCAGGTTCAATCATATGCAACTTATCAATTACAACCTAATCAATATAATCCTCTTTAGAACAGTAACATCAATTTCACCTATATTCTTAAAATATTATAAAAACATGCTTCATTGAGACGCTACTTACCCATTTTTTCTTTGCTCCCAAGTCCCATCCTTTTTTTGTGCTTCTATACTCTGTTTCAAAATGATCAATTGCACCTTGCATCTCTCCAGTTTGTGCTGCCTATTGCATTCAAACATATTTTCTTTTTCAGCATATATATATGTACACAATTAAGTTACAAATTTATAAGAAAAACTAAAAAGTGTCTTACAATTTACTCTTGGTGTGACATAAATAATTTTGACCCTGCTTTGTGGTGATATGTCAACTTTGACCTATTAAGAACATTCTTCTCTGAGTGAATCTAAAATTATTAAGACATACAGTTAGAAAGAAGAAAATAAAAAAAGAAAAATATAATGCGTGGAGAAAAATAAAAAAAAGATATTGTACCTTAAACTTTTCACTAGAAAAATAAGTGCAAAGAAACTCCCATTCTTCCTGAGTCTTGACAGCTTCATGTTTGTTTTCAATTACCTCCTCAATTGTTGAAAACTGCTCAAAATGTTTCTTCAACTTATAGCGAAAATTATAATATACGGTCTGACATGTTGTAATTACATATCTCTGGACCCAAGGGAGGGACATGTCAAATTCAAACTTATTCTGCACAGGCATAATTTCATGTCAAACTAAATATAGCAAATCAAAGCAACCAATATAATGCATTTAGCAAAACAAATCATCACTAACCTGCATTCTTTTATTCAAGTTCTCCACGTCTGCTTTTTCAATATTCTTCGATTTTTTCACATTCTGTGGGGCGTAGTTTCGAATTGTGTAACCAATTTCATTTGCAAACATCTCAGCATAAGGGGCCGTAGGTCTGCCATTTTCTTTAGTCAGAGTCACATGTATTTTAGAATTTAATTGGGAGAATATCTTATCTGCATTCACTCCTCTTGTCTTCCCTCGCACCTTTTTGGTTGTACCTTTGACATAATTTTTATTAAGAACATAACACATACGTATATTTAATTCTCAAAATATATGTATATAATGTTTTGTATACCTGGAGGAGGCTCCTGATTAATATCTGACATCACATTATTATCTCGCTCTTCAGCTATGTTGTTTACCACTGGCTGATCATTAGCACTTTGTTGCTGAAGACGTGCACTAACTCTAATCCCTGTCATTCGAGTTTGTAGTTTAGGTAGACCCTTCTAATTTGCAATTGATAAAAATGGAATTCAATTAAGCTTCTCTACACCTTTTAGAGGAAAATATTTCAACAGTTCAATTCAACACAACTTACCAGTAGTAGTTCGTTCTGTGGTGACAACATTAATACTAGAATTCAGTCCATCTGCTACAGAATTTTGGCATGCTTGATTGAAAGTTTGCATACGAGTACATTTTGTACCTATTAGCATACACACTTGTTAGATAAGTAAAAACTATCGGTACTTAAATATTGTAGCAGTAAAATGAAGATTGCATATTTACTCGGATTAGAACCGGATTCATTCCCTGCAGAATTCATGTATGGCAGATCACTAGTTGCTGCATGAGAACGCTTTTTTTTCAATAATTCTGCATGTGATTGATTACTTGGTGCATTACCTGTTGTTACATAAACGTTAAATTGATAGTAATATTCTAATCAACCAAGTGAATGAATCATGAATTATAAGAGAAATATGCACTACTTACCAGAAGTAGAACTCTGAACGGTAGGCGCTTTGTTATGGTACATCTTCTCACTGTTTATTATCAAACAATTAAAATGGTCAAAATGCAAAAAGAATGTAACATTCATCTATTTGAATCTCAAGATGAATAAACAATACAATAAGTGATTCTATGCAATACATGCAATACATGGATTCTAATCATTATCAAATAGTGGTAGTATTACTTATCTACTTTCCTTGATAACTAAAGGAAAATCTTAAGATGAACAATAAAATTTCTCATTATCCATGTATTTAAAAACTTATTATACACAAACTCCCGGTCCTCTAACTCAAACTCATAATTCTGCAACATATTATTTTATTCATGTAAAAGCTATTGCTCCTGATGAAGTTGAAATGATCATTTTTCCACACATCAAAGACAAACCCATCTATTTTAACATCTGACAGAAACATGGTTGTTTGCATCTGCTGACATTCATCCTACACTCTGTGAGTTGTACGCTCAAGGTTCTATCTGGTGTAAGTTGGTCTATAAGAAAAACATGAAATAGGAGAAGGAAAGTGAAAAATAATGGGTATATATCATCTTGGACTCATACAGTCATTTCACTTTTCTGTACAAAAACTGGATTTGCCTGCTCATGATGTCTGTAGCAATTGCATTCCACAACCAAACATCACGTTAACCGAGATACATTCCTATCATTATTTAGGGGTAAGATAATTTGGAACTGTATTGGAAAATAGTCAAATCAAAGTAAAGAAGCTCACAAATATTATTTATGTATATCAAGTCATAGACATCTCACAACTAGTAATTGAAGTACAACATTAGATTACAACTTTTTTCTTGTCAAAAGTGGCTTCCTACGGTAAAGATCAAAAGAAGGCTCTTCAAGAAGTCCAAGCTTGATCCATAACCAGGAAATAAAAGCCTACAGTCTGTGTTATGAAACCCTTGCACAAAGCAAATAAAAGATTATAACAAAAGCCAAGACATGTCCTGTAGATTAATTGTAACAATGTTGACAAGAAACTTAGGCAGATACTTGATCTAACTGAGGATGAAGCTCTTTTCCATATGAAGCAAAGTGCATTCTTGCATCATCTCGGTGTCCAGACAATGCCCAAAAGTCATCACTGCTTGTCGATGAGATTAACAGTAGAATATTTCAGAGCACCCCCAGCAGATATAGAGCAGGCACATGCTCACAAGCATGGTAACCCAAGTTACCGGCAGTACATAATTTTTTCTCGCAATGTACTTGCAGCATCTGTTGTTGGATAGGGAATTCCTAATCTATTTTGGTAACATGAGGTTATTAGGATTCCTAGTCTATTTTGGTAACATGAGGTTATTAGGATTCCTAATCTATTTTGGTAATAGGTTATTAGGATTCCTAATTTGATTTGTTTTTGGTTTAGAATTCCTAGTATGTTTATGAATTTAGGATTTCTATATATATGGAACAATTGGAAGAGAGAATAAGGAGAAGAAAAATTAGGGATATTTGGAGCACAGAAAAGAGGTATTTTCTGAGCTATTTGTTTAGGGTTTTGTTTGGAGAGATTAAGAGCTTGTTGGTGAGATTAGTTTGTTCCTTCGAGTGATTTGTAATCTCAGTTTGTACTCTTTCTCTATTAGTGAAAACCTCATCCCCTTCTTGTCCCGTGGACGTAGGCAACTTGCCGAACCACGTAAATCTCTTGTGTTAATTGGTGATTGTGCTTGTTTATTTGGTTGTGATCTCTCTTGTTTTGATTGTGTGATTCGACCGCTTCCGCGCCGCGCACAACAATTGGTATCAGAGCTTCGGGTTCAACTTGAGGCTTGTTTGAAGGATTCGCTGAAGGATTCCTATTTGAAGAGTTAGATCGACAACATGGGTGAAGCAAGCACATCGGGATCGTCTCTTACGAAGACGATACATAGTTTGAGCATCAATAACATGAAGATCGATGTTCCGAAGTTTGATGGTAAGATCAATTTTGGTTTGTGGAGGTACCAGGTGATGGATGCGTTGGACGCTCAGAATTTGGAGGAGACTCTTGAGTTACAAAAGACACCTGCCGAGATGGAAGCTAAGGTTTGGAAGAAGATGAATAGTAGGGCGTGTGGAGTTATTCGGTCATGCTTGACGCCAGATCTTATTTATGATGTGATGAACGAGACTTCGGCGAAAAAGATGTGGGAAACACTCAATGAAAAGTATCTTACTAAGAGCATTGAGAATCAGCTTCACTTGAAGAAGAGATTTTATCAGTTCAAGATGAAGAGGGAAGTTTCCATTAGGGAGCATGTTAACAACTTCACAAAGCTACTTTCAGACATGGCTAATATGGATATCATGGTTGAGGATGAAGATAAGGCGATGCTACTTTTGTGTTCGTTGCCCGATGATACGGGTGTATCTTCTCTTCGGAAAAACGATCCTCATGGGAGCTTGAGGATAGGTGATTCTCATGATATCTTGAGAATAGAGTCGTGGTTGGAGCCATAGAGGACGGCGAAAGAAGTCAGAAGGAGTGAAACGCAGAAGATCAGGAAAACAGGGTCGGGTTCTGGCCGGTCGACCGCGGCACCCATGCCGGTCGACCGGAGAAACCTGCACAAGGCAGGGTTTGCAGAAGCGCTCTGGCCGGTCGACCGGACCAGGATTGGCGGTCGACCGGATCGCGATATTTGGCTTTTCCTGGTTCGTTTTGGATTCTGTTTTGACAGGGATTCCTGATCCTTTTTGGACTTGTTTATTTACAAGATTACCACCACGTTGTAAACCCTATAAATAGGGATTGTTTAGGGTTCTAAACAAGGAGGTTAGAGGCCAAGATGTAGTCCTAAAGGGTTTTAGGTCTAAGTGAAATCCTGATCAAAAGGATTAGGGTTTAGATTGTAATCAGATCTCAGAGAGAAGTGATCAAGAGAAATTCTAATAATTGTATTAGGGTTTAGAGAGAGAGAGTTGAGAGGTTGTTCTCGATTCTAGCGAGATTGTGAGGGAGAGATTCTAGATGAGATTGTGAGGCAGGAGATTCGTAATTCTTTTGCTGTCAATAATCCAGAGAATGGTATTTTCCTTCGACCTTATACGGAATTGTTTGGTTTGGTCATCCTTGCTTCTCAACCCACCTTTTTGGTAATTCCGCGACCCACAAGGGTGCTCGCATGGCAACTCGTATCAAGTTTAAGGGGCAAAAGGGGAAATGCGCTGAGGAGAACGATAGAGGCGACGCTCACAAAACTCGTCGGTTCTCATCAAGGAGGAACGAAAAAGGGGAATCTTCTTCTTAGGTCTAAGAAGAAACTTATAGAGGTCGGTGGAGAGAGCGAGCTTTCAGCTCGAGAGCGAGACGAGACCGTCAAGACTGCGCACCGCATCAAGGGGGGTAGAAGAATTCTTACCAGAATCTGAAGATTGATTTCAGAGTGCGAGATTCCTATTTATGATGGGAGTGTTGACGTCGAGGAGAGCTTGATGACTGGATCGAGGGATGGAGACGTATTTTACTCTTTATGGCTATTCGCTGCAAAGAGAAGCATTGTGTTCGTGACTTTGAAGCTCTTCAGGCATGCGTTGACGTGGTGGAAATCTATTTGCAAAGCCCAAGAGAGAAGGCGGTGGTGTCGTGGAACAATGTTCAAGAGCTACTTAGAACAGTTCTATTCCGTTGCGGATTGCCTTTGAGGAGGTTGGTACAAGTGGTTATAGCTTGCCGCCAAAGGGTCAATCAAAACCGTTCAAGAATACACTACGGAGTTCCAGCAGCAGGCGCTGCCGTCCTTAACATTGCGACAGAGGAATATTCCATGTTTATGAAGTATATGGCGGGATGAGCGACTCTACATTCCGAAGAGATGAGGTTATCACGTCGAGACTATTGCAGAATGCGAGCGTGAAAGGGCCCATTTGCCCATTAGCAGGGCAAGCAAAGAGAGAGCAACGAAGCAAAGCGGGGATGCAAAGTCAAGTTGGAGGCGAGCTCTTGTTCTATAGGTTTAAGGAGGAGAACGAAGAAAGGGTGATTCCAGGGAAAATAGGGCTGATTGTAGTCACTGCGAGGAAGACAGCGACACTGAAGCTGCATCGGTGCTGGCTGAGAAGTATCCTCGTCTGCAAACCAAAGAGGTTGTTGAACAAGAAGGAGCGAGAAAAAGGCATACATGATAGCTCAAGGTCCGAAAGAAGTCGCCTGGCGGGATGACAGAGCCTAATAGCAGTTCTCAATCTTATGACGGGGAGCGAACATGCGCACGAAGCAGGACGACGACCGACCGCAGGCAGCAGCTCTTTGTCTTAAGTTGCAGCAATGTGAAGACCAGTTGTTTTAGTGGAGTGTCATAGTTGATGCCGGTCGCCGCGAGAAGAATTTGATATGCCGAGCTTTGGTTCAGAAGCGGGTCTGAAGACGGTCTAACGCATCCGAAGCCCCTAATCCATTGCGGGTGGATTCAGAAGGAGGAGAGCTATGTTATAGTTGCCAAGTCATTGCACTGTAAGATTTGCCGTCCATGAGTCGTATATTGACGAGTCACATGCGAGTAGTTCCATTGGATGTTTGTCAGGATTATACTAGGCAATCCGTACTTTATGCGGATAGTATATGGCGATCTACGAGACGCGGGCTCAGAATGTTACATTCGATTCACCCAAGCGTGGTGAAAAGTTCATATTTCAGTTCGGCATCTCTTCTCCGAGGCGAGCACAAGCTTGGGTGAGATGGTCCGGTCGACGACGAGCCGACGAGGGTTAGGTGAATGCCAAAGGAGAATTTCTGTCTGTTGCTTGCATTAGGACTTCAAAAAAAATAGCATCGATTAAGGATTGCCAACTTGGAGCGCAGAAGGTGACTACGATGAGACGGTCGCGGAGAATGAGCTTATTTCGAGTCGGACGTCGAGATCACGATTCGCTAGCAAGGCCAGCGTGGTTCAGAAAAGAGAGGGGCGCGAGTTCCCCGAGCTTTCGAGTTCTAACTTGATACGAGGTGCCGTGCAAGCACCTTTGGTCGGCGGGATTACAAAAGGTGCGGTTGAGAACAGGATGACCAAACACAAGACAATTCAGTATAAGGCCGAAGAAAATACTTCTCTAGGATTATGAAGAACAAAAAGATTACAATCTCTCCCTCACAATCTCACTAGATCAGAACAACCTCTCAACTCTCTCTCTAAACCCTAATACAATTATTAGATTTTCTCTTATATCACTTCTCTCTGAGATCTGATTCATCTAAAACCCTAATCCTTTTGATCAGATTTTCACTTAGACTAAAAACCCTTAGGACTACATCTTGGCCCCCTAACCTCCTTGTTTAGAACCCTAAACAATCCCTAATTTATAGGGTTTACAACGTGGTGGTAATCTTGTAAATAAACAAGTCCAAAAAGGATCAGGAATCCCTGTCAAAACAGAATCCAAAACGAACCAGAAAAGCCAAATATCCGATCCGGTCGACCGCCAATCCTGGTCCGGTCGACCGGCCAGAGCGCTTCTGCAAACCCTGCCTTGTGCAGGTTTTCCGGTCGACCGGCATGGGCACCCTCAACTCTATTGATTCATGGATAACCTTTAAGCCAGAAAATTATCGCTAAACCTATTGTGTACCTGTATAGACACTTGAGCTCAATGAGCCTTTCCCAGAAAATAAAAAGTTAACAACTTCATAACATGTTTGCATGACATGATCATGAGCTGGCTAGGAAAGAATAAAAAAATTAACAATTAATAACATGTTGCATGAAGACTTAACTCTGATAGTGCTTTGGTCAAGTTTTAAATATCGGATTGGTGAAATATTGGCTATGGCAAAATTCAGTATGGATTACGAACATACCGTGATCCTGACTCGGTGCCGCGGTCGACCGGCCAGAACCCGACCCTGTTTTTCCTGATCTTCTGCGTTTCACTCCTTCTGACTTCTTTCGCCGTCCTCTATGGCTCCAACCACGACTCTATTCTCAAGATATCATGAGAATCACCTATCCTCAAGCTCCCATGAGGATCGTTTTTCCGAAGAGAAGATACACCCGTATCACCCGATGATGATTATGGTACGTTTGTCCTAACTATGATTAACAGAAGAACTACTGTTAGTTACAAGGAGGTGACCTCAGCGGTGGTGAATTATGAGTTGAGGAAGAGTGTTAATGAGTCCTCCAAGAAGGCATCGGGAGATGCATTAGTAGTTCATGGCCATGGTTCAAACCGAAGCAGGAGGTCGCAGTCTAGAGGTGCACATCATGGGATTCGTAGGAATCAGTGTGCCTTTTGTAAAGAGGATGGACATTGGAAAGCTGGATGCCCAAAGTTAGATCGAGCCGAGAAGAATAAGGGGAAAGTTGTACAAGCTTCAGAGGTAAATGTTATCAAGACTAGTGGCAACAATTCAGATTCGGATTCTTCGGGCTATTCATTGTCTGCACTGTCGTCAGTTTGTGTTGCAAACTCTACAGAATGGATGTTGGATTCGGGTGCTTCATACCACGTATGCCCTAGGAGGGATTGGTTCTCCAGCTTTCAGAAGTTGGAAAGAGAGGATGTTGTGCTCATGGGTAATGGACATGCATGCTCTATTGGTGGTATTGGTACAGTTCGTATTCGGATGTATGATGGAGTGATTCAGGAGTTGGAAGGAGTGAGGTTCGTTCCGCAGTTGTTGAAGAACATCATTTCACTAGGAGCTTTGGTGGCATCTGGCTATAAAGTGACCTTGGAGGATGCACGTTTGAAGGTCACATTGGGGTCCATGATTGTTATGAAGGGCGTCAGAAGGAGCAATTTGTATTATTTATTCGGAAGCACGACGATTGATAGAGAGATGACGACTTCATCAGATTCGGCTAGACTGTGGCGTTGTTTGATGCTGGGTTATTTGATTGGAAATGTCATGTATAGATTTTTGAGGAGTGCTTTGACCTGCAGTTTGAAGTCCTGTGAACCCATTGGTATGAGCGAGAAGACCGAGGTGGAGTTTCGCACTTCTATCCATCATTCGAGGGGTTTTCTGAGGGGTGTTCATTCAGGCATTCGGGAGCCTTCCAAGGAAGCATTATTAGGAGGTAATAGGTATGTGGTTTTCGCAGTTGGGGATTGCTCTAGGCATTGGTGGGTTGTAACCAAATCCCGTTGGTGTGAAGTCCTAGAAGCCCGCAACAGATGGAAAAAGTGTGTTGGTAGAAAGGTAACCCGATGTTCTGATTATGGTAGGGGTTCTTTCTTACATTTGTGCCGAGCTTACGGCAATAGGAGACACTTCATTGGTGTGGAAACTTTGAGGCGACAAGGCGAGATGGCAGATTTGGGTAGCTATTCCTTTCTGGAGGAGGATTGGCGTTTGATGTGGAGCATTGGCATTGGTGTGCAGACTACGACATGTTTGGGCCGTCTCATGTATAGGTTGCCGACTGCTGCATGTATAGATATGGGATCTGGTGGAGCTGCTTTAGATTTTTGGTTGCGTCGGATGTTTGGCTACCTAGCACTCGGTCACATCGTGGATGTGAGATTTGAACTGATAGCACATTTAGGATTCAGAGGCAGGTTTGATTATCAGGTATTGGCTTCTGACTTTGTTCTGAGCAGGTATGTCACGTTTGACTCTCGACAGGTGGAGAGTGGGGATCAGATCTTTAGGACATCACAGCAGGTGGAGAGTGATGCTACTCCACATTGGGAGGAAACTCCATATCATACTGCATCATTTGGGATTCCAGCTGATGTGACACAGATTGGGAATCGTGTTGATTTGGATGCAGATGATAGGTTGATTAATTCGAGTACAGCTGATGGATGTAGTCTGGATATGACCATTGGTTCATCTCAGGTGGAGATGTTTGGATTAGTTCAGTTTAGGACCATTGGAGGTGCTACCGGCCCGGCCCGGAAAACCGGGCCCGGGCCGGGCAAAACCCAAGCCCGGACCCGGGCCCGGGTGGTCCGGGCCGGGTCCGGGCCCGGGCCCGGGCCTGAGCGGGCCGGACACCGGGCCGGCCCGGTTTGTTTTTTTTTTTAAATTTTGTTTTTTTTTATTTTTTTAAATTTTAACAAAACCATAAATTATAAATTATTATAAAAAATGTCATAAATTTTATTAATAACTTGAAATGAAATGACATAAATTACACTAATCTATTTTGGTAACATGAGGTTATTAGGATTCCTAGTCTATTTTGGTAACATGAGGTTATTAGGATTCCTAGTCTATTTTGGTAACATGAAGTTATTAGGATTCCTAGTCTATTTTGGTAACATGAGGTTATTAGGATTCCTAATCTATTTTGGTAATAGGTTATTAGGATTCCTAATTTGATTTGGTTTTGGTTTAGAATTCCTAGTATGTTTATGATTTTAGGATTTCTATATATATGGAACAATTGGAAGAGAAAATTGGAGGAGAAGAAAAATTGGTTTGGAGCACAGAAAAGAGATATTTTCTGAGCTATTTGTTTAGGGTTTTGTTTGGAGAGATTAAGAGCTTGTTGGTGAGATTAGTTTGTTCCTTCGAGTGATTTGTAATCTCAAGTATGTTTATGATTTTAGGATTTATATATATATGAAACAATTAGAAGAGAGAATTGAGGAGAAGAAAAATTGGGGATATTTGGAGCACAGAAAAGATGTATTTTCTGAGCTATTTGTTTAGGGTTTTGTTTGGAGAGATTAAGAATTTGTTGGTGAGATTAGTTTGTTCCTTCGAGTGAGTTGTAATATCAGTTTGTACTCTTTCTCTATTAGCGAAAACCTCATCCCCTTTATTACCCCGTGGACGTAGGCAACTTGCCGAACCACGTTAAAATTGGTGTTTTGTTTGTGCATTGATATTTGGTTCGTTTGGCTCTCTTGGATTGGCGTTTGGTTTGGTTCCTCGACACAGGAATTTTTATAATTAATCCATTGTAGTCTTATTCACTCACCCACCCACCCACTCGCTCACCCACCTGCTTGCATCTATGAACCAACCTACCCGCTATCTCATGTGGATCACGAGGATGGATACGGAGCTCTCTCTTTCAATCAGGGTTGAGAAAAATATGAGACTAGCTTGGGCTAGTTTTGGATTTGAGTCTAAAATGGGACCAATAGTCAATTCTGAAGTTTTGAGGGTTGGTTTGGCCCTTGTTGAGCTCGGATCCAAAGTCTCAAGTAGGGGCTAGATTCGTTTGATTGATTTTGCTAGGCACCGACGATGCGAAGTCTTGGATGCGCTCAATGCGCAGAATTTGGAAGATACGTTGGAGTTGGACGGGAAACCGGACGACATTGATGAGAAGGTTTGGAAAAAGATGAATCGGACAGCGTGTGGTGTGATTAGGTCTTGTCTCTCTCAAGATCTAAAATATGATGTGATGAATGAGACTTCTGCGAAGAAGATTTGGGAGGTCCTAGAGAGCAAGTACTTGACTAAGAGCGTTAAAAATCGCTTGCATTTGAAGAGGAGGCTTTATCGCTTCCAATTGAAGAAGGAGACATCCATTAGTGATCACATGAACCACTACACGAAGCTTCTTACAAATTTGGCGAATGTATATGTCATTGTTGAAGATGAGGACAAGGCGTTGCTATTGTTGAGTTCCTTACCCGACGAGGAATATGAGACGTTTGTCTTTACTCTTATTAATGGGAAGACATCTCTTTCATATAGTGAGGTCATCGCTGCATTAGTGAATTACCAATTCAGGAAGAAGGACAAGGAGACTTCTATTGAGCCGGTAGCAGGGGCATTAGTTGCAAGAGCAAAGGGTCCAAACCGAGGTAGAAGGTCACAGTCTAGAGGGGTACATCTTGGAATTCGTAGGAATCAGTATGTTTTTTGTAAAGAAGATGGACATTGGAAAGCTGAATGCCCAAAGTTGAATGATCAAGCCGGGAAGAATAAGGGGAAAGCT
>NC_033803.1:9379778-9396030 GCF_001876935.1 Asparagus officinalis | reverse complement strand
GGGCCCGGGCCCGGGCACGACCGGGCCGGGCCCGGGCCGGACACCGGGCCGGGTCCGGGCTCCGGGCTTTTTGGACACCCCTGATTGGAGGTGCTATCAGCCTCAAACTTGATCGTGATATTGGAGAAGGGTTGCGAACTCTTATTGTGGATTGAGTCCGTTGTGGGCCCGGGCCCGGGCACGACCGGGCCGGGCCCGGGCCGGACACCGGGCCGGGTCCGGGCTCCGGGCTTTTTGGACACCCCTGATTGGAGGTGCTATCAGCCTCAAACTTGATCGTGATATTGGAGAAGGGTTGCGAACTCTTATTGTGGATTGAGTCCGTTGTTGTGGATCGTTTCACTTCGTACTGGACGCAACAAGTGAGGCATTTGGTTTGGTCGGTGTCGGCTCAGTTTTGAGAAAACTTCGCCGAGGTGGAGAATTGTTGGATAGGGAATTCCTAATCTATTTTGGTAACATGAGGTTATTAGGATTCCTAGTCTATTTTGGTAACATGAGGTTATTAGGATTCCTAATCTATTTTGGTAATAGGTTATTAGGATTCCTAATTTGATTTGTTTTTGGTTTAGAATTCCTAGTATGTTTATGATTTTAGGATTTCTATATATATGGAATAATTGGAAGAGAGAATAAGGAGAAGAAAAATTGGGGATATTTGGAGCACAGAAAAGAGGTATTTTTTGAGCTATTTGTTTAGGGTTTTGTTTGGAGAGATTAAGAGCTTGTTGGTGAGATTAGTTTGTTCCTTCGAGTGATTTGTAATCTCAGTTTGTACTTTTTCTCTATTAGTGAAAACCCCATCCCCTTCTTGTCCCGTGGACGTAGGCAACTTGCCGAACCACGTAAATCTCTTGTGTTAATTGGTGATTGTGCTTGTTTATTTGGTTGTGATCTCTCTTGTTTGGTTGTGTGATTCGACCGCTTCCGCGCCGTGCACAACATCTGTTACAATCAATTCCACTGTTATGTGTTCTAAGGTACAGTGCCATACTCTAATTGCTATATACCTAATGACTCGTGTCTATTTGGATCATTGACTTAAGTACCCAAAATTGTGAAAATGGGAGCAAATCTGAAAGCAGGGTATTCCTTTGATGTCATCGTCTGTCACATAAAGCCACCTATAGATGAATGGATGGGAAAACATAAATTGAACTCTTGAGGAAGAATAAGAGCAGCACATAACAAATTGGTAGTTAAAGTAGAAGAGGGACATCATACTTCCAATATATTCTATTTTTCAGTTTATATTCTATCAGACCTATTCCTTCTAGAACATTTGTAATGTCATATATCTGGGTTTTTTGCACCTGTAACATTAGAAACCTTTTTCGTAAACTTGAATTTGGAATGATACATTTTGACTCTTGTAACAACAGTAACCATTTCTGTGAGATGAGACTGTGCAGATAATTTATATTATTTTTCTAACGTCTAAAGTTTCTGCAGCATTGTTCAAATCAAGAATGCCATCTGTTTTGTGGAAAATTTGTAATGAGAAAAATAATGAAAGAATCGTATTTGATTTATTCTCTCTAACTGCTTAGAAAAAGAATGATTACAACCCTCTCAATCTCGATTATAATTGGATTTTCTGATTATAAAAGAGAGGAGAATTAATCTGAATTCTCTCATTTGTTTAAGTCTGGGTTCTTCACGGTGGCGATGGAGTGTCTCCTTCGAATGCTCGCGTCGAGTTTGCTCTCCGTTGACGATCTGAACGTCTTGATTCACTGGAACGGTATCTCCTCCTCATGATTTGACGCTGTGGAGAACTTACGTGGCAAGTTTGAAACTCTGAACGAGTTGATAACTCAGAGCGAGTTTAAACTCTTGAAAAAGAGTTGATTTGAATCGAAAGCTCGGTTAATAAGTCAAGAGAATGCTCTAAGAACTTTGTTGCTGCAAGAAGCTCCAATATGCCAGATCGAAGATCCCCCAAAAAGTCAGCCAAAGATCTCCTCCTCACTGCCAAGCTCCAGGGTCAATCCAAGCCAAGAAGTTCCAACTCTCCACTCGGTTGAGTTTTTTCTTATTTATATGGAATTAAGGGGGGGTGTAACCACCCCTTAAATCACTCCTAAGTGGGGTGTAACCGTCCTCAAATCATGAAAAATAGTTTTGAAACTGTTCAAGGGTTTAAGGGGTGTAATCCCCCCTAAAATCTCTCCATAATAGGGTGTAACCGACCCTATTAAGTGGAGATACGGTTTTTTTAAAACCATTTAGATTCTGTTAGAACCAATCAAACGCAAAAAACGCGGGTCTGACCCTCGCGTTTTGATGTTGCAACGCAGGTTTGACTCCGGCGTTTTGATATTGCAACGCATGAAGGACTTCTGCGTTTTGTTGCTGACACACGGGGAGGACCTCCGCGTTTTAGTGTGGCAATGCAGTATTCATCTTGGATCTTTGAAAATATGAGAGTCATCAGATTGTAACTTCCGATGTTGATTGTGAAGGTTGTTGATTAGAGCTTTCATCAGTTATTGTGAATGTCATCAGATTGTAACCTTCATCGATCTATGTGAAAGTCTTCAAATTATAACCTTCTGGAGGTCGTCAGATTGTAACTTCCATCATTGGTGTTTGATGAGGATAAGCTATCTGTAATAATTTTTAGACAGCCTACAGAACCCCCTCCAAAGTTTTCGAAAGTTCGTGGTTGACTGGGACGAATTTTCGGAATACTTTGAATCTCAACTCTGATCTTGGAGCTGTTGATTCCTTATCATAAAGGAGTCGTTCTCTGCACTCACTTCGAATGCATCTTGGTTGAAGGGATTTGCCACACATGACCCATATGAAGGTATGCGTCATAATCTTGCTTCTGGAATGCGGGGGTGGACCCCTGCATTTTGAACTTGAGACGTGGGTTTCACCCTTGCGTTTTAAATTTGGAACCCGGGTGTGACCTCAGCGTTGTGGTTTTTGCGACGCGGGTCTAACCTTGATGTTTTGACTTCAGATGCGGAGGTGGCTTTTTATACATTTTTAACTAAGTCTTTGAGACTTATCTTTAGCTCATCTGTTTCAAGTCTCGGCTCACATCCATTAAGCTGATGGGTCTTCAAACATGCATAGGATTTTTGGCAAACCCTCAGCTATCAACGGATTTGATAAGCCTTTACCGACTACCGTTTGAGTCTGGCTAGCACATGGATTGTCTAAGTCCGTTCCACATGTAACGTTGTTCTAAGAGAATGAACCCTCTTAGACTTAATTCTATGATTTTGAATACATAGACTTGGTCATTTTTACGGAAAAAGATTAACCAGCGACGCGTGTTAGGCGTAGACTTATCTCTAATTAGGGATCGAGATAAAGTCCCCCATGCATGTGAGGCATGGATTTTGGTGTCTTTTTTATGGCAAAAGACTAAGCGGTGTTAGGCGCAGGTTTATCCCTACTTAGGATTTGGGATAAAGTTTCCCATACGTGTAAGGCACGGATTCTGGCGTTATTAATAACGACCTGCCACGATGTTGAATACATAGGTTTTTGTTCTTTTTTTGACAAAAGATTAACCGACAACGCGTGTTGAATACGTAGATCGATAACGTCCTCCATGCGTCTAAGACATGGATTTTTGGTGCTACGATGTTGAATATGTAGACTTTGCCACTGTTTTTTCCTGTGTTATATTTTCACTTGAAACACTGAAAGAAAATTAGAAGTACCAGAGGTGTAGTATTAACTTGGCGTGAATTTTCACTTAGGGTGAAATTCAGAAACTTTCTTTATTATCACTGGGATAATTCCAAAAAATCTTTAATCCACTGGGGATTTTATAATAAAAACTTGCTATTCTTGTTAAAAAAGGATTAACAAGTTCATTAGAGAGGGTTTGACAGGTGTGATGTTAACCTAACATAATTTTATGGGTCTATCGCTCTATTGAAGAGAGTCAATAAGTTGATTTGGTCATCAGGGGTGTGATATTAACTTGACGGGTATGTGGACCTATCGCTCTATTGAGGAGAGTTAATAAGTTAATCTTATCAGAGGTGTGATATTAACATGATACGATTGAATATTACGATCAGGGCAATTTTAAAAACCTATCGCTCTATTGGGGAGAATCGATAAGTGGATTTTGTCAGAGTGTATGGGATTAACGTGATAAGAATTTGTTACAATTGGAGCAACCTTGAGGACCTATCGCTCTATTGACGAGAATCGATAAGTTAATTATCAAAAGTTTGGTGTTAACATGTCGGGAATTTTTTACGATCAGAGCAACTTTGTGGACTTATCATTCTATTGAAGAGGATTGATAAGTTGATTTGTCAGAGGTGTGGTGTTAACATGACGGGAATTTGTTGCGATCGAAGCAACTTTATGGACTTATCATCCTATTGAAGAGGATTGATAAGTTGATTTGTCAGAGATGTGGTGTTAACATGGCGGGAATTTATTACGATCGGAGCAACTTTGTGGACTTATCATCCTATTGAAGAGGATTGATAAATTGATTTATCAGAGGTGTGGTGTTAACATAACGGGAATTTATTGCGATCGGAGTAACTTTGTGGACTTATCATCCTATTGAAGAGGATTGATAAGTTGATTTGTCAGAGGTGTGGTGTTAACATGATATCATCCTATTGAAGAGGATTGATAAGTTGATTTGTCAGAGGTGTGGTGTTAACATGACGGGAATTTGTTACGATCGGAGCAACTTTGTAGACTTATCATCCTATTAGAGAGTATTGATAAGTTAATTTGTCAGAGGTTTGGTTTTAACATGACAAGAGAATGTGTACTTGTGACTTGCACAAGATTTTAGGAATTAGCGTATCGCCGGGGAAACTTGCTAGGTGAGTTTATCACCAGAAGCAATGAATTTTGATACTTGTGATTTGAATAAGATTTTGAAGACTTAGCGTCTTGATGGGGAAGATTGCGATTTGAGCAATTTTGAGGACCTAACATCCTATTGATAAGGATTGATAAATTGATTGTCAGAGGTGTATTGTTAACGTGATAAATTGGGAGTGATACAAGCTGCATTCATACTCTGTGGGGTGATGATCGTCAGAAGTGTAATGTTAACTTGACGATGCGAAAGATTTGTTACTCTTAATCCAATAGATTCTAAGTAACCAACCCCCAGTCTTGATTAAGACTTAATTGGGGAAGAAAAGGAGGGGTAGACATGACACATCGTCTAGTGCGACACTATCCATAAAGTCGGAATAGAGACACATCACCTGGTAGGTCATTATCTGATGAGTTTGATATCGAGGTAACTGTTAACGTGATAGTTTTATGTACCTACCATCCTATTGAAGAAGATTGGTAAGTTGATGGACTATCAGAGGTAACTGTTAACGTGATAGTTTTGTGGACCTGCCATCCTATTAAAGAAGATTGACAAGTTGATGGACTATCAGAGGTAACTGTTAACGTGATAGTTTTGTAGACCTGTCATCCTATTAAAGAAGATTGATAGATTGAATTTGGAGAAAATAGACTATCAGAGATGATCATTAACATGATAATTTTGATGGACCCACCATCCTATTGAAGAGGATTGGTGTGGGAATTTAGAAGAAAATGACTATCAGAGGTGTTTATTAACGTGATAGTTTTGACAGATTTCATGATTAACAGAGGTATTCTATTGAATCATGACAACTCAGAAAATTTATTACTCATAATCCAATGAACAATAAATAAATCAACCCCTAGTCTTGAACAAGTACAGGGGAAAAAGGATAAAAATGGCACATCGCCTAGTAGGCCACTATCTAATGAGTTTAACTATCAGAGGTAACTGTTAACGTGTTAGTTGTTGGACCTACCATCCTACTGAAGAGGATTGGCTTCAGTGGTCGTGTTATCTTCCCCTTCTGATTGAGAAGATTGGGTTTGGTCCGATTGTCTAGGTTGATCCTGCCTACTTTATTCTTCAGCTTTGATCCTGGTGTAGGGTGAATATTTGATTTCCCGAAAAAGGGAGTTTCGTTTGTATTTATAAGAAAGCTTATTACAAACTAATGATCAAATAGTTACAACAGAAGCAGAGGGAAGGCCCTCTTTGTTTTGTGTGGGGACTTTTAGGTGGCTACAGGATGCTTCGCTCGATGCTCGTGTCGAGTC
This sequence comes from Asparagus officinalis, assembly GCF_001876935.1. Taxonomy (NCBI): domain Eukaryota; kingdom Viridiplantae; phylum Streptophyta; class Magnoliopsida; order Asparagales; family Asparagaceae; genus Asparagus; species Asparagus officinalis. The sequence goes on along the minus strand of NC_033803.1, from coordinate 9,389,922 downwards.
TGCTTCCCTTGGACCGTTTGAATGAGGTTGCTGGAGAGCTTCAGTTCGCAGTAGAAGCTCAACTTGAGAGAGTTCGGGTCTGTTTAGTTCGCCGGCGATCGGAGCTTGGAACTAAGCAGGGGTGCTGCAATGCAAAAAGGTTATGCAGAGAGCTTGGTCTCAACTCTTTTCTCTAAGTTTTGCGACCTCTCCTCCAGTGTGCCGGAAGGGGCTTTTAAATGGGAGAAGGACAACTTGACTCCTCCTTGAATTGTGGGATGTGACCACATCTTCTTCAGAGACGTCTAGCTGTTCCTCGAAACCATGAACGGTCATTCCAGGGATTGTGCTTTATGTCCTGTCACCTACGATGGGAAGGCCCATTCTTGTATGTGAGGCAACAAACGACTGCTATCCGAGTGGATTTGACCAGCATTAATGAACCGCATTTATGAGTCCGCAGATCGATGAGGCGTCTGTCCGATCACCAGTACTGTGCGTGACCGCCCGGCGTGCTTTGAGCACGACGCTTTCTCCTAGAAGAGGATTGGTAAGTTGATTTTGTCAGAGGTTTAATGTTAACTTGACGGGGAATGTCGTGATTGGAACGACTTTGAGGACCCACCATCCTTTAGAAGAGGATTGGTAAGTTGATTTTGTCAGAGGTTTAATGTTAACTTGACGGGGAATGTCGTGATTGGAACGACTTTGAGGACCCACCATCCTTTAGAAGAGGATTGGTAAGTTGATTTTGTCAGAGGTTTAATGTTAACTTGACGGGGAATGTCGTGATTGGAACGACTTTGAGGACCCACCATCCTTTAGAAGAGGATTGGTAAGTTGATTTTGTCAGAGGTTTAATGTTAACTTGACGGGGAATGTCGTGATTGGAACGACTTTGAGGACCCACCATCCTTTAGAAGAGGATTGGTAAGTTGATTTTGTCAGAGGTTTAATGTTAACTTGACGGGGAATGTCGTGATTGGAACGACTTTGAGGACCCACCATCCTTTAGAAGAGGATTGGTAAGTTGATTTTGTCAGAGGTTTAATGTTAACTTGACGGGGAATGTCGTGATTGGAACGACTTTGAGGACCCACCATCCTTTAGAAGAGGATTGGTAAGTTGATTTTGTCAGAGGTTTAATGTTAACTTGACGGGGAATGTCGTGATTGGAACGACTTTGAGGACCCACCATCCTTTAGAAGAGGATTGGTAAGTTGATTTTGTCAGAGGTTTAATGTTAACTTGACGGGGAATGTCGTGATTGGAACGACTTTGAGGACCCACCATCCTTTAGAAGAGGATTGGTAAGTTGATTTTGTCAGAGGTTTAATGTTAACTTGACGGGGAATGTCGTGATTGGAACGACTTTGAGGACCCACCATCCTTTAGAAGAGGATTGGTAAGTTGATTTTGTCAGAGGTTTAATGTTAACTTGACGGGGAATGTCGTGATTGGAACGACTTTGAGGACCCACCATCCTTTAGAAGAGGATTGGTAAGTTGATTTTGTCAGAGGTTTAATGTTAACTTGACGGGGAATGTCGTGATTGGAACGACTTTGAGGACCCACCATCCTTTAGAAGAGGATTGGTAAGTTGATTTTGTCAGAGGTTTAATGTTAACTTGACGGGGAATGTCGTGATTGGAACGACTTTGAGGACCCACCATCCTTTAGAAGAGGATTGGTAAGTTGATTTTGTCAGAGGTTTAATGTTAACTTGACGGGGAATGTCGTGATTGGAACGACTTTGAGGACCCACCATCCTTTAGAAGAGGATTGGTAAGTTGATTTTGTCAGAGGTTTAATGTTAACTTGACGGGGAATGTCGTGATTGGAACGACTTTGAGGACCCACCATCCTTTAGAAGAGGATTGGTAAGTTGATTTTGTCAGAGGTTTAATGTTAACTTGACGGGGAATGTCGTGATTGGAACGACTTTGAGGACCCACCATCCTTTAGAAGAGGATTGGTAAGTTGATTTTGTCAGAGGTTTAATGTTAACTTGACGGGGAATGTCGTGATTGGAACGACTTTGAGGACCCACCATCCTTTAGAAGAGGATTGGTAAGTTGATTTTGTCAGAGGTTTAATGTTAACTTGACGGGGAATGTCGTGATTGGAACGACTTTGAGGACCCACCATCCTTTAGAAGAGGATTGGTAAGTTGATTTTGTCAGAGGTTTAATGTTAACTTGACGGGGAATGTCGTGATTGGAACGACTTTGAGGACCCACCATCCTTTAGAAGAGGATTGGTAAGTTGATTTTGTCAGAGGTTTAATGTTAACTTGACGGGGAATGTCGTGATTGGAACGACTTTGAGGACCCACCATCCTTTAGAAGAGGATTGGTAAGTTGATTTTGTCAGAGGTTTAATGTTAACTTGACGGGGAATGTCGTGATTGGAACGACTTTGAGGACCCACCATCCTTTAGAAGAGGATTGGTAAGTTGATTTTGTCAGAGGTTTAATGTTAACTTGACGGGGAATGTCGTGATTGGAACGACTTTGAGGACCCACCATCCTTTAGAAGAGGATTGGTAAGTTGATTTTGTCAGAGGTTTAATGTTAACTTGACGGGGAATGTCGTGATTGGAACGACTTTGAGGACCCACCATCCTTTAGAAGAGGATTGGTAAGTTGATTTTGTCAGAGGTTTAATGTTAACTTGACGGGGAATGTCGTGATTGGAACGACTTTGAGGACCCACCATCCTTTAGAAGAGGATTGGTAAGTTGATTTTGTCAGAGGTTTAATGTTAACTTGACGGGGAATGTCGTGATTGGAACGACTTTGAGGACCCACCATCCTTTAGAAGAGGATTGGTAAGTTGATTTTGTCAGAGGTTTAATGTTAACTTGACGGGGAATGTCGTGATTGGAACGACTTTGAGGACCCACCATCCTTTAGAAGAGGATTGGTAAGTTGATTTTGTCAGAGGTTTAATGTTAACTTGACGGGGAATGTCGTGATTGGAACGACTTTGAGGACCCACCATCCTTTAGAAGAGGATTGGTAAGTTGATTTTGTCAGAGGTTTAATGTTAACTTGACGGGGAATGTCGTGATTGGAACGACTTTGAGGACCCACCATCCTTTAGAAGAGGATTGGTAAGTTGATTTTGTCAGAGGTTTAATGTTAACTTGACGGGGAATGTCGTGATTGGAACGACTTTGAGGACCCACCATCCTTTAGAAGAGGATTGGTAAGTTGATTTTGTCAGAGGTTTAATGTTAACTTGACGGGGAATGTCGTGATTGGAACGACTTTGAGGACCCACCATCCTTTAGAAGAGGATTGGTAAGTTGATTTTGTCAGAGGTTTAATGTTAACTTGACGGGGAATGTCGTGATTGGAACGACTTTGAGGACCCACCATCCTTTAGAAGAGGATTGGTAAGTTGATTTTGTCAGAGGTTTAATGTTAACTTGACGGGGAATGTCGTGATTGGAACGACTTTGAGGACCCACCATCCTTTAGAAGAGGATTGGTAAGTTGATTTTGTCAGAGGTTTAATGTTAACTTGACGGGGAATGTCGTGATTGGAACGACTTTGAGGACCCACCATCCTTTAGAAGAGGATTGGTAAGTTGATTTTGTCAGAGGTTTAATGTTAACTTGACGGGGAATGTCGTGATTGGAACGACTTTGAGGACCCACCATCCTTTAGAAGAGGATTGGTAAGTTGATTTTGTCAGAGGTTTAATGTTAACTTGACGGGGAATGTCGTGATTGGAACGACTTTGAGGACCCACCATCCTTTAGAAGAGGATTGGTAAGTTGATTTTGTCAGAGGTTTAATGTTAACTTGACGGGGAATGTCGTGATTGGAACGACTTTGAGGACCCACCATCCTTTAGAAGAGGATTGGTAAGTTGATTTTGTCAGAGGTTTAATGTTAACTTGACGGGGAATGTCGTGATTGGAACGACTTTGAGGACCCACCATCCTTTAGAAGAGGATTGGTAAGTTGATTTTGTCAGAGGTTTAATGTTAACTTGACGGGGAATGTCGTGATTGGAACGACTTTGAGGACCCACCATCCTTTAGAAGAGGATTGGTAAGTTGATTTTGTCAGAGGTTTAATGTTAACTTGACGGGGAATGTCGTGATTGGAACGACTTTGAGGACCCACCATCCTTTAGAAGAGGATTGGTAAGTTGATTTTGTCAGAGGTTTAATGTTAACTTGACGGGGAATGTCGTGATTGGAACGACTTTGAGGACCCACCATCCTTTAGAAGAGGATTGGTAAGTTGATTTTGTCAGAGGTTTAATGTTAACTTGACGGGGAATGTCGTGATTGGAACGACTTTGAGGACCCACCATCCTTTAGAAGAGGATTGGTAAGTTGATTTTGTCAGAGGTTTAATGTTAACTTGACGGGGAATGTCGTGATTGGAACGACTTTGAGGACCCACCATCCTTTAGAAGAGGATTGGTAAGTTGATTTTGTCAGAGGTTTAATGTTAACTTGACGGGGAATGTCGTGATTGGAACGACTTTGAGGACCCACCATCCTTTAGAAGAGGATTGGTAAGTTGATTTTGTCAGAGGTTTAATGTTAACTTGACGGGGAATGTCGTGATTGGAACGACTTTGAGGACCCACCATCCTTTAGAAGAGGATTGGTAAGTTGATTTTGTCAGAGGTTTAATGTTAACTTGACGGGGAATGTCGTGATTGGAACGACTTTGAGGACCCACCATCCTTTAGAAGAGGATTGGTAAGTTGATTTTGTCAGAGGTTTAATGTTAACTTGACGGGGAATGTCGTGATTGGAACGACTTTGAGGACCCACCATCCTTTAGAAGAGGATTGGTAAGTTGATTTTGTCAGAGGTTTAATGTTAACTTGACGGGGAATGTCGTGATTGGAACGACTTTGAGGACCCACCATCCTTTAGAAGAGGATTGGTAAGTTGATTTTGTCAGAGGTTTAATGTTAACTTGACGGGGAATGTCGTGATTGGAACGACTTTGAGGACCCACCATCCTTTAGAAGAGGATTGGTAAGTTGATTTTGTCAGAGGTTTAATGTTAACTTGACGGGGAATGTCGTGATTGGAACGACTTTGAGGACCCACCATCCTTTAGAAGAGGATTGGTAAGTTGATTTTGTCAGAGGTTTAATGTTAACTTGACGGGGAATGTCGTGATTGGAACGACTTTGAGGACCCACCATCCTTTAGAAGAGGATTGGTAAGTTGATTTTGTCAGAGGTTTAATGTTAACTTGACGGGGAATGTCGTGATTGGAACGACTTTGAGGACCCACCATCCTTTAGAAGAGGATTGGTAAGTTGATTTTGTCAGAGGTTTAATGTTAACTTGACGGGGAATGTCGTGATTGGAACGACTTTGAGGACCCACCATCCTTTAGAAGAGGATTGGTAAGTTGATTTTGTCAGAGGTTTAATGTTAACTTGACGGGGAATGTCGTGATTGGAACGACTTTGAGGACCCACCATCCTTTAGAAGAGGATTGGTAAGTTGATTTTGTCAGAGGTTTAATGTTAACTTGACGGGGAATGTCGTGATTGGAACGACTTTGAGGACCCACCATCCTTTAGAAGAGGATTGGTAAGTTGATTTTGTCAGAGGTTTAATGTTAACTTGACGGGGAATGTCGTGATTGGAACGACTTTGAGGACCCACCATCCTTTAGAAGAGGATTGGTAAGTTGATTTTGTCAGAGGTTTAATGTTAACTTGACGGGGAATGTCGTGATTGGAACGACTTTGAGGACCCACCATCCTTTAGAAGAGGATTGGTAAGTTGATTTTGTCAGAGGTTTAATGTTAACTTGACGGGGAATGTCGTGATTGGAACGACTTTGAGGACCCACCATCCTTTAGAAGAGGATTGGTAAGTTGATTTTGTCAGAGGTTTAATGTTAACTTGACGGGGAATGTCGTGATTGGAACGACTTTGAGGACCCACCATCCTTTAGAAGAGGATTGGTAAGTTGATTTTGTCAGAGGTTTAATGTTAACTTGACGGGGAATGTCGTGATTGGAACGACTTTGAGGACCCACCATCCTTTAGAAGAGGATTGGTAAGTTGATTTTGTCAGAGGTTTAATGTTAACTTGACGGGGAATGTCGTGATTGGAACGACTTTGAGGACCCACCATCCTTTAGAAGAGGATTGGTAAGTTGATTTTGTCAGAGGTTTAATGTTAACTTGACGGGGAATGTCGTGATTGGAACGACTTTGAGGACCCACCATCCTTTAGAAGAGGATTGGTAAGTTGATTTTGTCAGAGGTTTAATGTTAACTTGACGGGGAATGTCGTGATTGGAACGACTTTGAGGACCCACCATCCTTTAGAAGAGGATTGGTAAGTTGATTTTGTCAGAGGTTTAATGTTAACTTGACGGGGAATGTCGTGATTGGAACGACTTTGAGGACCCACCATCCTTTAGAAGAGGATTGGTAAGTTGATTTTGTCAGAGGTTTAATGTTAACTTGACGGGGAATGTCGTGATTGGAACGACTTTGAGGACCCACCATCCTTTAGAAGAGGATTGGTAAGTTGATTTTGTCAGAGGTTTAATGTTAACTTGACGGGGAATGTCGTGATTGGAACGACTTTGAGGACCCACCATCCTTTAGAAGAGGATTGGTAAGTTGATTTTGTCAGAGGTTTAATGTTAACTTGACGGGGAATGTCGTGATTGGAACGACTTTGAGGACCCACCATCCTTTAGAAGAGGATTGGTAAGTTGATTTTGTCAGAGGTTTAATGTTAACTTGACGGGGAATGTCGTGATTGGAACGACTTTGAGGACCCACCATCCTTTAGAAGAGGATTGGTAAGTTGATTTTGTCAGAGGTTTAATGTTAACTTGACGGGGAATGTCGTGATTGGAACGACTTTGAGGACCCACCATCCTTTAGAAGAGGATTGGTAAGTTGATTTTGTCAGAGGTTTAATGTTAACTTGACGGGGAATGTCGTGATTGGAACGACTTTGAGGACCCACCATCCTTTAGAAGAGGATTGGTAAGTTGATTTTGTCAGAGGTTTAATGTTAACTTGACGGGGAATGTCGTGATTGGAACGACTTTGAGGACCCACCATCCTTTAGAAGAGGATTGGTAAGTTGATTTTGTCAGAGGTTTAATGTTAACTTGACGGGGAATGTCGTGATTGGAACGACTTTGAGGACCCACCATCCTTTAGAAGAGGATTGGTAAGTTGATTTTGTCAGAGGTTTAATGTTAACTTGACGGGGAATGTCGTGATTGGAACGACTTTGAGGACCCACCATCCTTTAGAAGAGGATTGGTAAGTTGATTTTGTCAGAGGTTTAATGTTAACTTGACGGGGAATGTCGTGATTGGAACGACTTTGAGGACCCACCATCCTTTAGAAGAGGATTGGTAAGTTGATTTTGTCAGAGGTTTAATGTTAACTTGACGGGGAATGTCGTGATTGGAACGACTTTGAGGACCCACCATCCTTTAGAAGAGGATTGGTAAGTTGATTTTGTCAGAGGTTTAATGTTAACTTGACGGGGAATGTCGTGATTGGAACGACTTTGAGGACCCACCATCCTTTAGAAGAGGATTGGTAAGTTGATTTTGTCAGAGGTTTAATGTTAACTTGACGGGGAATGTCGTGATTGGAACGACTTTGAGGACCCACCATCCTTTAGAAGAGGATTGGTAAGTTGATTTTGTCAGAGGTTTAATGTTAACTTGACGGGGAATGTCGTGATTGGAACGACTTTGAGGACCCACCATCCTTTAGAAGAGGATTGGTAAGTTGATTTTGTCAGAGGTTTAATGTTAACTTGACGGGGAATGTCGTGATTGGAACGACTTTGAGGACCCACCATCCTTTAGAAGAGGATTGGTAAGTTGATTTTGTCAGAGGTTTAATGTTAACTTGACGGGGAATGTCGTGATTGGAACGACTTTGAGGACCCACCATCCTTTAGAAGAGGATTGGTAAGTTGATTTTGTCAGAGGTTTAATGTTAACTTGACGGGGAATGTCGTGATTGGAACGACTTTGAGGACCCACCATCCTTTAGAAGAGGATTGGTAAGTTGATTTTGTCAGAGGTTTAATGTTAACTTGACGGGGAATGTCGTGATTGGAACGACTTTGAGGACCCACCATCCTTTAGAAGAGGATTGGTAAGTTGATTTTGTCAGAGGTTTAATGTTAACTTGACGGGGAATGTCGTGATTGGAACGACTTTGAGGACCCACCATCCTTTAGAAGAGGATTGGTAAGTTGATTTTGTCAGAGGTTTAATGTTAACTTGACGGGGAATGTCGTGATTGGAACGACTTTGAGGACCCACCATCCTTTAGAAGAGGATTGGTAAGTTGATTTTGTCAGAGGTTTAATGTTAACTTGACGGGGAATGTCGTGATTGGAACGACTTTGAGGACCCACCATCCTTTAGAAGAGGATTGGTAAGTTGATTTTGTCAGAGGTTTAATGTTAACTTGACGGGGAATGTCGTGATTGGAACGACTTTGAGGACCCACCATCCTTTAGAAGAGGATTGGTAAGTTGATTTTGTCAGAGGTTTAATGTTAACTTGACGGGGAATGTCGTGATTGGAACGACTTTGAGGACCCACCATCCTTTAGAAGAGGATTGGTAAGTTGATTTTGTCAGAGGTTTAATGTTAACTTGACGGGGAATGTCGTGATTGGAACGACTTTGAGGACCCACCATCCTTTAGAAGAGGATTGGTAAGTTGATTTTGTCAGAGGTTTAATGTTAACTTGACGGGGAATGTCGTGATTGGAACGACTTTGAGGACCCACCATCCTTTAGAAGAGGATTGGTAAGTTGATTTTGTCAGAGGTTTAATGTTAACTTGACGGGGAATGTCGTGATTGGAACGACTTTGAGGACCCACCATCCTTTAGAAGAGGATTGGTAAGTTGATTTTGTCAGAGGTTTAATGTTAACTTGACGGGGAATGTCGTGATTGGAACGACTTTGAGGACCCACCATCCTTTAGAAGAGGATTGGTAAGTTGATTTTGTCAGAGGTTTAATGTTAACTTGACGGGGAATGTCGTGATTGGAACGACTTTGAGGACCCACCATCCTTTAGAAGAGGATTGGTAAGTTGATTTTGTCAGAGGTTTAATGTTAACTTGACGGGGAATGTCGTGATTGGAACGACTTTGAGGACCCACCATCCTTTAGAAGAGGATTGGTAAGTTGATTTTGTCAGAGGTTTAATGTTAACTTGACGGGGAATGTCGTGATTGGAACGACTTTGAGGACCCACCATCCTTTAGAAGAGGATTGGTAAGTTGATTTTGTCAGAGGTTTAATGTTAACTTGACGGGGAATGTCGTGATTGGAACGACTTTGAGGACCCACCATCCTTTAGAAGAGGATTGGTAAGTTGATTTTGTCAGAGGTTTAATGTTAACTTGACAGGGAATGTCGTGATTGGAACGACTTTGAGGACCCACCATCCTTTAGAAGAGGATTGGTAAGTTGATTTTGTCAGAGGTTTAATGTTAACGTGACAGGGGATGTCGTGATTGGAATGACTTTAGTGGATCCGCCATCTCACTGGAGAAGATAGGCGAATTGGATGGATTTGTCGTGATATGAACGACTTTAGTGGATCCGCCATCTCATTGGAGAAGATAGGCGAATTGGATTCCGTCAGAGGCTTTCGCCCGAACGGGTAAAGTAGGAGCAGTTTAGCCTCATGTACCAGTTGGAGGGCGCTGAGGGCCAGTTTAGACTCTTGCACTCGTGGGAGTTTGTGAAGGAGCACTATGGGTAGTACTTCTTCAGATACTTGCCGTTGATGGGCATCATGATTTTATCGCCGTTCGGTTTGACGAGGCGATAGGCGCCGTTTGAGTAGACTGTCTCTACCACGAATGGTCCTTCCCATTTGGACTGGAATTTCCCCTTCTTCTTGGAAGTGAGGATCATTGGTCGACGGACGGAGAGCACAAGCTCTCCCTCTTTGAAGGCTCGGCGCTTGACTTTCTTGTCGAAGCTCCTGGCCATCCGAGCTTGGTAAAACTCGATGTGCTGCTGAGCTTCCAGTCGCCTGTCGTCCAGCGCTTCGAGTTCTGTGAGTCGAAGCTGGTGATTCTCCTCGGCTGTCATTCCTGTTGATAAGGCGACGCGGAGGGATGGAATCTGAATCTCTAACG
>NC_033803.1:9376739-9378778 GCF_001876935.1 Asparagus officinalis | reverse complement strand
AACCGAAAAACTGTTATTCAAGATAGCAATGGAATCAATGAAGAAAGCAACGATTTTTCCCGCGAACAGCCACGAGAAGCAAAGTTCGAGTTTGGAGGATTAGCCATCAGTCGGTTCCTCTCGGCCTTCTTCCTTCGGAGGAAGCGTTCGGCTTGTTCAACGCGCACCTTCAAGTCTTTCCAAGTGTCAGACGGTGCTGTTCCCATTGCTTCCAACACGTCCAGTGCAAGGTTGTTGTGGTCCCGGCAATTCATCGCTTTGTTCCGGAACCTTTTGACGAAGGTGTCGACTAACTCCCCGTCCTTCTGCTTCTCATCGAGCAATGCTCCGATAGATATCTCGGTGTCGTCGTCGAAGAAATTGGTGAGGAACATGGCCTCCATATCGTCCCAGCTGTTCACACTACCTGGCTTGAGGCGGCGATACCAATCGAAGGCGGCTCCGCGAAGAGTGCCGACGAATGACCGCACCATCAGAGGCTCATTGCCGGAGATTACCCCCAAGTGTGATTTGAAATAAATCAAATGTTGAGTGGGGGAACCCATCCCATTAAACAGCGTGAAGTTAATTAGGTTGAACTTCGCCGGAGTGAAGTTAATTAAATTGAACTTCGCCGGATATGGGATTGATTCCCACTCTCTCGGGTATGGACAAGGAATGCCTGTTTTCTTCGTTTCTTGAGCGGAAATCAACGTGTTGATTTTGCTCTCGAGATTTTTAATTTTCTAGTTTTCACCTGAGTCTGCGTTGACATTCTCGTTACCACCCCCTGCATTGACGGGAGGATTATTGGTATTACGAGCTTCATTTGCATCCTCGTCTTCCAGATTAACCGGGTTACGACGACTTGGCTCGCCTTGCTGGTTCGTCAATGCCTGGATTTGTTGGTCATGCATTTCTCTCATGTTTTGCATGGCCATCTGCATTTCGAACCTGAAGGTCTCCTGGATTTGCTGGTCATGCATTTCTCTCATGTTTTGCATGGCCATCTGCATTTCGAACCTGAAGGTTTCCTGCTGCTTAGCTAAGGCGTCTTCAAGCATTTTCATGAATGACTCACGGGGTTGTCCATCGCTGGATACCGTGTTATCTGATGCGACGGCAGAGCAGGAATCCGATTCTTCATCTTCCGACGGTAACCTTGTCCGAACCCTACCATAAGTTCCTCGTATGATAGCTCTAGACTGCAGACGAGTTAGATACCGGGGTATTGGCGGAATTGACTCGGGATTATCCCGTGTCGATGCCCTTTTGAACCACCATTCTTCTTTGCCGGAAACGCCTATGCCTTGGTTTTGGCGTTTCAGTATTAAGCCTTTCGAACACCGAAACTCTCTCAGGGACTGCCTTGATGCAGTTGCACTCAGACAGTATCGCCCGAATGAGCTTTGAACAAGGGCATTGAGTTTTCTGTTCTCGGGGACTCTTTTTCCTGGTTTTATTCGTACCCCCAGCACGATAGTACAACTCGTCTGCTTGACGATCGGAGTAACCTATCGTGTGTTGGCACGACTTCTCAGGTATAACGCTATCGCCATCAGACGATAATGTTTCCTTCTGAGGGGGAATTGCTTTCTTAGGGCTTTCGAAAGTCACGCGCCTCGATACATGCCTTTTTGGGCGTGAGTTCTCGGCGGGCTCCTGGACTTCAATGCGCAAGTTGGTGCGCATGACTGCCCTGGTCTCTTTGTCATGTTGGAGGTGACGGCGACCCCCAGCATGTTGCATCGTCCGGGGCTTCTTCATCGGGCCCAAACGCTCTTACACTGGAGTTTTGCCTCGCTCCTCGGAAAATGGACCGAGACGCTCCAAGACTGACTTCCTTTTCTGGGATGGTCCTGCGAGATCTCCCGGAACAGTTGTGGAAATCATCAGCGGTTTGGATTGATTCACCGGAAGTTGAACTTTCGACGGCTGCAGTTGACGCTCTTTGGTCTGCACTGCCGCTTCAGACTTCGGCCTCCAAACTTTGCTGGTTGATGGCGGCTTCTTGGCCACCTCTTTCTGCAACTTCCTACGGGCTTCTTCAGCTTGAGCCC
>NC_033803.1:9341998-9375937 GCF_001876935.1 Asparagus officinalis | reverse complement strand
CCGATCTGAACGACCATAGCAGCCATTTTTGGCTTTTCACCAAAATAACCTAAAAACGACCAAATTTTAAGAGTATTTTGGTCATTTGGCTAGGGGTTGTCTCTATAAATAGAGGGAGTTTTTATTTATTTTGCTCATCCAAAACTCATCTACTTCTCTCTAATACTCTCTAATACTTTCTTATTCTCGCTTTTACTCTCTAATTCTTCAATCAAATGGTTTTCTCCTACAATTATGAAGGGCAAATCCGAACTCATGATGTTAAAATGAGTCCTAATACTCTTACAACAGGAGCTATATTTACTCCTCCTACCGATATTGATCACGAATCTGGTGGCGATGATTCTGCACCTAGAGCTCCTAAAAGGCCAAGATCCGATGTGTGTAACTTTTTTTGAGAAGATAGAAGTCACCAAGGATCAACACGGTAAACTTCTCACCGAGAAAGCTAAATGTGCATTGTGTGGTCATATTTTCCAAGCTCATCATAAAAAGCGGCACCAACCACCTCAAACGCCATTTTGAAAAGCATAATAGAGCTCAAGCGGCAACGTCTCGAGGAGACATCCGTCAGTCTCTACTCTCCCAATCATCAAAGTGATTAATAATATGATTGATTTTTTTCTCAAAATTTTGCATATTTTATTTTTAATTACTCTTGAATTTTTTTTTTTACAAAAAACTAATTTTTTAAGCAAAAAATGAAAATAAACCGAGCTGGCCTACTACCCAGTCCACTCGGGCCCGGGTCCGAGTACCCCTTTTTTGCCGGGCCCAGACATGGTTTTTCGGGCCGGGCCGAGCCGGTTGAACACCCCTAGATATATTATTGCTCATCTCACATTTTTCTATCAAGGTCAAACCAAAAAAAATGTTTAAATCAATATAAATGAGAACCTAACTGAGATCTATAAGAAAAGTGATATGTTTGAAAAGATAAAGCAAGTTGAGGAACACCTGCCCTTAGAGGTGCCCCCTCCTAATTTGATCCACTCCCATTGCTCTCTCTCCTCTATGATTTTCTTGCTGACCGAGAGAAAAATGTTTCTCTCAAATGGAAGGGCTTTGTATAGGACACTTAAAGCAAATTCTAATTGTGAGGCCCATGGTTTACATCATGCATGAAAAATAGAAGTGCTCTGATACCAATTTTAAACATGCATAAAATTGAAATACAATCTAAGTAGAACGAAAGAACTTACAAAGTTCGGCTACCCACTCTTAGGATAACTTCTTCTTCCACAATCTTTATTTATAGAATTTCTTACAAGAGAACTTAACACACAACAAACTCACACTGACTTTGAAAATAAAAACATAGACTGAGAAACGCACACCTTACAATACAGAGTTTCTCCTCTTATATAGACTGGGAGAGAATAAAATACATAGAATAAAAGACACATGGCAGAGCCAGGCATCTACTTTTCAAAAGTAGCTTTATAAAAGCTTGTCATTTGAAAAAAGCTTCTTTAAGAAAGTGGGAATCAAATGAGCGGCTCCCCGAGGCTCAACTCATAAAAGTAACTTTGATTCTATCCTACTTTTCCTTTACCTTTAAGGTCAGTGTAGGGTGGATATTTGATTTCCCGAAAGAGGGAGTTTCGTTTGTATTTATAAGAAGGCTTATTACAAACTAATGATCAAATAGTTACAACAGAAGCAGAGGGAAGGCCCTCTTTGTTTTGTGTGGGGACTTTTAGGTGGCTACAGGATGCTTCGCTCGATGCTCGGGTCGAGTCTGCTTCCCTTGGACCGTTTGAATGAGGTTGCTGGAGAGCTTCAGTTCGCAGTAGAAGCTCAACTTGAGAGAGTTCGGGTCTGTTTAGTTCGCCGGCGATCGGAGCTCGGAACTAAGCAGTGGTGCTGCAATGCAAAAAGGTTATGCAGAGAGCTTGGTCTCAACTCTTTTCTCTAAGTTTTGCGACCTCTCCTCCAGTGTGCCGGAAGGGGCTTTTAAATGGGAGAAGGACAACTTGACTCCTCCTTGAATTGTGGGATGTGACCACATCTTCTTCAGAGACGTCTAGCTGTTCCTCGAAACCATGAACGGTCATTCCAGGGATTGTGCTTTATGTCCTGTCACCTACGATGGGAAGGCCCATTCTTGTATGTGAGGCAACAAACGACTGCTATCCGAGTGGATTTGACCAGCATTAATGAACCGCATTTATGAGTCCGCAGATCGATGAGGCGTCTGTCCGATCACCAGTACTGTGCGTGACCGCCCGGCGTGCTTTGAGCACGACGCTTTCTCCTTTCCGGTCAGGAGAGGCGGTGAAGTAGGTGTACAGTACTCGAGTGAGTCTAGCCAGCTTGCCGAGTGCCGGCGGACCCAGCTCCAGACTCAGACAGCCGAGGTGAGTCGCATTTATGAATGCTCAGGTTGACTCGACACCTGTCCAGCTCCTTCGCGCTGTGCGCACTGTGGGCGGCCGTTTTGACGGTCCTGGGGTACTGTGCTCTCTCTCCCTTCGGGTCGAGAGGGATGGGAAGGTCCATCTCAGCACGTGGGGTAGTGGATACCCAGCTGTACTGACGGTTTTGGGGCTTGCTGGCGGATTCGACTCCGAACTCGGGCAGGCGAGTTGAGCGAAGAGCAAATTTCCGCCATCCTGATCGCTCCTGACTCATGCTGGCGAGTCGACCGTTAGGCGAACCTGGATTTGAGCACAGTCGACGTCTACGCGGTTTAGGTCCGTGTCAGAGAACTGGGCGTGCGAACTCTTCTCGTAGACAAATTCCCTGTAGACCCATAGAGGTATTTTTTACCGTCTACACCTGGTAATAATCTTTTGAGCATGTTCGCCTTGAGAGATTAGTTATCTTCAGGAACGGCATTCTGTAACCCTCATTTGTGCTAGAAGGTCGGTATGCAAGTTGTGTCGACAGGTCTCCACTAGGATAGACTGTGTCATACCTATCGGACATCGTAGAGCCATGTTTTAAAACCTTTGGACGAAGGCTTTGACAGACTTCCTTTTCTTCTGCTTAGTGGCAAGAAGGGTATGGAGGGAGACGTCTGTATCCTCTTCAAAAAATCTTGACAGGAAGAGTCTCTCTAGATCCTCCCACTTTTGGATACATCCCACAGAAAGTTTCCTAAATAATTCAAAGGTAACTTCTTTGAGGGTGCCAATGAACAATCGAGCCAATATAGCATCGTTTGATATCACATTCCCAGTTTGTGACTTGAAATGATAGATATGTTAGTTCGGTAATCCCGTACCATCAAAAGTTTGTAGTGTCGGGACCTCAAACTTTGGAGGATAAGGGGCTACATCCCATTCGGCAGAATAGAGCCTGACAACTCCCTCATCTTGGAGCTCATTTCTGTTAACAATGGCATTGAGGTGGGCTTCTAATTCTTCCATTTTGGCAGATTAAAGATTCTGCTCGTTCTCAGTCTCTCTTTCTTCATCAGAGGAAGATTCTAGGTTGTGGGCTTCTTGATCAGAAGCAGCGTCATTAACCATTTTCCCCTTCCCTTTGCTTGTGTGAAGTCGGGATGAAGACGTTTTTCCTCTCCGGGAAGATTCTTGCCTAGGTGGTGAATCTGTCTTCTGAGATTTAGCCTTGTCTGTGACGATTTGAGTCAACAGGGCCAGGAGTTCATTGAGGATCTTCTACCGTGATTTGAGCATGACATCCTGCTCAACAACCCTCTTTGAGAGATCTTCAGATTTTTCTGCCATGTGGACGAAGCTCTCATATTCAACAAAGGAACTTGATGATTGAGACTCCGCAATGGCTGAGTGTTCATCCTCAGAATTGGTTCCTCTGGCTAGCATCTGATAGTTGACAGGGGGAATGACTCATGTTCGCGTCCGAGTGCGTTGGTAGATTCCTTCAAACTCGTCAGTGATTTTTCTGATGGTCGGTGAATGACTTGTCTCAGAGTCATCGGAGCTAGGATCTGAGACTTTCCCTCTACCGATCACATTGATAGTGACTCTAGGATACTCGGTCTCTGGGGACTTCTTCCTATGCGAACGCCATCGTTGGTTAGGCAAAGCAACATTCGTTAATTGGTCGAACACCAATGGTTTGGCCGCATATGAGCAGCATTAACATCCCAAGAGGACCATAGGAATCAGTCGTTCATATTGGAATGAACAAATGACTTGTTGCATCGGTCTTTCTCTAGATATGAACTCTCTCAAGTCTGTTGTAAAGACTCGAGAATTACTCACTGATCGTGAGGTTTGAATTGGAACTCCTAGTCTATGATTGGACAAGACTGGCTCTTAGTGAACATGAATATGGTTTAGATGCCTTGAATCCATGAACTTCTTATATCCGCCCCTTAATCTAGTCACGCTATGCATAATATTCAGGGGTCTGTATTGGATTTCGTCACCCGAACGCATGCCTGAGCTCCAAGTTTTGCTGGTGAAACGTAGTCCTGAGGTCTGCGTTTTGCTGATAAAACACAGTATTAAAATCTGTGTTTTGATTCTAAAATGTACTCCTGAGAGTTGCGTTCAGTTTGTGGAACACACTCCTGAGAGTTGTGTTTTGGTTCTGGTACGCACTCCTGAGAGTTGCGTTCAGTCAGATCAACACAGTTTTAAGGTCTGCATTTTGATGTTGGAATGCGCCTCTGAAGGCTGCGTTTTGATTGCACAACGCACCACCGAGGGCTGCGTTTGATATAAGCTGAGCCCACTCCTTCGGAGGAAGGGTTGTTCGAGCAATCTTGGCGAAAGGAGAGAGCTTCCTTCGGAATAGGAGCAACAATTGGAGCTTTAGTCTCCTTAAAAACTTTGCGGATCTTGCGCATAGCCTTGGGGCTAAGGGATCCGAAGGAGAGTAACTCCTCATACCTGGCTTGATCGAACTCGATGATCAGAGTTTCAACGGTCGTTCCAACGAGCTTGACGTCGGATTGCGTCACCACTTCTTCGTCAGAGAAGCTTGTCCCCAGCAACGTCGTCATCTTTTATTTTGTGAAAAATTATAATAAGAAAAATAATAAAAGAATCATATTTGATTTATTTTCTCTAACTGCTTAGAAAAAGAATGATTACAACCCTCTCAATCTTGATTATAATTAGATTTTCTGATTACAAAAGAGAGGAGAATTGATCTGAATTCTCCTCTTTGTTTAAGTCTGGGTTCTTCACAGTGGCGATGGAGTGCCTCCCTCGAATGCTCGCGTCGAGTTTGCTCTCTGTTGACGATCCGAACGTCTTGATTCACTGGAACGATATCTCCTCCTCACGATTTGACGCTGTGGAGAACTTGCGTGGCAAGTTTGAAACTCTGAACGAGTTGATAACTCAGAGCGAGTTTAAACTCTTAAAAAAAAAGTTGATTTGAACCAAAAGCTCGGTTAATAAGTCAAGGGAATGCTCCAAGAACTTTGTTGCTGCAAGAAGCTCCAAGATGCCAGATCGAAAATCCCCCAAAAAGTCAGCCAAAGATCTCCTCCTCGCTGCCAAGCTCCAGGGTCAATCTAAGCCAAGAAGTTCCAACCCTCCACTCGGTTGAGTTTCTTCTTATTTATATGGAATTAAG
Source organism: Asparagus officinalis (assembly GCF_001876935.1). Lineage (NCBI taxonomy): Eukaryota > Viridiplantae > Streptophyta > Magnoliopsida > Asparagales > Asparagaceae > Asparagus > Asparagus officinalis. The sequence goes on along the minus strand of NC_033803.1, from coordinate 9,370,417 downwards.
GGGGGTGTAACCGCCCCTTAAATCACTCCTAAGTGAGGTGTAACCGCTCTCAAATCATGGAAAACAGTTTTAAAACTGTTCAAGGGTTTAAGGATTGTAATCCCTCCTAAAATCTCTTCATAATGGGGTGTAACTGACCCCATTAAGTGGAGATACAGTTTTTTTTAAAACCGTTCAGATTCTGTTAGAACCAGTCAAATGCAAAAAACGCGGGTCTGACCCTCGCGTTTTGATGTTGCAAACATAGGTTCGACTCCGGCGTTTTGATATTGCAACGCAGGGAGGACTTCTGTGTTTTGTTACTGACACATGGGGAGGACCTCCGTGTTTTGGTGTGGCAACGCAGGGAGGACCTATGCGTTTTGTTCCGGGAACACAGCCACGAGCTATGCATTTTGAATCTGGGACGCACAGGTGAGCTCTGCGTCTAGATTTGAAGAGACCGTTAATTTGTAGTCTCTTTTGCTAGAGTGTTGCAAAGACCGTCATCTTGTAATCTTCGTCTTGACTCTTTGAAAATATGAGAGTCATCAGATTGTAACTCTCGATGTTGCGACTTGTTGTGGATTGAGTATGCTTCCGCCGGACGCAACATAAAGGGTATGTTCGCAATTAACCCTACTTGAAAATGTTAAGCACCAAAAAGGATTACTCAATATATACGAACTCCCTCCTGTTTTATGTCTTTTCGTTATCAATTTAAGACAAGACAAGGTTTACGGTTAATTATGTTGATATTAGGGAAAATTGGCGACTTAAATGTCTTCCATAAACAACAATATGCTAGTCCAACACGCTAAAATTAAGAATGGTGCTTAACGCACACGCACAAATATCTTTCTTGTTTCTTGTCAGTCTTTGAAGATTCAAATTGATAGACGTTGAGTTCTTGCGTAACAGATCATGTGGTCTAGAAAGTCCTTTGGAATTTCGATTTCTATCCATTAATGATGAATGATGAACACCAAGTTGAAAGTTGCATTCAAAGATATAGATCAATTAATCTTGTTGCAAAACATTGGATTATTGGGATGAAAGGATTCAACCACAGGTGCTTAGGAGTGTTCTGCACCCATTCAGCTAAATATGTATGTGCACTTGGTTTAGTAAAGACTATATATATATATGAAATACGATTTAGTTCAATACTATAAAAATAATTGGATGAATATATATATGATTAACTATGATTGTAGTGTATGTGACTCATTAAAGATGTATACTTTTGATTCATTTTGATCCAAGCAAAGCAGCCTAGTCTTTTCTCCTTGATGGAGACCGAAGCTCAAAATTGGATTCTCTGGAGTCTGGACTGTGTGTTCTGGCCGTAACTTTCTCTAGAGAAGCCCAAATGACTTCCCGTTTGAAATGCTTTAAGCATTGTGATTTTATCCTTGCTCTGTATTTCTTGGCGGATTGCGTTGAATATGAGTGTTTATCTGTATCTCTAATGTAGGATCCTTAGAGCGATGATTCTTTGTATCTACGTACCTAGAGTGGTGGTATTTGTGTCTCTACATTACTCAGTTAAACTTCTTGGGGTTTTGTGAAATTTACCCAAGAGTTTGCGTGGAAGTTTGATTTCTAACTGCTAAGCTTCACACTTCTGAGAAGCACCAATTTTATTGGAGAAAATATGAAGGAGAAAATGTGAAAACATTTTCCTTCGTCCATCTTATTCACTAGGTTGATCTGATAACGCCTCTTGTGATTTGTTCGCATCTTGTTCGTAAAGGCTTAAAAATTACTAAATATGACTTATCAAGCTTTGTGACTTCACTAAGCTCGTAGCTCTCCTTAAAAACCCCCTAATTTTCCTTGCACATTTTTGTTCATTCTATCTTCTTGACAATTCATTTCTCTGCTTCCTAGTATTTAACTCTCTTTGAATGCCGCTATGATGAATACTATAGAGTGGAAGTAGAAGCCCTAATTAGCTTTTTGTATAAGGCAGCAGGAAAGGGTATATCAAGAAACAAAGCCGTTCATTGTCACGTGAAGTGAAGTGTAAATGAAATGACAATTCAGGGTTATATATCAAAAATTCGAAACTCTTAACTAATTATGGATCATAAAGCTTGGTTCATTGATAAATATAACTAAGTAACATGTAGTTTCAATGCTAATCTTGTCCCACATCCTTTATGTTGTAGCACTACAATTCATAGTGATAATTTAGGAAAATGAAGGTAAAATATGGAGAGCTAGTGTAATTTGGGCCCACCCACTCATTTTCAACATCTAAATTAATAGTTTATTTTGTAGATTTGGCGAATGATTTGGTGAAGAACAGGAATTTTGGACATAGAGAGTTGGTTTTGGAGTTGTTCGGTCGACCGCGGTGCTAGGCCGGTCGACCGAGGTGCTAGACCGGTCGACAGAATACGTGCACGAGCTCAGGTTTTGATTCTGGGTTTGGTGCGGTCGATCGCCACGGTCAACCGCCAAACCCTGTAATCGATTCTGAGCCTCTGGAGTTGGTAGCGGTCGACCGTTGCAGTCGACAACCGCCAAACCCTGTAATCGATTCTGAGCCTCTGGAGTTGGTAGCGGTCGACCGTTGCAGTCGACCGCGAGCTTTGTGCAGTCGACCACAAGCTTTGTGCAGTCGACAGCCAGTCGGGTCAGGCCCAGAATTTGGTTTACTGTTCTGATTTGGTTTGTGTTTTGATATAAATATTAAAACACGTTTTAGGGTTTTGGGGGGAGAGTCTTGGGGATATTTGAAGCACATAAAAGAGTCTTTTCCGGAGCTATTGGTTAGGGTTTTGTTTGAGAGATTGAGAGCTTCGTGTGAGAGATTAGTTTGTGGATTTGTAATCTTTATTTGTACTCTTCTTCTCTATTAGTGAAAATCTCATTCCCTTCTTGCCCTGTGGACGTATGCAACTTGCCGAACCACATAAAATTAGTGTGTTTGTGTTTGTACCGTTATTTTGATTTGTTTGGTCTTCTCTCTTGGCGTTTGGTTTGGTTTCTCGAAGCACAACAATTGGCTTCCGCGCACAACATATTTTTCTTTTATTACTAATGTTGTTGACATTCCTTTTAGTAACCAACAAGGAATATGAGTCTTGAGTTGAGTCTTGATCCCTTTTTTTCTCTCTCCGTGATAACAAAAAAAAAAAAAAAAGATTCAAATTTAAGTGTTTTTGTTTATTTGTTAACAAGCATTATGCCCATGCTTGCACGGGGGTGGATTTGATTTCTTTGATTTTGAAATCTATTTTTTTTTGTTCTCTATGAGTTTTATTTAGTTATGGCCATCATGCTTCTAAAAATTGAATTGTACTAATCTTTTTTTAGTTTTGTCACTTAATCCCCAATAAATTTTGGTAGAAAACCCCCAACAACTATTGCTTGTAATTTTTTTTTTTTACCAGGAGCTATTTATAATATTCAAACTTCTAGGGTGGGTTTTTTTTTGTAATTTTAGTATATTTAGGTTTGCTTGCAATTTTTAGATTTTTTAGAGGGATTTTCACAGTTTTAGATTTTTCATTGTGGTTGTTTGTAATTTTTAGAAATTTAAGGGTGTTATTTGGAATTTTCTTATTTTTAGGGATTTGTTTGTAGTTTTAGGATTTCTCAAAGAGTCATCTATAGTTGTTGGAATTTATAGAGGGTTGTTTATAGTTTTTAGATTTTTCAAGGCAAGATTTATAATTTCATAATTTAGTGGGGCTATTTTTAATTTATATATATATTAGGGATTGTTTGTAATTTTACGGGTTAATATGCAAATAGGAATAATTTTAGAAGTACACCTCGATTTTGGGGGATAATATTCATTAGTGTACAATTATGGGACAACATTGTTATGTGGATAACTGCAAAACATCAAAATATTTTAAGGCCCCGTTTGGCAAAGGGTTAATGAAGAGGGGTTAAAGAGAAGGATTAATGTACTTAGCCCATTTGATAATCCGAAGGACTAAATTATTAACCCGTCAAATAAGTTTTAATTTAGTCCTTATGATCAGTTTTAGTGTTTGGGAATAACAATAATTTTGACTATTTTCTTTATAATTAGAAGGGTTAACTCTTATTCCATCTAAATAGGAGTATTAGTAAACCCCTCATTTTGAGGGGTTAACTCATTTTAACCCCTCTAGAGGGGTTAACTTAATCCTTCTATATTTTTTATGTTTAACAAATTATGGAGGGTTAACTCACTTTAACCCTTATATAGATTTGTTGTGTTTGGCAGGTTAAGAAGGGGTTAAGTCTCCTTAACCCCTCACTTAACCCTTTGCCAAACGGTACCTAAAGGTTTTATGAAATTTCTAAACTTATAGGGGTTTCAAAAAGTTTCGGGACTTAGCACCAAGCTACCAAACTTATTGGAGGCTTAGTAAAATGTTAACTTAAAAACAAATTAAGTAGGCAACATGACAATCTTTCGATATGTAAGTTTAGTGGTAGACCACCAATCTCTATTTTATACAAAAAAAAAGGATTGTAAAATTTGTGCATTTAGTGAATTAAAAATTTTTAGGGGTTTAATACAAAAGCACCTGAACTTGATGGAGGTTTAGTGAACTTTAGCTTTTAAAAATTAGGGGCTGACAAGTGATAATTTTTTGAGATGTAAGGCGAATATTAAACCACTAATCTCTCTTTATATGCAAAGGAAAGAGAACAAAAAATACAATTAATAGAGTTTTTTAATTATAGATAGTTATGATTTGATTAGCATTACTAAATATTTAATTATAATTAGAATTGCAAATTATGGACAAATTTAAATTGATGAGGATTCTTAGGTGAATATAAGATTAGATGTCGATATGATATAATATAAGATGTGTCCACTTATCAAATTTTTGGTATAACACATGTCAATTTTCTTTGTGTTTAGAAGTACCACCAATTTCTCTTTATATATAAAGGAATGTAATTTCATGCTAATCTTATAGAGTCCCATCTCCTTGTATGTTGAAGTATTACAATTCAAATTGAGAAGTAAGTTAGGAAAATAAAGTTAAAATAAGGAGAGCTAGTGTAATTTGAGCCCACTCATTTTCAACATCTAAATTTATAATTTACTTTTGAACTTTTTCGATACAAGTAGTTTATTTTTCTTTTACTACTATTGTTATTGGCATTCCTTTTAGCTAAAGTGAACAAGGAATATGCAAGTTGCTAGCTTTATCTCTCTTATCCCCTCCCCCCCCCCCCCCTCCGTGCCATAACAAAAATATCACATTTAAGCCCCACGTAAGAGTTTCTCTATTAATGATCGTGGAAAAAAAATATAGATTTAGCTTCTATTAATTATGTGACTCGTCATTCAAAACGATCTCGTGTTGCTTCTAAGTCGTCTAAGTGAAAGAAGATAACACGAGATGCTTCATATAGGCATTACATTTTTACAACTCAAACAAGATGAAGAAAGATGCAGATAATTCTAGAAGGTATAATATAGATTTTGTTGTTATTAATTGCACATCTATTCGTTTTGCACTTTAATTACTTTTAATCAGGACTTGACCGATCCAAGAAAAAAAATGGCGACTTAGATATTTGGATTAAGATACATTTAGCTTCATATATAGATGGAGTAAAATGGAAATCTAGTAGCTTTATTAGATATTTGGATTCTCAAAATTTAACAGCTTCACTTTAATTAGAGATGAATCCTCATATGCTTGGCTATTTAGCTTGGTGTATGACATCACATGGATCGAACAGAGCGAGAAAGAGATCTTAGCCATCAATTGCCTCCTCCGCCAGATTAGGGTTTTCAGGGGCATTTTAGTAACTTCATGCAATCAGATTGAAAGCGGACTTAGCGGTTGACAGCCAATCAGAGGCCTTGGAAGCCTTGAGAACCACAGAGCAAATCCAAGGTTGGGTCACATGATGTCCGGAGTGTACGACGTCAGCGGATATTTTGGAAAAACTCTCCACTCCAATACTCGACACGTGTCCTTAAGATTCGAAAACCCCAGCTTTTGAAAATTCCCACTACCCACTACCGTTGGTTGTCACGATCCTCCGACGTTGTAAAGGGGTTTTACCGTTTACCCCTCTTTTGCTTCTCGCGTGGGTTTTCCCGACTCTTTTGCACTTAAAACCTTGAAGATGTGTCTTTTTGCAATCCGTGTGTATTTGTCTAAAGAGAAGAAGCCTGTTAATATTCTCAAATAAACATGGTACTTTAGACAATTCTGGCTTAAACGTTCTAGACCAGAATATGAGCATACTTGATTAGATTATTATTATTATTTTTTTTTTTATGGGGGGGGGGGGGGGCTAATTTCAGAAAACCCTCAATATGGAGCATTAAACACGATGATATTTCTAACAAGTGCCCATGGGCATTGATTAGAGGATGAGAGGGATAGAGAGAAATAAGTAACAAGTGGACTCTTCTCATTTGCACTAATTTCTCTATTCATCCCCCCACCCCCACCCCCACCCCCCAACTCCCTCCTAAAGAGTACCCTATGAACACTCAAAGAAAAATCCTAACTATAATTAACTGATCCATGTATTCGATATTTTTAAGCAATAATTCTTCACTTTTGAAAAGTTCTTCCTCCTCAATGGAAGATTAGATTCATTCTTATCTAGTTAACTTCTTTGAAGGGGCAAAAAAATATGTGGACATAAAGGTTTTGTCACACCGCAGGCCTGTTGGTATGCTATAAAATGATGGGACCCACTGAAAGAAACTTAGGGGCTGTTTGGCTGGGGTTTGGTTGGTGTAGTACTGTAGCTGTTAGATTGCTACAGTATTACATTTAAAAAAGTGTTTGTTTGGCCAAAATATGATCTAATGCGGCATGATAAAAGCTGAGTTGCAGTCTCTTGTTAATTTCTAGCAGGAGGAGATGTTTTGGGGTGTTTTATTGTAGCTGTCAGGCTGAGCAGGGCCACTCAATCCCATATTACTGAGGCAATCCCATGAATTACGTGAAGAAGAGCCAATTGGACCCTTATTGTTTGGCTCAACCCACTGCTAAAAAATGCTAGCACTAGTTACACTTAACTCATTGAATTTATATTATAAGACAATTAATCACGCAATCACTATTTAGTATGGGACTATGTTTTGTGGTATTACAATCACCCCACCTTGTGCACGCGATGTCCTCATCGTGGCATGACAATTAGCAATCAGCATATCTCAGTTTTAATAACCACACTTCCGGTATTTGGCTCAATCCCTTGCCAAAAGGTGCTAGCACTAGTCGCATTTAGCTTCTTGGATTTACATAATGAACCATTCAATCACTAAATCGATATCTGACGTGGGACTATATTTTAAGGTATAACAGGTTCTTCAGTCAAAACAGCAACAAAATGCATCGTCATCAAACAAGTGAAAGGGCCAAGGTAATTCAAACAAATAAATTTAGAGAGTTCACTACGATTGCTCTAGTGGGCTTCAAGGATTATCAAATTTAGACAGGGTGAAAATGAAAGGAGAAGAAAAAAAAAACCAAATAAGATTACAAGTTCCCGCATGCGAGTTCCCGCACAATAAAAACCACCCACTTGGCCGTACAATAATAGCAAGACGACGAAAGAACAAAAGAGCTTTATTATCTCTCTCTCTCTCTCTAACTTTCTCTCTCTAAAAATCAATTCAATAGTTTCTATAAATGGCAAAGAGAACTGACCCTCTCTTTCCCCCACCGAGCAAAACCCTTCTCCTTCCTTCTTCCTTCTTCTCTCCTTAATAATTTCCCAAACGTCTGAGATCTCAAAACCCTAGGGGGGGGGGGGAAAATAGGGGGGAAAAAAATAAAAATGGGGAGGGGGAGAGTCGAGCTGAAGAGGATCGAGAACAAGATCAACAGGCAAGTGACCTTCGCCAAGAGGAGGAACGGGCTCCTCAAGAAAGCCTACGAGCTCTCCGTTCTCTGCGACGCCGAGGTCGCCCTCGTCGTCTTCTCCACTCGAGGCAAGCTCTACGAGTTCTGCAGCAGCCCCAGGTATGGATTCTGAGACCGTCTCTTGATTTTTGGCGGGAAATCGAAGTGGTCGTAGGGTACCAAGGCGAAATCTTTGGTATAGCTAGGGTTTCTTCTTGCTCTGGATCCGTAACCAAGCAGTACCGTCTAGCTTCCTCGATCGAATTTTCTCAACTAGATCTGCTGAAAGTGATTTGTGTTTTGCTTTGATCTTTTGATAGTAGATCTACTCTTTTAAAAAAAAAAAATTCTTTTGGACGTCTAAAATTTTTACTAAAAAACAAATATACACCTTTGATGAACTTGCCTAGCCTTGAAAGTTATAAATTATATCATCAGAAAAAAGGGAAATTTAGTTATTTCTTCGCTTTAAGATCTTCAATGATTTCATTCTACCGCGGTATGTAGTGATGATTCAATATTCAAATGTTGGCGGATGTATTTTGTGGTGTGTTCACTCTTTGCAGCAAAAAGATAGTAATTTCATTCTCTTTAATCCTTTTACCTCAGAAAACGTTAGATATTATATCACTTTTCTTCACCTATTTTTCCCTTGGACAGTGTCCACTGTGTTTTAGCATGCTCAGTTATTGGTGAAGACATTGCGGGGTTTTTCTTTGTTTCTGTTCCATCACAAGTTAGGGTTTGTATGAGACGTCAGCTGTCTGCAGATCAATTAATATCAACTTTGACACGGAGCTATCGTTGCTCATGGGAATTGACATAAAACTTTACATAACTATCCTAATTAATCTTCCGCTAATTAATTTTTAACATCAACTAATTAAAATTGAACGGAAAATACTAGTTTTGTCCTATGATATTCACTTAATAGCAAGTTACAAATACAAGAAATGAATAGTTTATTACCGACCTATGGGTAATAGTTCCACCATGCTTCTATAAAGAAAGCTGTTGGATATTCATGCGTTAGAATAGTCTCACATGCAAAGGATGAAATGAACGAAAAATTAAAATAGGAGTTAGAAATTAACCAATAGTTCGGATAAAAGTTGGTTTCTAGTCTTTATTTAAAATCCGTTTAACTTCCGGTTGAGTCTATTTTTCTCAACAGTTACAAGTGTATCACAAACTAAAGTTGTGACCCAAGGAAAAATGAAGACTGAAAGTGTCGAGAGGATGAGTGTGGTCAGAATGATCCAATGATAGTTGGCATTTCATGCTTCTCCAATGATCGCTAGAATAGACTTGGGTCTTGTAAGCCCATAAATGATGGGGGAAGATCCTATGGATATTTGCAATAATGTTGTCGCCGCGTGATTATTGATTTAGATCCAAAGTCAGGTTAACCCATGGATAGATAGTGTCCGAGATCTTTCTGGTGGAACGACAATGGTCTGGCTAACCCACTAATGGTGAAAAATACTAGAGTCTCCTTCAACTTTTACTTCATCGTTATACTTAAACTAACCTATAGTCATAGTAGTTCCATAGGTAACCTCAAATTTGGACTTTGTCTCAAAATCAATGAGGTCTTATATCTTTGGCATATTTGGTTATATTATTGTTTTTCCTTCTGAACTAAAACGTCAGTAACACATATTGTTACCTCTAGTAAACCCAACTGGATACTAGTTTAGCTCATCAGAATGTAGCTTCACTATTACGAATGTATTTAATGAGGAAAAAGATGCTCAAGGCTTTTGTGGGAAGTTCTTTTTTTAATTATTTAAAGTTTAATTATGTTATTCTTTTGCTTCTTTGGATAATCCTAGGTTGGGATCAGTGCATTAAAAAGCTAGGGTTTGTATGAGATGTCAATCTCATTTCAATTGATCGAAGTTTCACAGAACAAATTTCTATGAAACACTCCATCACTTCGATTGACGTAACGTTTTCCCAATAAATAATTCAGAGGCTATTGCTATAGTGCCCTGTGGCCACTGATTCTTTGGGAAATTTAAGATTCCTTTCCATCCTTTATGTAGTGGTTGTATCTCTAGCCTATAGACTGGAGGGTATTTACTGATCTTCATACTTTGTACTTGTTTTTGTAAGAATAATGTAGGCTTGGTTGCATTTTAATACCCTATAGTTTCCCATACTTTGCGCGTTTGTATACCTTTGGTCATTTTTTTACAAGACTTATTGTTGATGTTAATAATCAAACAACTAATTAAGATGGGGGTTAGTTTGTTGGGAGTCCTCTAACTCCTCAAAATGTCTTGTTCCGGAGCGAGCTGTTCTTCCCTGCACATATAAAAACTTGCAAAAAGATGGAGTTAGGTTCTCCGATTGTTCCTTTGACGATCAAGTCGGTAAATTACTTGAGTGGAGAAGAAAACAAACTGTAAAAGTTCTTGAGATTAGCGAGTAGAAAAATTCCTTACCTTAGTGCTGAGAATAGTCCCCCTATGTATAGTAATAGCAGAGGGGTGGTTTGGTAACTTCAGTCGAATATGGGCTGGTGTCTGAGTCAACATTTGCTTTACAGGTGTCGGCTACCAAGTGACGGGAGTCACTTTGGCGTTTAATGTGAAGTGACAGGAGACACGTGGTATCGACGTGGTTCGATGTGTTATAAAGGTTTTTGAGAACGGAGAAATAATAATTTTAATTATGCATTTAATGTGAGAGCGACCAGCTATCAGCCGGGGGGCTCGAGGTATGCCATCGCCTTTCTACTCATCAGGTAGAGGGCTGAGAAGTATCGCCTTTTGAATCGGCTTCATGAGATGTCGACAGAATAGACGACCGTGTAGGTCACTTGGGGAGTTGACCTTGTGAGGAGGTTGACATGTACCACCCTTTGAGCAAGCTACACGAGATGTCGACCCTTCGAGTCGTCTGAGCTAGGGGCTTTGGTTATCTCGAAGTGGTGAACAAATTTAATTATGCTATTAATGTGGGACACTTGTCTGCTACTGAATGGAGATTATTACTCAATAATTAAAGCACTATAACACTTATATACCCTAAAATTTCTAAATTTTGCAATTTAACACTCTCTATTATGGAAAACATGAGAATTCACGCTTGAAAACTCTCATGCGTCACTCACATGTTAATTTTAGAGCATTTATCTCTTAATATTTGTAAAATTTACTGTTAGACCTATCAAAGTTCAATCCTAAAAAAGAGTTATGACTGGTTAAAATAGAGTTAGAGTAGTTTAACAATAAATTTAACAAAAATTATAAGGTTAATAATTTCCCTAAATTAATATGTGAATGTTGCAGGAAAATTTTCAAGGGAAATTTCTTGTACAAATTACAAGGTATTTTAAACTTAAAAGTATAATTTTTAAAAACTTTTAAGGTATGTAAGTAAAACAAGTGTGCATATATAAGTGAAAAGCAGGGGAAATTATAAGACATTTAAGTGCAATTAAGCAACTAATATAAGATATATATATTCAACATTGATTACTTATAATCTACAATTTCCATTTTGTCTCAATTGAAACATTTAAATCACTTTAAACTAGTTGTAAGTCATATAAGTAGGAGTTTATATTCATAAAGATTAACTTCATTTTTGTAAAGTTAAAAGATATTAATTTGACGGTGTGTTTTATTACTGTAATTGTCTTTGGCAATTTAATCATCTTCAGCCTTTTCTAGGGCTTGCTCGTTTGTCTTAAAACGGTTTAAACCGCCAAACCTTTATACCAGTCCCCTTCCTTCATTTGAAGGAAGTAAAGGATCTAAATAATAGAGGAATGTGAAATATAAGCTAAGAGAAAGTAATATAAAATTTATTGTTTTTGGTCATACATTAAATGTCTAAAGCACGTGCTCACACTCAAGTGACTCATCTTCTAACCTATTTCAACTTTTATCTTCTCATAACCTGAACTTTCAATTTATAGCTTCTCATTTATGCTATATCACTTCATTCAACATAAATTTCCTCATCTTTTATTGTACATCTCATTCATGGCGTAATTTTTATTTATAAACTCATATTTATAATAATCAAAACAAAATCTCCAGAATCATGATTGCATTTGTACAATCGTAACTTATGATTACACACTTGTACAATTGTAACCTATTTTTTGATAGATCACTTAGCTCTGAAACCTTATTTTGTAGTTAATAATGCTTCTCTCTAAAATTTCTTGGAGAGACCAGAATAGGTTATCAGACATCTAACTACATTTAGCAATGTTTTATTCTTTATTTCAGCTATAATATTTTGTTATGTCGTATACGACATTGTTATATTCCTTTTAATTTCATAATGAATACAATAACTCTCAAATTTTATAGACTTACATTCTCCATCCATATCTGTCCTCAAAATTTTAATTTTTCTTCCAATTTGGTTTTTAACAACAGTCTTATATTTCTTAAAGCATTCAAATACTTTCATTTTTCTAGACATAAGATAGACATGTGCAAATTTAGAATAATCATATGTATAAGTTGAAAGTACGGGGGGGGGGGTGAATAGGGTATTCGCTAATCTAATCCGATATTGATGCCAAATTAAAACTTATTAAGTAATATCCTAGCCAATGATGATAGAAACAATAATATAAGCAAGGATATATAATGAACAATAGATGATATAAACTATAAGACAAAAAGCGATATGAAGATATAAACAAGAAAAAGTGCATTAATGCGAAACACAAACAAGTAATATGATCACGCAGTTCGGTCAACCCTTGACCTATGTCTCCACTCCTCACCTCCAGGAGATCCTCCACTAATCATAAATACTACACAATCGGTTTTCAAAACTCACCAAAAACTTTTAGAATTCTCACGTTGTCAATCCCACTATATACTCCTCTAAGTGTTGACCTACCCGTGTCACATTCCTTAAGTGTTTGGAATTACTACCTCTCTCTAAGCTATTACAACTAAGCTACTTCTCTTGGAATTAACATCAGTTTCTTCCAACCACTCCTCTAAGTGCCATTGTGTATTACAACGTGTTTATCGATAAGCTCAAATAAAGATTTTGTTTTCTAATACAAATGAGAACAAAAATAATAGCTCACTCAATTGTTACACTCTCACAACCCAAAATATACAATATGTGAAATACTTAAGCTCAAATGGTTGTGTGTGAAAACAATGAGTATAATAAAATCAAAGTTAAATTCAAATCAATCTAGCACAAGTATATGAGAATCAAAATAATAAATAGCTAGAGGATGAGTTTAGAAAAACTTCTCTAAAACAAAGAGAGCTAGAGATTTGAAGATGAAATCATTCTCTTTGTAAAACTCTTTCAAACAAACAAGCACACTTGATTTTCTCTTATAAACCCTTAAACAAACTTGCAAAACCTTTTTCTAAATTTTCATAAAGAAACAAATGAGTTATGAGGCATTTATATAGCCTCTTTAATAAAACAGTCCAAAACTAGCCGTTAATGGCAATTTGACCGTTGATCGATCGACTGATGAGTCATGGTCGGTCGACTGATTCGTCTACAAAATCAGACACTGGAAAATCACACTGGTCGATTGACTAAAGATCTTTATCAGTCAACTGATGAGAGGTTATCGGTCGACTGATAACATGCACGGCAGATTCTAAAATTTTGAGAAGCTAATATTCAATTTGAAATAACAAATCAACTCTAAAAATAGTAAAACATTAGGAAACGTTTATACACATGAAGGTAAACATGTTAGAGAAGAAGTTTCTGAAATATCATTTCGTATTTGTGAAAACTCAATGACCGAAAAACAGATATTCTAGTTTTTAAAATTTCTTGAAGAGTTGATTTTGTAAATTTGATTTAAAATAGTAAATCAACAGAAAATAATAAAATTTGAAAAAATATTTATATATCTAAAAATAAATATATTAGAAAAGAAATTTCTAAAATATTATTTCCCAAGAGTAAAAACTCACTGTTTTACAAAACGGTCAAAAATACGAGTTTGTTAAATACTTAATTTTGATGAAATTTCTTCAAACAAGTTTTAAGATACTTTTTAATAGATTAATAGACTTAAGGAAAGATATAAAATAGTATCGTTAAATCTATAATCCGAAAACAATGATAAATCGAAACAAATGTGTGTGTATGATTTGAGCTTTAAATATAACACATAAAGTAAAAACCTAGCTACTATACCCCAAGTAATGGATCTTCAATTAATTCATCTTGGTTGTGGGGATGAAGCTATATAGGTCTTTGACTTGAAATGTAAAGTTTCATTCTGATTTTATTCCAACCTCCTTTAGATATCATCGTCAAGGCGCAAGTCCATCCAACCTCCAACTGAAAATCTTTGTGTAGGATATCTAACAATCAAATATAAATATTCGACAAACAATATTAGAAATTATTTATTAATCATCAAACCAGATTAGATGGTAGGCTCATAAACATGAGACCTAACAAAAATAGTAAAATATTATTTATTATCGTGTGTTCTAATGCTTAGGGGACTATAAATATCTGAGTGCACCAACTATAAAAGTCATTTGCTCTTTGTCTACTAATAAAATGTTTTCTGCTCATTTTACCAGTTAGACACTATTCACATGGTAGCAACTGAACATTAGACAATCCAGACAACAATTTCATTCTAGTAATCTAATTCATTTTAGAAATACTAGCATATGTCCTAGTCTGAAATGACACAATTCAGACTCAGAAATATAATAATACAAATAATTTAAATTAGAGTTTTTATTACTAGAACTATTATAAACTACTAGAAGAATACACAATTCACGCTCAGGTACATATTTTCCCATAACATAGACTTTATTGTTTTTTATACTATAGAAATTCGGTTATTGTAGGACCTAATTTCTAGTCATTAAGCTAGAAACAAAGATCAGATTGTGCCAAATTCTTGGCCCATTCAGCACATCTTTGAGGATGAGAATATTGTCCCCAAGATCGAATCTATACGAATTAATACCCACTACATCAATATAAGTATTGTTTTCCATGTGGATCCTTTGTTTTCCTTTTTTCAGCTCAATAATTTCTTTGGCTTCATTCTTGTCCTTTGCAAAATGTCTAGTCACACCTAGGTCGACCCACCAATAGTTGATGTCCATCATCATAACATTGCATTTCATCATTCCGATGAATTCTCTATTGCCGGTACTTTTTGTCTTGTAGCCTTTCTTATTCTCCTACTTTTCTCCTTGTGGATAGTTGGATCTGAAACTGCTAAACATTTTGTTAGTGTAGTAGGCTTTGTGAGGTAACATCTTAAATTGCTGTGATTTTTGATCTCAAAGTTGTGGCTTATTAGGGCTAGATTTCTATTTCTTCTAGTTTGCTACCTCTGGTGCACATCGTTCATTTCTTTTTATACAATGTTTAATTCTGGTGTCTTCATGCTCACTACTAAATCTTATTCTATTGCGAAGTGCATTAGGAAATTCGTAACAGATCTAGTGGCAAGATTTATTCTTAAAATAGTGGCGATATTAAGGAGGTCATGTTAACAAGCCAATAATATCTAAGGAATATTCCTTGGTTGGTATGGTCAATAATAGATTGGGTCATATTAACAAGGAGTCATAAGATACAAATGTAGATTGCGTTATTAATTAAGTGTCATAGTTATAATATGAGGTTATAAATTGAAAGTCATAATCATGAATGAGATGTAGAATACTAGAAGAAGATAGAAGAACTGTAAAAAGCTTGATAAAGAATCATCATGAGTCCTATGTAAACAACACGAATTCTAACCTTTTTAAGATATGCCCCAAGAGCTATAAATTTTTATACGATTTGCTTTTGGTTTATGTTTCATGTTCCTCTGTAATTTAACTTTTTTTCATGCTCTTGTATGCATGACACTGTGGTGTAAAAGCTTTTTTTGCATTATATGAATCGTTTAAATTTATATTGGAGCATCTTTTCTCATCACATTTTTGTATAAAGCCTCTCATTATACGTGACAATTATGTAATTTCATCGGTAGAGCAGGAACGATGTCTCCTTTCAACATAAAGACAATACTAAGCATACATGCATGCAAGTACTACCACCAAACCTTTTTATGGTTTGCTGGCTCGATGTAGCTTTTCTTCTAATGTCTCCAACTCATCCAAAGTTCCAAAAATACTATTAATTCTGATACACAAATTATCATAATCTTTTTTTGGTTTGTTTGAGGGGTTATATTAGAAAATGTCTTTTGAGGTTATGGATAAGTTGCTTTTTATGGATTTGATTCCAAAATATTGTATTTTGGAGGATATAAACAATCTAAATTATAGAGGAAATTAATTATAAGCTAAAAGAAAACAGTACGCAATTTTATTGCTCCTTGTATGTGGAACGACTACTTTTGTATGCTGTCTATAGCACCCCAAATGACTCTTCATCCAGTCTACTACAACCTTCATACTCTATTATTGTAACATGTCATTAATGACTATAGTATTATAACATCTTATTTATACTATTTCTTTTCATTCACCATAACGTTCTCTCTACTAAATTTGTACCGCATGACACTTCAAATTTTCTAATATATTTTGAGTTACAAAATTTTGATTTAAGACCATTACTGAAGTTTGTTTCTGACAGTTGCTGAATTAAACTTTAGTTGTGAGTCACAAGAAATTTGTTATACTTCATTTTAGAAACGTGATTCACTAGGTAAAAATATAGTAATGAGGATGTTATAGAGATTGTCGTGATTATAAATTGGTAGAGTATGAAATTATATTCCAATCAAAACTTTAGAGTTTTAGTATAGGGGTACATACTTTAATAGTTCACTAGAGCAATCCCAATTCAAATACTACGGGTCACGAATTTAAAGAAGATGTTAAAAAACGATGCATGTACCTAGGTTTCTAACTATAAAAAGGACACTCAACTTGTGGGGGAATGTTATAGTACAGAATTATAATATTGCTCAATCCTTATAACAACTTTGGAGTGTTGGTGCATAGCTGTTAAATAAATGAGAGGTTATAAATTGAAAATTATGATCAGGAATGAGATGTTTCAACAAAAGAAGGCAAGGGTTGCAATAAGCTCGATGAATTGTTGCGAGTGCAATATAAAGATCATGTATTCTAGCCTTTTTAGTTATCACACAGAGTAATAAAATTTCAAAATATTTGCTCTTAATTATATTTTATTTCCTCTATAATTTATTCTTTCGTAATTGATGGGGAATGGGTGGAGGGCTTCAATCTGGAGGTAAGAAATCACCGATGGCTTGGCAAAGTGATGGTGTAATTCATGACAAAAGCAAGAAGGTTACTGTGTAAGGATATTGTTTGTAAAATATCTTTCATTTGAGTAATAACAAACTCTTTTTTCGATACTAATATTGGTTTGAGATGATCTAGTATAGGTAACAAAAACCATGGAATATGTATGAGGCGAAAATATACAAAAAAATGGCTCAAAAATTGATTTCACCACCACAACCATCAGTGAGGGCTTTTAACCATTGTTGGTGCATGGTGACGATCAATGACACATGATCCAATGATGATGTAAAGGTCTAGAGACATGAATATCATCGATGAGCTGCTCAACCATTGATGATCGAGAGGCACCATCGATGGTCAAGGATGCTAATGCAAAATTTCTCGATTCAATTGCGCCATTCATTATTTTATATAATCTCTAACCTCGACCATATTTGGCATATCTCTTTCCTAATATATTTGTGAGAGAATAACTTAGAGAGATATAGAGAAAAGAGGAGTTCTAGGATTTTACAAGTGAGAGATCAAGAGAAGATTTTCGACTCCCTAGAGCCTCGTCGAATTCTCACTCGTCATGCATGACACCGCGATACATCTTTCTTTTGTCAAACTTTGGAAGAAGCATAATTGAGCCTTGATTAGAAGCCTTGTTATGCATTGAGGCTCTTCAAGACCTCCGCCACGAGCACACACTAAGTCTATCTTTGGATCGTTTTGTGAAAATGTCGAAGGAATTAAGGAAAATAATTGAGAAAAATATAAAAAAATAAGCAAAACAAACTCCACCATACCATGGTGTGGTGATTGCCACACCCACGTGGTAGGGTATAACAGAATCTGTCCTGTTTATCATGGGTGTGGTGTCTACCACACCCTAATGTGGCAGAATTTGTCATATTCGTCATGGGTGTAGTGTGTGCGACATCAGGGTGTGACGGACTCGTTTTTAGAATCCTAATCTGTTTGAGATTGTGTTTTATTATAAATAGAGCCATATTTTTTAGGGTTTTCTATCGATTGATTGGGTAGTTTGAAGGTGATTTTGAACACAGAAAAGAGAGACCTTTCTGAGTAATTTGTTTGAGGGTTTAGTTTGAGAGATTTGAGAGATTTGTTTGAGAGGTTAGTTGAGTGATCTTGCAATCTCTACTCTGTACTCTCTTTCTCTATAGTGGAAACACATCCCTTTTTAACTCGTGGATGTAGGTAATTTGCCAAACCATGTTAAACTTTTGTGTTTGAGTTAATGTCGTTATTTTGGATTGTTTTGGCTTTCTCTCTCTATGTTTGTGTTTGTTCTGTCACGCACAATAAGTGGTATCAGAGCCTAACAAGTGGTATCAAAGCTTAGGTTATGCTTGGGCTATTTGGAGGAGTAGATCACTTTGGAAGTTCGGCTAGGGTTTCGTTTGGAGTTAAAGGTGGGATCTTTTTGGTAAAAATTCTATCTTTTCTCAGTTTTGGATCTATTCTTCATTTGTTCCGCTTTAGTTGTTGGTGCTTTGAGGAATTATGGCCGAAAAAAGGAGTTGTGGAGGATACTTCAGGTGTGAAGATCGTCAAAAGTTTGAATATTCACTCTATGAAGATAGACGTGGAGAAGTTTAATGATACTAATAATTTTGGATTTTGACGATGTGAAGTCTTGGATACGCTTAACACGCAAAATTTAAAAGATACTTTGGAATTGGATGGTAAGCCAGATGATATTGATAAGAGGGTTTGGAAGAAGATGAATAGAACGACATGTGGTGCGATTAGCTAGGTATTGTTTGACTCAAGATTTAAAGTATAATGTGATCAATGAGACTTCATCTAAGAAGATTTGGGAGATCATTGAGAGCAAGTATTTGACCAAGATTGTGAAGAATCGCTTGTATTTGAAGAGAAGACTTTATCGCTTCCAATTGAAGAAATGAACCTCCATTGGTGATCACATGAACCACTACACGAAGTTTCTCATGAATTTGGCGAATATAGATGTTATGATTGAAGATGAGCATATGGCATTGTTGTTGTTGAGTTCCTTATCTGACGAAGAATATGAGACTTTCGTCCTTACTCTTATCAATGGGAAGACATCTCTTTCGTATAGTGAGGTCACCGCTGTACTTGTGAACTATCAGCTTCGAAAGAAAGATAAAGAGTCTACAAGTGACACAGTAGCGGAGACGTTGGTTGCAAGAGGGAAGAATTCAAATCGAAAGAATTGGAAGTCACAATCTAGAGTAGGGCATCCTACAGTTGGAAAAGATCAGTGTGTTTGATACAAGAAGACTGGTCATTGGAAGAAAGATTGTCCAAAGCTCGACGAATGGATGAAGTATAAGCAGAAGGGAAAAGGGAAGCAACCATCATCAGAAGCAAACATCGTTATATCAGATGGTAATATTTTTGATACTTCTATTTATTCGCTTTCTATCAGTCCTACAGGTAGCTATTCGGAGGAATCTGAGTGGATGTTGGATAGTAGTGCGATCTATCATGTGTGCCCTAGAAAGGAATGGTTCTTTAGTTTTGAGAAGCTGGATAGTAGTGTGATGTATATGGGTGACAACCGTGCATACCAGATCCTTGAGATAGGAATAATTCGCATCTAGATGTTTGACGGGACAGTCAAGGAGTTATATGGTGTGAGATATGTTCCTTCCTTAAGAAAAAACTTGATCTCAATTGGAGCTTTGATTGGAGAGGGTCTGAAGGTTCGTGTTGAGGACACGGTTCTCAAGATCATGGAAGACTCTTTGATTATGATGAAGGGCGTCAGGAGGAATAACCTGTACTATTTGATTAGAAGTTCGGTGACAGGTAGAGAGTTGGCGACTTCTGTTGATTCGACTAGACTACGGCACTTGGAGCTTAGTCATTCCAGTATTGATTTAGAGATGGGCGCACAGACTTGCAATTTGAAGTCCAGTGAATATTTTAATGTGAGCAAGAAGACAGATGTGAAGTTTGGCACCTCTATTCATCGTACTAAGGGTCTTTTAGGTGGAGTTCATACGGATATTTGGGGGCCTTCTAAGGAGACATCATTGGAAAGTAATAGATATTTAGTTTTTTTGTTGGTTATTGTTCTAGGCATGTTTGTGTTGCAACCAAATTTCCTTTGGATAACGTCCTAGTAGTCTCCAACAGATTGAAAAAGTATGAGATTGACAAAAAGGTGAAGGTACTTCATTCTGATTTTGGTGGGAGGTATAAGAGGGACTTATTTTTGCATTCGAACCGAGCTCACGGCATTTTGAGACACTTCGGTGAAAAGAAAATCTTGGAACAACAAGATGAGATGGCCGATTTGCTAAGTTATTCCTTACTGGATGAGGATCGATATTTGATGTCGAGCATTAATTCTGGTATTAAGGCTTTAACATATTTGGATCATCTTGGTCATAGGTTGTCGACTGCTGTGATTGGAGGTAAAACTCTATTAAATGTTTAGTCTGGTAGTGTCACTTCGCTTGAGGCTTCACTGAGGGAGCTAATTGACTCTCATCAGGTGGAGAGCTTTGGACAGACCTTAGATGTATCGCATCGGATGGAGAGTGATACTACCCCATATTGGATGGAGATTACTCCACACACTTCAGATCATTCTGCATCGTTTGGGATTCCAGCTAAGGTGATATAGTTAGGGGATCATTTGCATTTAGGTGCAAATGATGAGTTGGTTGATTCGAATGTAGCTGGTGGATATGATTTGGATACGACCATTGGTTCACCTCAGGTGGAGGTGTTTGATTTGTTTCACTTTGGGGTCATTACGAGAGCTATCAGCCGTAGATTCGTTGATGATGTTAGAGAAGGGTTGCGAACTCTTCTAGTTGATTGAGGGTCTATGGAGGCCATTTGATGAACTACGGGCTGCTTGATCCCTTGTGAGAGGGAGTACGTAGGCAGTCAATTTGATACAGTCGGTTTGGTGAGTTGATACTGACATTTGGAGAGTGTTCGCATTCTCGTTTGGGTCTCGACTTGTTGTGGATTGAGTCTGTTGTCGTAGTTTTGTTCCATTTCATACTAGACGCAACAAATGAGACGTTTGATTTGGTTGGTGTCGACTCAGTTTATAAAAAACTTCGGCGAGGTGAAGAATTGTGAAAACGGTGAAAGAATTGAGGAAAAGAATTGAGAAAAACGTGACAAATAAGCAAGACAAACTCCACCACACCCTGGTGTGATATCTGCCATACCCATGTGGCAGAGTGTGACAGAATCTGCCCTATTTACCATGGGTTTGGTGTCTGCCACACCCTGATATCACAGAATCTATCATGTTTACTATAGGTGTGGCGTGTGTCACACCAGGGTGTGGCAGACTCATTTTTAGAATCCTAATCTATTTGAGATAGTGTTTTGTTATAAATATAGCCACGTTTTTAGGGTTTTCTATCGATTGATTAGGTAGT
The DNA here is from genome assembly GCF_001876935.1 of Asparagus officinalis. NCBI lineage: Eukaryota > Viridiplantae > Streptophyta > Magnoliopsida > Asparagales > Asparagaceae > Asparagus > Asparagus officinalis. Next base: position 9,348,943 of record NC_033803.1, on the reverse strand, counting down.
TTGAAGGTGATTTTGAGCACAGAAAAGAGAGATCTTTCTGAGCAATTTGTTTGAGGGTTTAGTTGAAAAGAGAGATCTTTCTGAGCAATTTGTTTGAGGGTTTAGTTTGAGAGATTTGAGAGATTTGTTTGAGATGTTAGTTGAGTGATCTTTAGTTTGAGAGATTTGAGAGATTTGTTTGAGATGTTAGTTGAGTGATCTTGTAATCTCTACTTTGTACTTTCTTTCTCTATGGTGGAAACCCATCCCTTTTTGCCCCGTGGACATAGGCAATTTGCCGAACCACGTTAAACTTTTATGTTTGAGTTGGTGCCGTTATTTTGGATTGTTTTGGCTTTCTCTCTCAGCGTTTGTGTTTGTTCCGCTACGCACAACATGTTTCTATGAGAAGAGTTGCCCTTGGATTGATTTTCTTCATCGTTCTTCATCAAGCTTTGATTCTATCCTTCAAGGGACAATTTGTTTTATTCAAAGGGCTATAAGATTGTTCCTATTCTGAGCTTATTTATTTTGTGTTTGCTTTTACTTTGAGCTTCTTTTGCGATGTACTCAAGCCGTTGAGTCGAGGGTTAGAACTAGCTGGGGCTAAGAGTTACCTATTGTGGAGAGTTAGATTAGACGATTAGTTTAGGATAAACTAGAGTTTATGTGTTGTAAGCCTACTACATTAGGTTTGTGATTCAAGTAAACTTTTTGTATAGTGAGGATCCCTTCACAAGAACGAAGAGTGGACGTAAGATTGTTTATTCGAACTACTACAAAATATCGTGTGTTCTTGGTTAGTTATTTTTTGTGATAGATATTTTGCTTTATATCATTTATTGCTTTTATTTGTTATTTTTGTTACATATTCCATGTTTTTGTGAAAAACAGAAGTAATCCTGTTCGCCCCCTCTATGCTTGCATCTTAGATCTAACATACTTCTCACATGATGAATAAGACATGGAGTATTTTGGCTTGAGTTGAACGCTATGTATTCTTTTGAAGGGATTGATCAAGAATGACAAGTAAAAAAAGAGGGTTTTGATAATAACTAGGTTTTACACCTGGGGGTGTCACACCTAAGGACTTCACACCCCAAAGACACTTCATTTGTCAACCAAGCAATTCACATGGTCAAGAATTCCATAACTCTATTTTTTATTAACCATCAATGTATATTCCTTATGGAGGATTATATCTCTTATTTGTAGAAAAAGAAAGTAATTAAACACTTCAGAAAGTAAATAAAAATCCTGATCAAATCAAATCCCAACAAAACTAATGCAGTCAAATAAAATCCCAACTTAACTAGAAAGAGATCTCAAAATCAATGGCAAATGAAAATTTCTAACTATAATAAAATATTATATGAAATCAAATCAAATATTACTGAAATAAAACTTATTATAATAGATCTTAAAATCTTCTGATGGACAGCCCACGAACGTCCTACATAAATACTCCTTTACATGTATACACACACCAACTTTTTTTTAGTCTTGGAAGAATATTCTAGGTGATTTGGGTTTAGTGTGCTTTTACAAATTAATGGTGTCATCATTGTACTAGTGCACTTTCTATTGATGATCCACGTTAAGCCTTCTCCTTATCATGTTTCTATGCTTTGTTTCGTACAATATCTATTATCTATGACTTTTTTTTTGGATCTTTGACATACACAAATTTTCTTTTGGTCGTTAATGGATTTGAATACTCATACTTTTCATATTCGTCTGGTTAAATTTCAGATTCATATCATGTGTTTACTAGCTGTGATGGTCTGCTATCTCTTCTTGATAAAGTTTATTGTAGCTTGTCTATGCCTCTTTTAAACTGAGATGACAACTCTATTCATTTAGAGCGTATAATGATTTCTAACATTTTGAAATTTTAATACTGTCCATTGCTTTTCATTTACAGCATGCTGAAAACACTCGACAGATACCAAAAATGTAGTTATGGAGCACCAGATACCAGTGTACAAATACGGGAGAATCAGGTATAAACATAAGACTACTATCTGAATTATTTTAAACTGTAAAATTAGCTTCAAATTTTAGTTCTGCAGGCTTTTACGCTCTGGAGAGTTAAAAGTCATGACTACATTTTAGTTAGTATATTTTCAGCGCAAATTTTGTTCCTATCATTGATCACATAAAGTTTTTTTACAAGTTTTGAGTGTCTCTTACTGATGTGTCAAAATTATTTCCCTAATGCAGTTTGCTCTTCTGATATAATCTTTTGCTTTTCCGATATAATCTTTCTGATTGCATAATGCAATTTAGAGCTGATTATAGTTAGAAGTTCAAAAATGATTAGGAAATCATGAGCTAGAAGCCTAAATCTGATGATTGGGCGCTCATCTTTAAATTTTGCCATGCACGTTGGATATTTCTCAGCAGATTTGGCGATTTTCTTGTCATGTCACTAAAGTCTGTATAAAATGAATTCCACACGCCTCATTTACCAAAAAATCTATGCTATGTGACGTGTTCATATTATTCATCTCAAGCAAGCAAAAGGAACAGAAAAAACTTCTCATAATAATTAATAAATTATCAGGTTCAGCTAATTCATAAATAAATATGTAATTTACCTGGCTAATGTCTAGTATTTTTTTCGTTTACACATTCCTTTCCGTTAATACTCATCTCCCTGATTGTAGCTAAAACAAATAGTGAGATATGAACTGTGAAAAATTAAGAGCAACCATGCAAATAACTTCTCATATATTCACATAATGTATCAATAATTTTCAAATTTAACAGTTTACAACATAGGTAAAAACTTGTAATTTTGAATGTCATAATGTTCTTTTAAAAGCATAGCGTGTCTTTTCTACCAATTATATAGATGACGCCGATAATGGACCCCTTGAAAGTTGCGGGAGAAGTTAAAACTTAAGACTAAAGTTGTCCTATTAATAACTGTATATTATAATTTATTCATACTGAAAAGGCTTTATATCTATAAATTACTCTTGTTTCTTTCTTCATTCTCGCTACCACCAATTTAATTTCATAAGACATTGGAAAATTATTGATTTTCAACGATTCCAACCATTGTAGGGGATGACCTACTTCAATACTTTGATTTGAGATATCATTACGCTTGATGTGCACGATTATTTTTTCATGTAAACTGCGTAATTAACTGATCTTTGGTCTTTAGATGCTACAAAGTAGCCATCAAGAGTACTTGAAACTTAAAGCACGAGTTGAGGCTTTACAGAGATCTCAAAGGTAAAATGCCAGGCAAATTATATTGTCAGGAGACCTCTTTCGTAAACCGACTTCTTAAACTGAAGGCTAACACTAAATTTTTTTAATTATCATGGCTGTAATAATTACAAATCTAGGAATCTTCTTGGTGAAGATCTTGGGCCATTGAGCAGCAAGGAGCTCGAGCAACTTGAAAAACAACTTGATTCTTCACTGAAGCAAATTAGGTCTACACGGGTATTGAGTTTATTTCCAAAAAGAATTTTCCTTATCGAAACAACTATGTTTACAAAACTAAAAAGTTTGTTTGTTCGTTTGCAGACACAATACATGCTCGATCAGCTTGGTGATCTGCAAAGAAAGGTATAATTTAATAATAATAATAATAATAATAAGATTCTTGAAATTTCTAAGTACAAGTCTTACTCTACCCTTAAATTTATGAATGTTTCATTCTTCTAAACTATAGCTTCCTTCCATTTGACAGGAACAAATGTTATGTGAGGCTAATAGGAGTCTGAGAAAACGGGTATGTAGGCTCTCTCACCTCAATTTGAACCTGGCTTAAGCTTGCTTGTGTTTTAAAAAAAAAATAGAAATTGAACTATACTGGTTTAAGGGCCGATTTCTGAACTAAAAAAAAGCCGGTTCAATTCTTGCCCTCAAACAGAATTTTAGTCCTTAACCTGGTCATTTCCACTAACCTGTTTATCGGAGAATTGCTAGACATGCCCTTAAATTTCACAGCAATGACCAAAATATTTCAACCCATACTCCATCTCCTGCTCCAAGTTGGCATCCACGTACTGGTTCTGATTAAACTGCATGTATGTCATCTGGGGTCAATCAACATTTAGAAATTGCTAACTGAATTATCTCAGTATGCGCAGTTGGAAGAAACAAGCCAGGCTAATCAGCAACAAGTCTGGGAGGCCAATGCTAATGCAATGGGATACAGCCGGCAGCCGAGCCAACCACAAGGGGAAGAGTTCTTCCATCCTCTTGAATGCCAGCCCACTTTGCAAATTGGGTATATTTCCATAAACTAGTGAAGATTTCACTTTTTATCCTCTTGAATGCCAGCCCACTTTGCAAATTGGGTATATTTCCATAAACTAGTGAAGATTTCACTTTTTTAACTTCAAACACTTTGTCATACATTCCAAATGTGACAGCTTTTATACGTACCGTCATGATTCACATTCATTGCTAGTATAAACAATAGAAGTACTAATTCAGGTCTATAGAATTCTACAAGCAATTATTAAGCACGATTAATCTCGTAACCATCTGACATATGTTGAATCTAGTAGTTTTAGAAATAGATGTCTTTTATGCTTTAGCAACTGTTAAAATTTTATGCTTATTCAGGTTTCAACCTGACCAAATGCCTGGCCCTAGCGCGAGCAGTTTCATGCCTGGATGGCTACAATGAATAAACTGCTCAAATTAATTTCTCTCATAATTCGGTGGGAAATGGAGAGAAGAAAAGGGTGACAATTTTGATGCAGTAATCATAATGCAAGTACAAACTTTGCAACTGTATCCATTTGTTATTGTGTTGCCTGTTCATGTATGAGTTGTGTAAGTATTTCCTATTTTGATTATGCCATAAAGCTATCAAACGCTGTATAATGCATAAGTTGTATCCAAGTCTTTTGCTTCTATTATTTGCGCCTCTCTTGCTTCTATTATTCGCGCCTCTCTCTCTCTCTCTCTCTCTCTCTCTCTCTCTCTCTCTCTCTCTCTCTTTCTCTATGTATCAATAATGTATCTATTATTTGAGATGTTGAATTTTCTTTTTTCAACTTGAAAAAGTTGGAAGTATTTGGAGAGTAGTTCTATCTGTGGGAACATGGGAATAGCATTTTGGATCACGACGTCGATTTAGTTGATTTAAGAGAGACAGCGGGCCTTAGAAACATTGACAAGCTTAGATGTCCTGTGTCCAACCACAAACAAACGTGATTGATTAGATGGGCCTTTTTCAGAGAGCCCAAGGATAATTTAACTTTATGCCCATTTAAAAGTCCTATTATTTTGACACACACTCCAATCTTTCGCTCCCAAATAAATAATTAAGATTCTGACATATTTATACTGCTAAAGAATTTATTGATTTGTATTTTAATTTCGCAAAGATTATTACTTGAATTTTAATTCAATACGAGCTGGCTGAAAATTATATTCATTGTATAGTATGTACACCAGGGAAGCAGAGAGAGTAAGGGTAAAACAATATTTATTATTATTATTTTAATTCTCATTTTACACTCTTTATGTATTCATGGCGTCCTTAAACTTCATTATCTGTCGTCCTTACCGTAAACTAGTATAAATATATGAGTATTGATGTTGTTTAACTTGGTAACCAAAAAATATAGATTGTTGATCTATATCTAAAATCTGGCCTTCTCCAGATCTAGAATAGGCTGACCAATGCTTTCATTAATCTCTTGATATATGTATTTAAAATTTGATAAAATCTTTATAGAGATTTTATTTAGATACTTTATACGTATCAAGTCACGTGCAACATTATCCAATTTAAAATACTGAAATTTTATATTCGTACTGATAGTTTTCGAACCTTACATCATGACGTTGCCAAACTCTCACGTGTTGGATTTCGAAAGCCAGAGCAAACATCCAAAAAATATATATACTCACGAAGAAAAACAGTTATCAATAAGGGCTGTTTGTTTGTCTAAAAAAAGAGGGAAATCAAAGAATAGGAAATGTATTTCTTAGAAATTTTATTTTGAGGTTGTTTGGTTAGAAAAAAAAGAAGGAAATTAAAGAATAGGAGATGAGATGAGATGAGTTGTCGTCATATTATTGGATGATGTGAGTGATTTTTTAAGAAAACTTGTTTTGAGGTTGTTTGGTTGGCTAAAAAAATAAGGAAATGTATTATAAGAAACTTATTTCCTATAATATGATCTTTTCTTGTGTTTGGTTCATTTTTAAAAATAAGAAAATATATGAGATGAGATGAGTTGTCATTATATTATTGAATGATGTGATCCACACTTAAGGAAATCAATTTCCTTATTTTTTTGGAGGAAATGGATGGAGATGAAAGTTTAAGGAGATGAGATGAGTTGTCACCATATTATTGGGTGATGTGATTGATTTTTAAATATGAGATGAGATGAGTTGGATGATGTGATGATAAAAATAATATTTTATTAGATGTTGGGTGATAAAAGTAATATTTTATTGGATGAGTTGGATGATAAAATAATATGTTATTAGATGAGTTGGATGATAAGATAATATTTTATTGAATGTTAGGGTAAGTTTTAGAGATGAAAATGGTTGAAAATAGGAAATGAGAGATTTCCATGCTCCCATTTCCTATTCTTGGTTTTTAGGAAACCAACCAAACAGCCCAATTCACAAAGACACGATCATCGAGATCTAAAATTGAAATAAATTTTTCTGAAGCCTATCCACCCAAAATCCCCCCCTCTCAACCCAATAAAATCCCTCCCTTTGATTCTCTCTCGCTCCTCTCTATTGTTTATCCCTCCCTCCACCGCTTTAAAATTAGGGACAAAAACTAGGGTTAGGGTTAGGGCTTCGGATTTTTCAAACGATGATGAACTCCAATAGCATCGACGACGACGACGACCACCAATCGAATCTCTTCTTCGAGCTCTGCTCTCTCCTCTTGACCCTCCTCAGATCGCCTCACCTCTCCGCCCCATTCTCCTCCGATCGCCATGCGCCGACGTC
>NC_033803.1:9278708-9341985 GCF_001876935.1 Asparagus officinalis | reverse complement strand
TTGCGTCGCTGCTGCTCGGAGCGTCGCTCGCGATGATGGTGTGCGGGTCGGTGACTTTTGTTATTGGGTTCATTTTGATGCCCTGGGTTCTTGGGGTTGTGATGGTGTTTTATTTTCTTGGGATTTTGAGGAACATTACGCGGTTTTGGATGGCCTTGTTTTGCCCCATTCGGAAGGAGATTTCAGGTGAGAATTTTTTTTTTTTTTTGTGAAGTAATGCGTATTTATGGGAGGCGCAACAAAAGAAAGAGTCTTTGTTAGAAATTTGATTGTTTTAAATTAATGGCTGGCTTGGTAACTTCATCAGTTGAGTGAATGTGTTCTTGTAGGTTCATTAATGCTCTTTTTGTCTCTTCATTTGTCCTTTAATTAGTAGAATTGATCGGTTCGCGTTTATTCATTTTTCGGAAAGTTAACAAATTCAGCACACCTACTACTTGTAGGATCCCGCATTGAAATATATCATCCCTTTCTTCTTTTTCTCCTTAGGATTATCCATGTTGCGGTTTGCATTTCGTTCTTGTAGGTTCGATTTTTAGTTGTTAGCTTGATTGTGCCTATGAATTAGATAAATCGGTTGTTGTTTTTTTGTGGGGGTGGGGGGCCGGGTAGGCTGACTTTGTTCAATTAGTATTTTAGCTTACGTAGGTAGATAAGGTTTTGTTAGATTTAATCAAGGAATATCTGATTGTGGTACCTTTGAGTTTTCATGCAATAGTTGAAGTCAAAGAAATGCATATCGTTCCTACCTTGTTGCATAAAAAGATCAGTGGAATGATTTTGTTGGAGACATATGGCTGAATTGAGTTCCCTTTTTCGAAGTTATGATTTTTGTGGCTATTTTCATGTGATAATGTGTAGTTCCAGATTAGATTTTCTCCCACACATGGCTTCTTTTTCTCCCCAATTATGGGGAAGAATAATATTAAGTTCATCTTTATAAGTTTTTTTTACATGTTGTTAATTAGTAGGTGTAAAAAATAATTTTCTGATTTAGATGGCTTGCTTGTTATGTAGATTGATATTATATAAGTTGGATTGATTTAATGAAGCATGACAATTCTATAAGTAAAGGAATTTCAGTTGGCTAAGGATGCAAGAACACATGTTATGGCATGAAAAGTCAACTCGTGAATGCACATCAGAGTGTACTCCTTTTATTGAGGAATTTATTTGAATGGGTCCTTTGAGCCTTATTCTCTTTGATAACTATCGTCTGTACTATACTTTCAGCTCTTGACATTGCATGAACCTTCACTTTATTTCTTATCTCGACCTTGTCTCCTTTGGTTACCCCAATGGTCTTGAAACGTCTGCTTACATTCTTCCCACTTCAGTGTGTACATGTTCTAGATTCAGATGAATTGATCATAGTGGAAAACCATACCTCTCCATATTTGGCATGGCAGGACACAATAGGAGATGGTGCTTAGAAATTGATCTGTCATCGCTTTCCATTCAGTCTTGATAGGATAGGTTGTGACAAGCCTTAGATCAGTGAAAACATGCAACCGTCCGTGTCAAAATGCATTTGATAATTTAGCAAAATAATTTACATGAACATTCACCCTGATTTTGTCATTTCCAAGGCTAACTACTACTTTGATGGACTGATTTTGGAAATATAAAGAATGAGATTCTTATAATGTTATCCAAAGATAGGTATTTCACTAGAAGACACATGAGCGCGCATGTAGATGCATGTGCTCATACATACACAGGCGCATTGGAGCTTCTCTGTATCTCTCTGTGTGCGCGCTCGTTCCCTTGCATGCATTGCGTACACGCACACAAATTGCTTATATTGAAAAGATAAGTACCTTTTTTTTGTTGAAAAGATATCATGAACATGAATATAGAACACTGACTATTTGGATAAACACAAAGAAGATGTTTAACGAACAAAAAAAGTTGATAAAGAGCACTAATACTATGTACTCTTATATTTTTCTGAAACATGATATAGGAAAGGTAAATACCTTTTTTTGTTGAAAAGATGTAGTGAATATAGAACACTGACTATTGGGATAAACACAAAGATGGTTAACAAACAAATATAGCCATGCTGAAGCTTCCTTCCTCTGCTCAGCCCAGAATTGAATTGGTGCGCATTGGGGGGGGGGGCAGTATCATAGATAAGTGAATAAAGTCAAGCTTTGTTTCATTAAATCACTTCCATTTGTTATTGCATAAAAAAGTCCTTAAATTTAAATGATACATAGACATTAGTAAAATTCAATTTATAAGTTTAATTTAATGCACTCGACGTTGAATCCATTTGAACAAAAAAGTGCTTAGTATATATAAAATTCAATTCAAGTTCGTTTATTTAAATACCGCTGCCGATGGATGGGTTGGAGGGGGGGGGGGGGGGCCCAAGACACGCATAAATAGATAAGTGAATAAAGTCAGCTTGTATATCTATTAATCATCTCCATTTTTTTTATTGCAATAAAAAAAGTCCTTAATTTAATGATACATAGACATTAGTAGAAAATCAATTCTAAGTATATTTAATTCGTCGATCATTGAATCATTTTGTAACAAAAAAAGTGCTTATATATAAAATTCAATTCAAATTTATTTAATCGCTCAGAGCGTGATCATTTGAAACACAAAGAAAAGTGATATATATATTATATATTTAGAATATATATATATAATATATATATATATATATATATATATATATATATATATATATATACTAAAATCACAAATGGAATAATATACATACTTAATAATCATTGGCGTGCTCATATAGATTCCCTAAAATCACAAATGTAACTTCTTTGCTTCATTTATGCACTTTCAATTATTACAAAATAGTGATTTTCCGTATTAGTCCCTTAAATATTTCATATATTGAAATCAGTGCCTCAAACCATTGAAATTGATAATAGGCCCCCAAAATAACATTGCTATTATGTGTCTCAATTCTCATAAGTGGCTTTAATCCTCCAATTAAGACCAGCACCACAAGATATATATCATTTTGGGTGATCTGAACAGCATTTTCAATAATTTGAGGGACTATTATCTAAATATTAAAGATTTAAGCTACTAATTCAAAAAGGCATAAAATATATAGATAATTTGAGGATTAGGGTATATGTGACAATAAGTAATCCTGGGGGGTGACTGCCCCAGCCCGCCCCCCTTTAAACCCATCCCTGAATGTGCTGTCGTCCTTGGCTATGATTCACTGCCAGATGTCACCGTCTTATTCTGTTCTAAGCACTTTGGAAGTGTTTCCTGCTCATCTTGAGGCTGCAATATGTGTATTAATGTATGTACATGTTTTCTAAACTAAGACACTATCACTGTGCATTAGAGAATCATCATGGTTGTTATCGTTGAAGTATTTGTTACAAAAACATATTGTAGGCAATACCATGTTGAAGCCCTTTTTCATTTTTATTTTACAGGAGGTATTTAACTAGGAAGACAGGATTAAGATGCTGCCATCATCGGTGTATTATATGTTTGGCATTATTCATTAGCTAGTTTCTTAATGACTTAGAAGTTATCAGGTTAATAAACACTGTCAGCAATTCTGAAACGCGCAAAACTATACTTTTTCAAACCAGCCAATAGAGACTTGAGTATTGCTGCTGCTGCCTAACAGTGTAAGGTCAGGTATGATATCTCATTTGTTTATTCTTTTATAGGCATGTGACACTTCGGGAGTGTGCCAAGTCTGTGATGCCCATAGTGCTCTCTATGCTACTAGCAAAATGAAGTCGTACAGAGGGTTGCATAATTTGTATAAAATGATTTAGATAATTTCTGCTGGATTCTGGTTATGACTTTTTTCACAGTAGTAGAAGTTAGTTATATTTGCACAAATCTTTGGCTGAAAATATTTGTTCTAAACTCCAAAAATTTGACCAGATTTTGTGCTTCAAAGTTACACTACGTAGGCAAAAATAATATGTGCTTTTATCTAAACGTCCTTTGGACGTACTCGACATTTTTTTAAGCCACTTAACAGAAGATGTCTGCAACTGTCAGGAACATGTCACCGCTTCAGGAAAATAGAAGTTGTGCTGATGTTTATTGCTACTGTAATTGTAATTATCTGATTAGTTGTGATATGCGTGCCAAAACTTAGGCAAAATCTATATCGTTGTTTGATAAAACACGACAGTCGCTGCTAACTTTTCTTAATCTTTCCTTCGCAGGTCAACTTTTCTCCAAACGCTCAGTTAATTTGGATCTATAAAGCAGTGAATGAGATCTGATAGCTCGAACGCCGTTGTTATTTCTTGTTTAGGTACAGTTTGCATGCCTTACGCCTTCAGGATTGCTCTCAATTATCCCTGATGATACAAATACATATATATATTGCTGATTTCTGCTTTTTGTTGTTCCCCGCTTTTTAGAGAATGTATTAGTGATTGTTCTTTCTGTTCTAAGACAGACGATGTATCATTTACCCGATGTTTGTTACAAATATGATGTTTTACTTTTTTTGTGAATAATTGTTTACGCGCTCTGAATTTTTAATTAATTCAAGGTTTGCAGGCCGTTTATGTTCATGCATTGCAAATACAAATTGAACTCGTAGTTTTTTCATATGTAAACGCTGGCTTTAGATAATTTTTTGGTGTGTTGGTTAGAGTTGGCGATATAAATGATGGTGTTTGTGGATGTTACCTGAACTATATTTTGGTTAATCTTTTCATGATTCGCTTGGTAAGGTAGAAGACCTCTAATTCTACAAGCTCTAAATTATGGGAATAGAGAGTTTTATATGTGATACCTATAAGCATGGGGGCTACAAAGGACAAAAGGATGTAGCGAGTAAAGGAGAAACTTTCAAGGATAGATGGTTTCAAATAGAAAAGCTCCCCTGAATCCAGGCATATATGAGGTAGTGATATAACAATCAATCTATTAAAGAATCAATTCATACAATAGAATTTGAGTTTGATACCTTCCCGCTATAGCCGAGTCAAGAAAGGAATCCATACCTAGCCCCACAATTGAAATTTTGTACATGCGAATATCTTCACTTTTCTTTTTTTTTTTTGGGGTATTTACTTCAAACACAAGGCTTAAAATCTCCTCCCCTTCAAGCAAATGTCATTACAAAATACGAGTGTATAAAGCATGCATCCCCTCAAAAAGCCACCTCCTCTTCCCACCACCACACCTTCCTCTTCTTCTTTTTTTGCCTTTACCATCTCTCTCCTTCCATCTTTTACTTTCTTACATCCTAAGCTTAGCGTCCCAAATCCTCCCATTATAAGAAGGGCCTTTCCATTCTTCCCAACAAGTTTCAAGAAAAGAGAAATATTGAGATGTCGACGGACTGGGGCCCGGTGATCGTGGCGGTGATCCTCTTCATCCTCCTGTCGCCGGGGCTTCTGTTTCAGCTTCCGGCGAGGGCGAGGGTTATAGAGTTTGGCAACATGGGGACCAGTGGGATATCCATCTTGGTCCACAGCATACTCTTCTTTTGTATTCTCACCATCCTCGTGATCGCTATTGGTATACACGTTCACGCTGCATAAAAGGAGATGGTTTTATCGAGGAACATACTTCAAAATTCTTTACTTGTTTCTTTATGTTTTTTTTTTAAATTGTGGAGAGAGTGATTGTTCCTTGTTATGATTGGATGGGGTTCTATTCATCATTAATTATGTGTTTGATGGCTACAAAATTATTGAAGGGAAAAAAAAAAATTCCATCATGCAAGTGTAGATGGAAGCATATGATGCGTTACGATAAGTGAAAATAAGGGGACTTGGAAAATATATCCTCTACTTTTGTATCCTCTTATTATTATTAATGATAGAGGAGTTCATCCTGTCCATCATTTTTTATTTTAACTTCCATTTTTGGGTTGAAGATCTGGCGCGCGTGTGGCGTGTTTTCTCACGGTTTTTGCAATTCAATTGCTCTTGTTCAAGTTTTGTGCAGCGTGTATTTTTTATTTTTATTGCGTAGTATTATCTGAAGTTATATGTAAGTGCAGTACAACATTAGAAAGAACGAGAAAGAGGCGTGGACTTAAATAGAAGTTGGAGTTAATACACAAGATGACCCCCTAAGATGTTGTTATTATTGATAATGAGTTCAAGTAAGAATCGCATGCTTTCTCACCAAAAAATAAAAAGTAAGAATTGTGCGTTAAAAGCACAACTTGCACGAGTGAAATTTTTTTTAGCGTCAGAGATTGAAACCTTTGTCCATGAAATGGAAGTTTATACGTATGGATCAAATAATGAAAAGAGGTATTGGAAAGATGAGATTATAATCCTTGTGTGGTCCTGCTGCAAATCAAGCCTGAGCAGCAGTTCTTCTTGATACCAACTAAAAAGTGTTTGCTTCATTAAAATAAATCAGAATGATGGATCTTATTTTCTTTTTGAGCTTTGTTCCAGGGACCCAAAATATGACACCAACAAGAGGGACATATGAGGTGTCCACTTCCTATTGTATAATAAGTTAGCCATTATTAATGATGCCAGCACATTAAACATTAGGAGGGGGACATCTCACTTGTCTCTCCTGTTCGTTTCATATTTTGGGTCCTGGAGATTTTTTTTTTTTCCTATTCGTATGGCTGTCAGATCTTATTTTCTTTTCTTTATTTTTTTTTTCTATTCATATGGTTGTTGGGCTTCTATATTCACTTAGACGTACTTTTTTTTCATCTCTATGCTTCCTCTTATATAAAGTCATACTAATTAAAATGTTGTACCTGAAAAGTAATACAGCTTTAAATTTTAGAGAAATCGTCAACAATCATCCTTATTGTTCCAATTTGCAATTTATACATGAAAATATTTAGAATTGTAATTTCCATTATATACAGCAAAATTTTAATCCTACCTTGTCCACTTCCAAGCAATAAAACAAACTTTATGCGTTTTCAAGAGCTTTCATGTGTAAAAGAAAAGAAATGAAAAGAAAACGGAAAGAAATGAAAAGCAAAGCGATGCAGAACAAAAAGGGCAATAAGGTAAAATGTATGGGGGCATGTTTTGGCTTATATTCGAAATGTAACACAATTGCCTAAAATCCGTAGACCATAATTTTATCCAAATGTAAAATTAATAATTCGAAGCTGACCACGATTGCTAACTTTCCAATCAGAATTTCCTTACAAAATCAAAGAACAAAAAGCGATTACTTATGCATCTATTAATTATGTGGAACACGCGCTGGTTACTGACTAAAATTAAAATTTTGACAAATCCCATTTTTACCTTACGTGAAAGGCAACCTCATCAAGATAACATATTCATCATATTATAAAATTTTGATGTTTGATAATGTTACAATTTAAACTTGAAACAAACAAAATATTACATACAAATTGTAGTATTCCGAATCCCAAAATATTAATGAAACAAACACCATTTTAGAAATCCCAGCGCACAACAAAACATCTATGGATTTCTATGATGAAATTCATATCTTAAAATTATAAAATTTGAAACAAACACCCCCTTAGAATATTTCCAATTTAAAAGGAAGCAAATTTTGTGTTGTTGAGACCGCACCCAGGAAAACTAGGGAGAAACGCTTCATATCCTTCACGAGCTATCTAAACGAAAGTGTTTAGATAGCTCACCACGCTCGCGAACGACGAGAACCACGTGAGCCTCACGCTCCTCAGAGTTTCGAAACTATCATATATTAATTAATTAACTTTCCCCCACCACCGACAACAAAAAAAAAAAACAAAAAAAAAACCCACAAGTTGTTCCGCAGGACCATCACACAGACACCACCGGCATCATCATCATCATCAAACCTACCAAAACTAGCCCTGTTAATTACAGCAGCAGCAGCAGCAGCAGCAGCAAACGCAGAGGAACCTAATAATTAGCCGTCGATCTGGACTTCATCCGGCGTAGATGTGGAGGCGGAGGGCGAGGATGATGATGGTGTAGAGAGCGAAGAAGATCAGGGTGTGTACGGCCACCGCCTTGCCGTTGGTCCTCATGTTGGCGCTGAACCGATCCGGAGAGAGAGAGAGAGAGAGGGGTTGAAGAGAGAGAGAGAGAGTAAAGTTAGCGAGCGGAGATAATAAATGCGGGACAGCGGGTGCGCGCGCGTGAGTTGCACGTGAGAATATTAATTTTGCTTTCTCGATCGAAAAGTTGGCGTTCGGGTGCTGATGTACGTGGGGCCAATTTTGTTGGGTTGGTTTCTCCGAGAGAACGCGGTGTTTGGTCGAGCGCGGTTGCGAGCGCCTCTCGCATCAGTTGCGTCCAAATTTTTAAAAAAAATTCCCAAAGAATCCAAAATATGAGACCAGTAGGGGGACATGTAAGATGTTTTCTTCCTATTGTATAATGAGCTGGTCATCATTAATGAGTAAAGAACTGTGTACTTTCTCGGGAAAAAAAATATTGTCAAAAGTGTAACTTGCATGAACCTGAAAAACTTTATAATGTCCAATTTTAAGGTGAAATCAGAACTTTGTTGGCAGAGTGGAAGTTCAGAGTTTATTTAGTATGTAAGAAAATGGTGAATTTGTTGGGAGATCAAAGAATGGTTTTTTTTTAACCAAATGATATTTAATAATCGAAAGAGAGATTGGGGAAAATTAACTTCATATGTTAGTTTATATCCTTGTGCATTCGGCTGCCAGGGGAAATTATGAATAACAATCTCACTCTACCTCCATATATGCTGTTCCTCAAACATTTTTATTATAATAAATGGACATGCAGTGTAGTCGTAAGTTGAACAACAGTAAGTTTAGATTCCAAAGTTCCAAAATAAAAATAAAACAGAGTTTTTGTGGTGATAAGACGTAATTAGTTGGAGACCAATTAAAATGCGGTCCTTAAAAAATAATATAATTGCATGTCTTATAAACAAGCTACTACTATAAAAACCGTTCTGTTAGTCTAAGTGTGTAGACCCGAAGCTGCAATCGAAAAGACAAAGAAAACAGACAGAAGACTGTACGGTCGACCGCAATGGCAGATCCGGTCGACCGCGTGTATTGCAGGAAACTGAGAAGAAACTTTCGCTCTGGCCGGTCGACCGGAGTGGTCTCTGCGGTCGACCGAGATCGTGCACAAGACCCTGTAGGATTTCGTCGTTCTGACCGGTCGACCGACTTTGGTAAAACGGTCGACCGCGACGCAGATTCCCTGTTTCCTATTTTATTTAGGAATCCTGTTTGGCTGGGGTTTGTTATAAATACCCAAACATTTTTAGGGTTAGTAAGACACGAAAAAGAGAGCTTTTTGACTGTAAAAAAGAGAGAGAATCTCAGAGAGATAAAACCCTAGTTTGAGAGCTTGTATTTTTCTTCAATTAATAAAAGAGATTGTGTGGTGTGGCTCCCGAGGACGTAGGCACGTTGTCGAACATCGTTAAATCTGTGTGTTTGTCTCCTTTACTATTCTTGCAAGGTTAGATCTTTATTTATGGTATTATTCCTACTTTCCTACTTTTAACACAAGGTACGGAAGGGCAAGGGTTCGATTGATTGTTTCGAATCCCCAACACGTTCATCCTTATAGTTGATAAAATTTTGGGAAAAAAAACTTTTTGACTGCATAATTCTTTCCATTATCAAAATCAAGTAAAGAAAATCCAAATTTTAATTTCTAAACTTCACCACAGAACAATATGTGTACAAGGAAATGTTAGCGCATCCTTCTTCTTCCACATGAAGAATGGAAAGCTAATAATTAGATGATGAAGCAAGACAGAGATGAGCGGTAAGAACATGACAACCCACTAACACTGGGCCCCAATCTATAACCCCGTCTCTCTCCTCTTTTTTTATTTCTCTCTCATGTTCTTGTTCTTTGAGAATGTGGAGAGAGATTTAGAGCAAGAAATAAGAAGTTGTTGCTCACATTTATCTATAGGGGAAGAAATAATAAGAAGTTGTTGCTCACATTTATCTACTGCATTAATTCATTGGATTTTTGTTTTGTTTTCTTTTATGGGATTTTTCATAAATATTAAATGTCCTCGTTCTGACTATGCTGTGCCAATCTAAGCTAGAGCTTTTAATGTTTTATTTATTTATTTATTGTTTGTATTATTGTTATGATATTTTGAAGTCGTCAAAGTACAGCCTTTCGCTAGCAACGGATAGGTGTTCCATTACGTGCACCGCTCAAATCGAATTGACAGTCAGGACCACCAAGAATCCCAGCTTAGCCGACTCGCCGAGTCGACATCTCTTTAGATCGACTCGAATGTCGGTGTTTATCGGTCCTCTTGTCGAAGACGACTCGCTAGGAGCCCACTCGACCAGTTATTCGACACCTTATAAGGTCGACTCGAAAGGCGTTCCTTCTCGACACCCCTCGCTATAAGCTAAAAGACAACTTTAGTCTTGAGCCTCCTCACAGACAGCATGTCAGCATCACATTAAATGATTGGTGGATGCCATCATTTCTTTAGCCTCGATAGTCTTCGTGACATATCGGACCACGTCGGCACCCTTGTACCCTCAATCACTTCGTATTAAATATTGAGGTGACCTCTTCTTCACTCATCGATCGATATTTGTAAAGTATGTGCTGACCTAGCTGCCATCCCATACTCATTTGCCATCATCCTGTACTAAGTCGAGATTACCATTCTATTCTTTTTCCACCACTATAAATAGAGATACTATTCTAAATACCAGGGCAAGCAAGCAATATCTGAGAATTCCACTGCACTACACTTTAAAACTCACACAGTTCATTGTTTTCTCACTCAAGTCCGTCAACTGACTTGATCATCGAAGGAACAACGGGGGAACTAGTCCCCGTCCTCTCACGAATTGCTATCTATGCAGGCTGAAGCTACTCAACTCAAAATTAGATATTCGAAAAAGTTAGCGACACCCTCATCAACCTCACCCCCATTATATTATTTGTGTGATTATTAACATCAACAGTTTGGCGTCCACCGTGGGGCTTCTTTTTTTGAGCAAGTACGTCTGATTTCGAGTATAGAGCTGATCAGTCTTACCCTGAAGGATCACAGCAAAGCTACATAACTCAAGTTCAGGTTGAAGAAACAGCTCAGCAGATCTCTCAATCCCTCCAACGGCAACTCTCTACCTTCACCAGTGAGCTTCTCAGCCGGTTTCCACAACCACAGCAAGCTACTTTCATTGTCCCTCCGCCTTGTGAAGACGAGCAGTCGGAGACTCACCCTCCTTCTAAAGCACATCGGATAGTACCGCCTCGGACTCCTCATGCTACTGCCAAGCAGCAGAGGGATCGCGTCGAGTACGCGAACCCACCGCTGCATCGGTCGACTCACCCCGAGGAACCTCACCAACGTCTCCTCCCTGATCTTGAAGTCACCGACGAGAGTCCTGACCCTAGTCACCTTGGGGATCACACTAGGGGAGCAGTCTCTAAGACTCTCCTCCATCACCATGCCTCTTTGGCCCCCTCTACTACCATAGAAACCCATGGATACGATCGGGTGTACAGACCGGTTGCAGAAGCCATGAGGGAAACACCACCCTTGCCGATGACCTCATGTGGAGTTCATCGGATGCCTAACGTGGAGAAGTATAAGGGTGTGGGAGACCCCTGTTTGTTGAAAATATTGTAATAAAAAGAAAGAAATATTTCTGATTTGTATTCTCTCAATCTCAATTACAATTTAGATTTTCGATTATAAAAAAAGAATTAATCTGAATTCTCCCATTAGTTTAAGTCTGGATTCTTCACGGTGGCGATGGAGTACCTCCCTCGAATGTTCGCGTCAAGTTTGCTCTCTGTTGACGATCCGAACGTCTTGTTTTACTAGAACGTGATCTTCTTCTCATGATTTGACACTATAGAGAACTTGCAAAGCAAGTGTTAGAACTCTGAACGAGTTTGAAACTCTATAAAAGAGTTGGTTTAACCGAATTCGGTTTGTAAGCCAAGGACAAAGAAAGCTCTTGTTGCCGAAAATGCTCTAAGCTCTCCCAAGATAAATGTTGCTCTCCCTTAAAGATGATCTACCAAAAGATCTCTTCTTTGTTGCTGAAAAGAGGATTAATCCAAGAGTCCGAACTCAATTGAGTTTCCTGCTATTTATAAGAGATTAAGGAGCATAACTGCCCCCTTAATTCGCTCCTAAGTGGGGCTGAATTGAGTGTAACCGTCCCCTTAAACAGCTCCCTAAATCATGGGAAAAACAGTTTTGAAACCGTTCAGTTCGTGCTTTGAACAAGTCAAATGCTGAAAAATAGCGTTCAGGACCCGAACTCTGCGTTTTAGACTTGAAACGCAGAGTTGGGCTTATTTTGATGGCTGAACGCACAGTTCGCGCTGCGTTGTAAATCTGAAATGCAGAGGAGGGACGAAGAGATGAACTCTGCATTTTGAGTCCGTGAACTCTGTGTTTTTAACTGGAGCGCTAGGGATGACCTCTGCGTTTTGACTCTAAAACGTGGGCATGACCTCTGCGTTTTGATGTTGTAACACTGGGATAACCTCTACGTTTCGAGGTTGTAATGCAAGGATGACCTCTGCGTTTTGAGGTTGTAATGCAGGGATAACCTCTGCGTTTTGAGGTTGTAATGCAGGGATAACCTCTGTGTTTTGAGGTTATAACACAGTGATGACATCTGCGTTTTGAGGTTGAAATACAGGGATGACCTCTGCGTTTTGAGGTTGAAATACAAGGATGACCTCTGCGTTTTGATGTGAAGAGACAATCAATTTATGGTCTCTTTTGTTAGAGCATTGCAAAGACTATCATCTTGTAATTTTCATCTTGGCTCCTTAAAAATATGAGAGTCGTCAGATTGTAATTCATGATGTTGATTGTGAAGACTGTTAAACTAGAGCTTTCATCGGTTGTTGTGAAGGCCGTCAGATTGTAACCTTCATCGATCTACATAAAAGTCTTTAAATTATAGCCTTCTGGAAGTCGTCAGATTGTAACTTCCATCATTGGTGTTTGATGGGGATCAGCTATCTGCAGTAATTTTTAGACAACCTACAGAACCCCCTCCAAGCACGTCCAGAATTATTATGATGTGATGAGCATGCTCTAAGTATCAGAAGTGGTTATCTGCGGATGCTTTCCCATCACTCTATCAGGGAGTGCCAAGATTTGGTGGAACGCCCTCGAGAAGAAGTCCATTAGCAGCTTCCAGCAACTCAGTCGGAAGTTCATCCACCACTCCCTGGCTGATACCAAACAAAAGTTGTCCCCTTATGTGTTAATCCAGATGAGGCAAGAGTCTGGAGAGAGCCTTCAAGCCTAGTTCAAGAGTGTTTGCGTCGAAAATCAGTTTCTTTGCAACTTCCGTTACAATCGTTTATTGGTTATAAATAGAAATAAAAGAGTGAGCCTTTTTATAAGACTTCTCTTTACAAGAGAAACAAACAGAGGGGATCTCCTAGAAATACACACATAGATCGTTTATCGGTCGCTGCTTGCGTGGGATATTTACCTGTGCTGGGGACACGCTAGCTCGTGGACCACAGATTCACAAATCCGGATTGATTGTGAAGAAGGCTCAACGTTCTTATTTGGTTTTAGAAATAAGAACAAAAGTAAATAACCTCAGTAAGGTGAGATTAATACTCTTCTCGAGATCAAAATAAGGCTTGATCTCAAGGGAAGGGGTGAAGGCCTGCAGATCTCTCGAAATCTTCCTCTTTATGCTGAAACTCGCCAAGATCTTGCCTTTTTTTCTCTCTGAATTTTGTGTCTCTCTGCTCAAAACATCAACACCTCGCCTAAGAATTTAGATCTCGCCCCTCCCACGTCCATATGCATGCTAGGGGATATTTGTAGGCTCCGGACGCCGTGTTTGCGGATAAGAATTCGTGATTTGAGTGTATCTTCAGTTAGAAATAACTTTCCCGTATTTAGGGATATTAACAAAGCAGTTAAGAAGTCAATAGACCGCACGAATCCTAAAAAATCCATCAGAAAACTCGTTGGGGGTACCCTCCCTGTGTGAGACACCTTGGTGTGTCTCGGGGGTGAGACACTATTTGGTGTCTCATCCCTCCCCTACCCCCCCAGACACACCCTTGTTTGTTGGAAATTTGAAGTAAAAAGACAATGAAAGAAAAATTAACTTGTATTTCTCTCAAAATCAATTACAATTTGAATTCCGATTAAAAAAGAGAGGAGAATGAATTTGATTATCCCCTTTGTTTAAAACTGGGTTCTTCACGGTAGCGATGGAGTGCCTCCCTCGAATGCTCGCGTCGAGTTTGCTCTCCGTTGACGATCCGAACGTCTTGATTCACTGGAACGTAGTCTTCTCCTCACGATTCGACGCTGTGGAGAACTTGCGTGGCAAGTTTGAATATAACTCTTAACGAGTTGATAACTCTGAACGAGTTTTAGAAGAACTTGCAGAACAAGTTTTGAACTCTGATCGAGTTGATAACTCTGAACGAGTTTGACCTCTTGAAAAAGAGTTGATTTGAACCGAAAGTCGGTTCTAAGCCAAGGGAATGCTCCAAGGATTTTGTTGCTGCCGAAAGCTCCCAGAATTCCCCCAAAAGGTCAGCCGAAGATCTCTTCTTTGTTGCCCCAAAAAAGAAGGATCCAAGAGCCCCGAACTCAGTTGAGTTTCCCACTATTTATAGGGGATTACGGGTGGTAACTATCCCCTTAATCTGCTCCTAAAAATGGGTTGAGTGGGGGTGTAACCGCCCCCTCTTAAATAGTTCCCTAAATCATGGGGAAAACGGTTTTGAAACCGTTCTGTTAGTGCTTTGAACGAGTCAAAACGCTAAAAACAGCGTTCTGGGCCTGAACTGTGCGTTTCTAGACCTGAAACGCAGAGTTAGGCCTGAAAACGCACAGTTGGGCCTGTTTAAAGGCTGAAAACGCACAGGTCGTGCTGTTTTAGAGACGAACTCTGCGTTTTAGGCTGAAAACGCAGAGTTGGGCCTGTTTAAAGGCTGAAAACGCACAGTTGGTGCTGTTTTAGAGATAAACTCTGTGTTTTAGGCTGAAAACGCAGAGTTGGGACTGTTTAAAGGCTGAAAACGCACAGTTGGTGCTGTTTTAGAGATGAACTCTGCGTTTTAGGCTGAAAACACAGAGTTGGGCCTGTTTAAAGGCTGAAAACGCACAGTTGTGCTGTTTTAGAGATGAACTCTGCGTTTTAGGTTGAATACGCAGAGTTGGGCCTGTTTAAAGGCTGAAAACGCACAATTGTGCTGTTTTAGAGATGAACTCTGCGTTTTAGGCTGAAAACGCAGAGTTGGGCCGTAACTCTGCGTTTTGATGTTATATCACAAGGATAATCTCTGCGTTTTGAGGTTATAACACTGGTTCGACCTGTGCGTTTTGACTCTGTAATGCAGAGGCGAACCTTAGGCGGACTTGGCGAGCTTCAAGCTAAGTCCAATGTTCTGACGAAGTCCAGTCTTGCAGACGGACTTCAGAACATAACTTGCTGCGAAGAACATGTCATAACTTTCAAACCGTAAGTCGGAATTGGACAAATTATATATGAAAATCGGCTATCTCGACGAGACGGGGCCATCCGAACCCAGCCGGAGGCTTCGGTTTGCTTCCTCCGTTTCGCCAAATTTCTTACGGTTTGAGAGATATTTGCATTCTAATATGAAGAGACCGTCAATTTGTAGTCTCTTTTGCTAGAGCTTTGCACAGATCGTCCTCTTGTAATCTTCGTCTTGGCTCCTTGAAAATATGAGAGTCGTCAGATTGTAACTCCCGATGTTGATTGTGAAGGCTGTTGAATTGGAGCTTTCATCAGTTGTCGTGAAGGTCCTCAAATTGTAGCCTTCTGGAAGTCGTCAGATTGTAACTTCCATCATCGGTGTTTGATGGGGGATAAGCTATCTATTGTGATTTTTAGACAGCCTACAACCCTAGACTGTCTCACCTTGTCATTTCGTCGTTTCTCCCGTTCCTTTACTTCTTCTTCGCATTGGATGACATCTTCTGACTTAGATGATGACGTTTTTTGTCAGTTTTGAGCTTCTTTGCAATCTATAGTCAATTTTTACTACCTAACAAAGAGGTTCCATGCGAAGAGGGACATCGTAAGTTATGTTGTATGTTTTTGGTTTCTAGATTTGCATAGGTTGAAGTTGAGTCCAGTTTTTAGTTTCTGGGTTTGCACAGGTTTGGGAAGTTATGTTGTTGTTATTGTGGGTTTGCACAGGCTTGAAGTTGTTGATGTATAATCCCACCAAGTTTTGTACCTACAGCAGAGGGGGTCATGTTGTTGTGTCAAAGGAACATGCTTTAAAAGCTACATTACAAACAATGTATTTGCATCAAAATTAAAAAATGTACAACATTTCATTCGAAGAGTACATCATACACCGTTACATTTCCATAAAAGAGAGCATCTCACACAATTACAGCTTCATACTCATACTATTTACAACAAACAACCCTAAGCACAATACAACAACTCCTAAAACCAAAATTATTATCTCATACAATTTGACCTTATTCTTTTCAAGTTTGATCAGATCCTCACATCTTGTTCTTTCCATCTTCAGGTTTGAAATCTCCAATAAATAAGCACCAACTTCTCTTTGGTACATGCGTAGCTCTTCTTTAGTCTTAGCAATATCAGCATGACATTCTTTCTTCTCATTCTCACCACGTTCAATCAATTAATCCTTCAGTATATCATTGTTCCTCAGGTTCAAGATTTTTTCTCTTAATAGAGGGAACAAGTGAGATGCCACATTACACAATTAACCGTCAAACCATTCCCAAACATGACAACCACCATTCTAAAATTTAAAATTTAAAAACATACTATCAGTTATCAAATCAAACAAAATTTAAAACTTGAATATTCAAAAAAAAATTACCTTATAGTTTTGGCATCTGTAGAACCTCCTCTCAGGGTTTGCATCTATCATTGATGTATAGTAGTCACATTCTGCTCCACAAGAACAAATTTTTACCACGTATCTCTTTGTTGCTTCATTCCAATTTCTAATACAACTCAAATTGTTAAAACCGAAACCATGTCTGAAGTTTACTCCAGATCTATTCCAGTTTGAACCTGAACTTCAGCTTGACGAGGCCATGTTGGGACTGCCACTAACTTGAATTAGATTTCCTAGTTTTTGAAGATCTGAATGAAAGGGGAGGAGGCATGATCTCAAACTCTAATTTCTATTTCGTCCCCAATTTGAGCGTGAATGGAGAAGAGGAGATTTTCAACTAACTAGCGCGTCATTAACACCCTGTCATGTCAGCCTTCATGTTAGCATTAATTTTGTCACATGAGACACTCGCAGTTGGTTTTTGGCCGCCGGTGAGAAGAGTGGACCTTATGGACTAAAAAGCCGAGAAAAAAATACATTGTTATCACTGGATTTTTTAAATATATCAAACTGGCAAACATGGTCGAATAAAAACACCAATTCGGTAAATATACCCATATTAATATCTAAGAAGATAAAAAAGATATTTTAAAATATGTTGTTTGATGATTAAAATAGAGATTGGAGAAAATTAATGTCATCTCTCTGCCTCTATCCTTTTGTGTTAAGAGTAGCCAGCTGATCTAGTGCACAATCTATAGTCTCTATGGTATTAAACGTCTTTTTCCTAAGATTCAATTAGCTCAGATTTAATTAACTATAATTTTGTTCAGATATAATTGGTTATTAAATCCGTTGTAATTTTCTGGCTATGTTCCTAGTCATATCATACTCCCATTAAAAGCACGAGTTCGGAAAATCTTTTTTAGACAAATATACCCCTTTATAGTTTGAACTACCTTATCTATAATCATATTCTAATTTTCAATGGTCAATATTATCCTTCACTATTTTAAATATTTTATTTATATCTTAATCTATCCTAATCATAATCATATCTTATCTTAATCCTATGTGAATCATGTTTAGCTTAACAATTTAAAAAAACTAATATTAATAAAATATATAAAACATAAAAAATGATATTAGTTTGTTAAGATAAAGAAATTACAAGTAGATAACATATTATTATACATGAAGTATTGCAAAAAATCATAAAAAGTTTTAAAATTACAGAAAAGACCCTGAAAAGTTTAAAATTATAAAACTCATCCAAATGTCTCAAAACTTAAAAGAAAAAACATGAAATTAAAAAATTAACATCAGTTTGCAAAAAATTTAAAATTTATAGTTAACACATCAATGTCTCAAAAATTATAGAAACACCCTCAAAAGTTTAAATTACAGACAAGCACATTAAAATTTTAAAATTTTAAAACTTACAAACAACACAGATGAATTCAAGAGATTATCATGATACACTTAAAATTTTTGACATTTAAATTTAAATTTTTTAATTAACACCCTTAATATCTCAAAAATTATAGAAACACCTTCAAAAATTCAAATTATAAAAAGCTACCCTAAAATTCTAAAATTTATAAATAAAATAAGATGAATTCAAGATATTACCCTTAGACACCTAAAAAATTAAAATTTGCCAAAATTAACCTCAAATTTTTTAAAAAACTCCTTCAAAATTTAAAAATCGTAAAAAAAAACTAAATTTTCAAAATTTTTAACTAGCACACATCAAATTCGTCGATTGGTAGACCGCTAAAGTTTAATATTTTTTAAAATTAATCTATAGTTTTAATAATTGCAAAAGGCACACTCAAAATTTTAGAGTTACAAGAAATATACTAACATTTAAAAAATTACCATCAACACATGAAACATAGAATTTACAACTACCAAACTTAAAAGTAAATTTTTTAAAAAAATCTTTTAAAATTTTAAAAATTATAAATCACACCCTCAAAGTTCAAAACCACAAAAATGGGCTAAAATTTTAAAACTTGGCAAAGAAAAGTGTAATTGTTTGGTATTTTTCATATATATATATATATATATATATATATATAATTTAGGGATTTACTATCCATTTTCAGCATCTAAGAATAGTCTAAGTTGATACTGGTAAACAAAAACAATAAGAATTGATTAAAAACATCCGGTTAATGGATAAAATTTTTAAAAATATTATAGATTAAAAATTATCGGCACTATATAAATTAAAGTAATTTCATATAATTTTAGTAATAAGTTGGGGTAGCCAAAATACATTCGTAACATTAATTGATAGATGTTTAAATCCATAGAAATGATAAAACACTATAATATTATACCTTAGCATTAATTGATTTTAATTTAGAAACTTTAATCTTTGACGTTAATAATATTTATAGGGTAAAAGAATACAAGGAATTACATATGGAGAAACTATTAGAATATTTAGAGATAACTTTAAAAGAATTGAGTTATTTCCATTGCAAATGGGAAAGTGATGGAAATAAATCTAAAATTCAGAAAACGTCAATGAATCACTTGAATTGGCATTAACATAAGACATATCTATTAATGAAGCACTGAATGAGTTACATTAAAAAATAATTTAATAACTTTATCCTAATCAAAGAAAAAATCTCCATGGAAGACATAAGAAAAATTAGTAAGTATTCATAAATTCCATACTGTGTTCTTCAAATTAAATATTAATATTATAATCTAAGAGAAATTGGTAATGAATAATGCAGGTATTTAGTTTAGATCTTTATGGAAAATGACAGGGATAGAGCAAAGGTAATATTATTGAAATAACAGAAATTCTTATTGGATGCACATCAGAAGAATTCATTTTAGAGGAAAATAAAGAGATAGCTTCTAATTTATTTAAGTAATAAATTAGGAACACAAAGAATTTTATATATATGAAATTAATATTTATTCTCATTGAAATAGAAAAAAAAATCAAAGTCTATATTTTGAGCAGTTTGTGTTGAACGGGTTCGACCCTCGCGTTTTGATGTTGTAACGCGGATCCGACTCCAGCGTTTTTATGTTGACATACGGGGAGGGCCTCCGCGTTTTGATGTTGTAACGTGGGATCGACCCTCGTGTTTTGATGTTGTAACGCGGGATCGACTCCAGTGTTTTGATGTTGTAACGCGGGTTCGACCCTGGCGTTTTGATGTTGTAACGCGGGATCGACTCCAGTGTTTTGATGTTGTAACGCGGGTTCGACCCTCGCGTTTTGATGTTGTAACGCGGGTTCGACCCTGGCGTTTTGATGTTGGCACACGGGGAGGACCTCCGCGTCTTGTCTTGAAGAGATTATCACAAAGTAATCTCTTTTGTCATAGCGTTGCAAAGATCATTGTCTTGTAATCTTCGTCTTGGCTCCTTGAGAATATGAGAGTCGTCAGATTGTAACTCCCGATGTTGATTGTGAATGCTGTTGAACTAGAGCTCTCATCGGTTGTCGTGAAGGTCGTCAGATTGTAACCTTCAGCGATCTACGTGAAAGTCTTCAAATTGTAGCCTTCTGGAAGTCGTCAGATTGTAACTTCCATCATCGGTGTTTGATGGAGGATAAGCTATCTATTGTGATTTTTAGACAGCCTACAGAACCCCCTCCAAAGTTTTCGAAAGTTCGCGGTTGACTGGGACGAATTTTCGGAATACTTTGGATCTTAACTCTGATCTTAGAGCTGTTGATTCCTTGTTGTAAAGGAGCCGTTCTCTGTACTTGCTTTGAAGGCATCTTGGTTGAAGGGATTTGCCACGTAGGACCTTTGTGAAGGTATGCGTCATAATCCTGCTTCTGGGATGCGGGGGTGGACCCCTGCGTTTTGAATTTGAGACGCGAGGCTGACTTCGGCGTTTTAGATTTGAAACCCGGGTGTGACCTCGGCGTTATGATTTTTGTAACGCGGGTCTGACCTTGGCGTTTTTAAAGTTAGAACGCGGGTGTGACCTCGGCATCATGATTCTGACCTCGGCTTTTTGACTTGAGACATGGAAGTGGCTTTCGTGCATTTTTGACTAAGTTTTTGAAACTTGTCTTTAGCTTATCTGTTTCAAGTCTCGGCTCACGTCCATTAAGCTGATGGGCCTTTAAACATGCATAGGATTTTTGGCAAACCCTCAGCCATCAACGGATTTGATAAGCCTTTACCGACTACCGTTTGAGTCGGGCTAGCATATGGATTGTCTAAGTCCGTTCCACATGTAAAGTTGTGCTAAGAGAATGAACTCTCTTAGACTTGATGCTATGATTTTGAATACATAGACTTTGTCATTTTCACGGAAAAAGACTAACCGGCAACGCGTGTTAGGCGTAGGCTTATCCCTACTTAGAATTTGGGATAAAGTTCCCCATGCGCGTAAGGCATGAATTTTGGCGTTATTAATAACAACCTGCTACGATGTTGAATACGTAGACTTTTGTCCTTTTTTACGGTGAAAGACTAACCGGCAACGCGTGTTAGGCGTTGACTTATCCCTACTTAGGATTCGGGATAAAATTCCCCATGCATGTGAGGCATGGATTTTGGCGCTACGATGTTGAATACGTAGGCTTTGTCACTATTTCTTCCTGTGTTATATTTTTACTTGAAACACTGAAAGAAAATTGAAAACGCCAGAGGTGTAATATTAACTTGGCATGAATTTCCACTTAGAGTGAAATTCAGAAATTTTCTTTATTATCACTAGGATGATTTCAGAAAATCTTTAATCCGTTGGGGATTTCATAATGAAAACTTGTTATTCTTGTTGAAAAAGGATTAACAAGTTCATTGGGGGGTTTGACTGTTAGAGGTGTGATGTTAACCTAATAGTATTTTATGGACCTATCGCTCTATTGAGGAGAGTCGATAAGTGGATTTTTGTCAGAGGTGTAGTGTTAACGTGACAGGATGTGTGTTGCGATTGGAGCAACTTTGTGGACTTATCATCCTATTGGAGAGGATTGATAAGTGAATTTGTCAGAGGTTTAGTGTTAACATGACAGGATGCGTGTTTCGATTGGAGCAACTTTGTGGACTTATCATCCTATTGGAAAGGATTGATAAGTGAATTTGTCAGAGGTTTAGTGTTAACATGACAGGATGTGTGTTGCGATTGGAGCAACTTTGTGGACTTATCATTCTATTGGAGAGGATTGATAAGTGGATTGTTGTCAGAGGTATATTGTTAACGTGACAGGAATGTGTTGCTATTGGAGCAACTTTGTGGACTTATCATCCTATTGACGAGGATTGATAAGTGGATTGTTGTCAGAGGTATATTATTAACGTGACAGGAATGTGTTGCGATTGGAGCAACTTTGTGGAATTATCACCCTATTGACGAGGATTGATAAGTGAATTTGTCAGAGGTTTAGTGTTAACGTGACAGGATGTGTGTTGCGATTGGAGCAACTTTGTGGACTTATCATCCTATTGACGAGGATTGATAAGTGGATTGTCAGAGGTTTATTGTTAACGTGACAGGAATGTGTTGCGATTGGAGCAACTTTGTGGACTTATCATCCTATTGACGAGGATTGATAAGTGGATTTTGTCAGAGGTTTAATGTTAACTTGACAGGAATGTGTTCTTGTGACTTGCACAAGATTTTGGGAATTAGCGTCTCGCTGGGGAGACTTGCTAGGTGAGTTTATCATCAGGAACAATGAGTTTTGATACCTGTGATTTGAATTTGATTTTGAAGACTTAGTGTCTTGCTGGGGAAGATCACGATTTGAGCAATTTTGGGGACTTATCATCCTATTGACGAGGATTGATAAGTGAATTGTTGTCAGAGGTATATTGTTAACGTGACAAATTGGGAGTGATGCAAGTTGAATGCATACTCTGTGGGGATGATGATCGTCAGAAGTGTAATGTTAACTCGACGATGTGAAAGATTCGTTACTCTTAATCCAATGGATTCCAAGTAACCAACCCCCAGTCTTGATTAAGACTTAGCAGGGGAAGAAAAAGAGGTAGACAAGACACATCGCCTAGTGAGGCACTATCCATGAAGTCGAAATAGAGGCACATCACCTGGTAGGCCATTATCTGATGAGTTTGACTATCAGAGGTAACTGTTAACGTGATAGTTTTGTGGACCCGCCATCCTACTTGAAGAGGATTGGCAAGAGAATTTGGAGGGAATGGACTATCAGAGGTAATCATTAACGTGATAGTTTTGATAGACCCGCCATCCTATTTGAAGAGGATTGGTGGGGGAATTTGGAGAAAGCAGACTATCAGAGGTGATCATTAACGTGATAGTTTTAGTGGACCTGCCATCCTATTGAAGTGGATTGACAAGTTGATGGACTATCAGAGGTAAATGTTAACGTGATAGTTTTGTGGACTTGCCATCCTATTGAAGCGGATTGACAAGTTGATGAACTATCAGAGGTAAATGTTAACATGATAGTTTTGTGGACCTGCCATCCTATTAAAGCGGATTGACAAGTTGATGGACGTGATAATTTTGGTAGATTCTGTGGTTGACAGAGGTATTTTATTAAACATAACAACTCAGAAAATTTATTACTCATAATCCAATAAACTACCAATAAACCAACCCCCAGTCTTGAACAAGTGCAGGGGGAAAAGAGAAGACATGACACATCGCCTAGTGAGTCATTATCTAACGAGTTTGACTATCAGAGGTAACCGTTAACGTGATAGTTATTGGACCCGCAATCCTATTGGAAAGGATTGGCTTCAGCATCCGTGGTATCTTCTGGTTCTGGCTGAGAAGATTGAGCTTGGTTCGACTGCTCAGGAGAAGGTTGGGCTTGGTCCGATTGCTCAGGTTGATCCTGCTTACTTTGTTCTTCAGTCTTAATCCTGGCAATAATCTTTTAAGCCTGTTCGCCTTGAGAAATCAGTTGTCTCCAGGAACGGCATTCTGCAACCCCTATTCGAGCTAGGATGTTGGTCTGCAGGTTGTGTCGACAGGTCTCTACTAAGGTAGACTGTGTCATACCTGACGAACACCGGAGAGCCATGGTTCGGAACCTCTTGACGAAGGCTTTGACGGACTCCCTCTTCTTCTGCTTAGTGGCGAGAAGGGTATGGATGGAGACTTCCGTATCCTCTTCAAAGAATCTGACAGGAAGATTGTCTCTCTAGGATCTGTCCACTTCTTTGGATAATCCCGTAGGAAGTTTCCTGAACCATTCAAAGGCAACCCCTTGAGAGGTGCTATGAACAATCGAAGCCAGTACGCGTCGTTTATATCAATCTCCAGTCTTGTGACTTGAAATGATAGATATGTTGTTCGGTTGATCCCGTGCCGTCAAAGTTTGTAAGCGTCGTCGGGACTTAAATTTTTGGAGGATAAGGGCCTGCCGTCCCATTCGGCAGGGTTAGGGCTGACAACTCCTTCATCTTTGGAGCTCGCTTCTGTTAGCAATCGACATTGAGGCGTGGGCTTTTCAATTCCTCGATATTTTAGGCCGACTGAGGATTTTGCTCATATTTCCGTCTCTCTCCTTCATGCAGAGAGAGATTCCAGGTTGTGAGGCTTCATGTGTCAGAAGCCGTGTCATCAACGACATTTTTTCCTTTCCTTTGCTTGTGTGAGGTCGGGACGAAGACTGTTCTTTTCACTTCGGAAGATTCTTGCCTGCCAGTGCGAATCTGTCTTCCTGAGATTTGGCCTTGTCTGGCGACAAGTTGAACGTCAACAGGGCCAAGAGTTCATTGGATGGCCTCCTGCTTGAGATTTGAGCATAAAGCCTCTTGCTCGATCAAGTCTCTTCGGTAGAATCTTCATGGTTTCCCATCATATAACGGGCTCTCATGGTTCAACAAAGAGCTGATGATTGCGGACTCTGCAATGGCTGAGTTCATCATTGGAATTGGTTTCCCCTGACTAACCTCTGATAGTTGACAGGGGGGAATGGCTCCTGTTCGCGTCCGAGTGTGTCGGTAACCCTTCAAACTCGTTAGCGATTTCTCTGACGGTCGACAGCGACGACTTGTCTCAGATCAATCGGAACTAGGAGCCGGAGCATTCGCATCTACCGATCACATTGATGAGTGACTCCAGGATACTCGGGTTCTGGGGACTTCTTTCATCGTGCGACATCCGTCGTTGGTTAGACAAACAAACGTGCCGTTAATGGTCGAACACCAATGGTTGGCCGCATATGAGCCCAGCATTGACATCCCGAGAGGCCCGTAGGAATCAGCCGTTCACATTGGAATGAACGAATGATTTGTTGCATCGGTCTTTCTCTCGATATGAACTCTCTCAAATCTGTTATGAAGATTCAAGGAGAATTACCCACTGCTCGTGAGGTTTGAATTGGACCCCCCAGCCCATGATTGGACAAGACTGGCTCTTGGTGAACATGGATCTGGTTGAGATGCCTTGAATCCATGGACTTTTGATATCCGTCCCTCGATTTAATCTCGCTATGCAGAGTATTCGGGGGTTCGGGGGGATGGAATACCCCCCGGCGGGGTTCGGGGCAGCGCCCCGAAGCTCCACGGTATACACCAACTTCTGTATTGGATTTGGAACTTGGGACGCGAAGGTCGCGTTTGGCACCTGAGACGCGAGTGTCGTGTTTGGCACCTGAGACGCGAAGGTCGCGTTTGGCACTTGAAACGCGAGTGTCGCGTCTGGCACTTGAAACGCGAAGGTCGCATTTTGGTTTGGCGACATGAGGGTCGCGTTCTTCATTGTCGACGCGAGGGTCGTGTTTTAACTTGGAAACGCGAAGTTGAAGTTCGCGTTCAACGAAGGCTTGAGGTCCGCGTTTTGGCTGTAAAACGCGCCATTGAGGGCCGCGTTCAGTCTGGTTCTCGCGAAGCTCCTGTTCGGGCTCATAGACGCGGAGCTCAGGGTCGCGTTTAGGCTCACGAACGCGAAGTTCACGTTGGTTGGATGATCGATTTTCTCGAAGTTGTGCCCGTCACTGAGACCTTCTTCTTCGATGAGCAGCGTTCTTCTTGGCCTGTTTTAAGGCTTTTGCAATGATGTCGTCGGCGTTGACGGAGTTGGTCTCCGCGATGGGCTTTTTGTGACCCGATATTCGTCGCTTTGGCGCGAGTTTGGCTAAAGCTGAGCCCATTCCATAGGAGGAGGGGCTGTCCGAGTAATCATGGCTAAGGGAGAGGGTTTCCTTCGGCATAGGAGCAACAGTTGGAGCTTTGGTCTCCTTGGAGACTTTGTGGATCTTGCGCATAGCCTTAGGGCTAAGGGATCCGGAGGAGATAGCCTCCTTAAACTTGGCTTGATCAAACTCTACCACGAGAGTTTCGACGGTTGTTCCAATGAGATGAACATCGAATTGCGCCACCACTTCTTCGTCAGAGAAGCTCTTCCCCAGCAGAGTCGCCATCTTTTGTTTGTAGAGAAAATTGCAATGAAAAGAACAAAAAAAATTGATTTGTATTCCTTTGGTTCCGATTACAACTTGATTACAAAAGAGAAGAGAACGAATTTGATTCTCTCCTTTGTTTAAAACTGTGTTCTTCTCGGTAGCGATGGAATGCCTCCTTCGATTGCTCGCGTCGAATTTGCTCTCCGTTGACGATCCGCACGTCTTGATTCACTGGAACGATGTCTTCTCCTCACGATTTGACGTTGTGGAGAACTTGCGTGGCAAGTTTTAGAACTCTGAATGAGTTGATAACTCTGAACGAGTTTTAACTCTTGAAAAAGAGTTGATTTAAACCGAAAATCGGTTAATAGCCAAGGATGAGGAAGCTCCTGTTGCCGAACGTTGAAGATGATCTTCCTTGAAGGATGATGCCGATCTCTTCTGAAGTTCGCCCAATGATCTCCCCTGTTGCTGCCAATTCTTATCTCCAAAAAGCCAGCCTTCAATGGTCGATTCAAGCCAATAAAAATCGAACATTTAACTCAGTTGAGTTTGTTGAGTTTTTATAGGGGGATAAGAGGTTGTAACTGCCCTCTAAATCCGCTCCTAAGTGGGCGTGATTTCCTCAGATCGTGGGGAAAAACGGTTCTGAAACCGTTTGACTCATATTTGAATGAGTTAAACGCCCACGTTGGCGTTCAGGATCCTAACCTCGCGTCTTAGGATTGAGACGCGAGGTTGGGTGTTGACTGAACATCCAGAACGCGAGGGTCGCTCACGTTTCGCTTGTTGTAACGCGGGTCCGACTCCAGCGTTTTGATGTTGTAACGTGGGTTCGACCCTCGCGTTTTGATGTTGTAACGCGGGTTCGACCCCAGCGTTTTGATGTTATAACGCGGGTTCGACCCTCGCGTTTTGATGTTGTAACGCGGGTTCAACCCTGGCGTTTTGATGTTGGCACACGGGGAGGACCTCCGCGTCTTGTCTTGAAGAGATTATCACAAAGTAATCTCTTTTGTCATAGCGTTGCAAAGATCATTGTCTTGTAATCTTCGTCTTGGCTCCTTGAGAATATGAGAGTCGTCAGATTGTAACTCCCGATGTTGATTGTGAATGTTGTTGAACTAGAGCTCTCATCGGTTGTCGTGAAGGTCGTCAGATTGTAACCTTCAGCGATCTACGTGAAAGTCTTCAAATTGTAGCCTTCTGGAAGTCGTCAGATTGTAACTTCCATCATCGGTGTTTGATGGAGGATAAGCTATCTATTGTGATTTTTAGACAGCCTACACCTAATCAAAGAAAAAATCTTCATGAAAGACATAAGAAAAATTAGTAAGTATTCATAAATTCCATACTGTGTTCTTTAAATTAAATATTAATATTATAATCTAAGAGAAATTGGTAATGAATAATGCAGGTATTTAGTTTAGATCTTTATGGAAAATGTCAGGGATAGAGCAAAGGTAATATTATTGAAATAACAGAAATTCTTATTGGATGCACATCAGAAGAATTCATTTTAGAGGAAAATAAAGAGATAGCTTCTAATTTATTTAAGTAATAAATTAGGAACACAAAGAATTTTATATATATGAAATTAATATTTATTCTCATTGAAATAGAAAAAAAATCAAAGTCTATATTTTGAGCAGTTTGTGTTGAACATCATAAGTACATTTGACTTCTTTGTAAAGTTAAATGAGATGATAAAAAATTAACGAGCCTTAGGAAAGATAATAGCATAAAAATACAAAATTAGCCTGATGTCACAATTGATGTAGATGATGAAGACAATACTCTAGAATTGTCCGAGAAATGATAAATGATAAACCTGAAGAAGGATTGATCTTAACTCAATAAAAAATAAAATAGAAGAAATAAAAACAATATTTTATGAATATTTTATAGAATATTTTAATTATTTTGAGTGAAATTAGGAATCTTTAGAAGGGAGTTTCATGAATTTTTTCAGTATTTTTATATTCTTATGTGGATGTTTTTATCATATAAAATTATACTAGAGTTAGTATTAATCTTTAATTTATATTTTTTATGAAGTCTATCAATGATTAGGAATAAACTTCATATTCTCTTTTGCATCGTTTTAACATACTTTAAATCAATCATTTTGCTATATTGGTTTTAAATATTCACCTTCCTTGTATAACACTATTTTAATATTTTTTACTTTGCAATGCTATACTTTCTCAAATAAAGCTTAGTTTCATATCGGTCAAAAATAATATGAAAATTCAAATTATTTTTAAATTATATTTATTTTTTGTCAATTCAAATATCAACATGAAAATTTAAATTGGGTGTATCCCATTTAAACAAACATAAAAAAATAATCGGGATGTAAGAGTTTAAAAAAAAATAAGCACAAACTGCCAAAAATACTCATGATATTAAATCACGTGCATTGCACGTGTGTAAAAACTAGTAGAAATAGAAATACGAGTTGAATCCAAATTGGAATATAAATTTTAATTTCTGGTCTCGGCAAATTACGAACCATAGAAGAAAGTTTACCTTGGATATTTTGCATTAAGAAATTAAAGGCTTTCACGTCAACAAAGAAATTTAGAAAAAAATATGTAAAAAAAAAAAAAGGAGGGGATAGTCTTGTAATATGTAAAATAAATCATTAGAAGTTTACCTCCACTGATTTACTAGGATGCATTCCGAACGTTGACCTGCAAGTTTTTGGTGTTCACAAACACCGACTAGGGGTGAGCACGGTTCGGTTCGGGTCGGTTTTTACCAAAATTTGAACAACCGAACCGAACCACCTATAATTCAAAATCGAACCGAACCGTTACAAATCGGTTCGGTGCGGTTCGGTTCGGTTTGTTCGGTTCTAACTTTATCAAGTATAACTCGGTTCTAACTTTCATCAAGTATAACAATCAAAAGCACAAATATTGCTTGTCCCAAGAGTTTATATCCAAGCATCCAAGCAAATAAACAAAGCAGCAAATGAAATAAGCACCAATTGAATATAGAAGCAAGTGGGAACATACAACTAAGGTATCAAAAAATACATTGTCAACAGGGATCACAGGAATACACTTCGGTACAAAATGTGATTTACAGCACTTCTAACTTGAGGCAACATACAACTGAGGTATCAAAAATACAGTCAACAGGAATCACAGAGAAGACATCAGTACATCAACAACAGGAATGTAGAGTTAAAGTTTACATACTCATACTAACATGAAAACTGTAAATAGAAGAGAACAATCACAGAACGAGGTACAAAATGTAAATCACGGCCAAAGTGTAAATCACAGAACGAGGTACAACATGTCTGCAACCGTGCCAATGAAGCACCATGAGCCGAGATCCTGCAGTCAAGTACAAAATGTAAATCACAATGTTGTTCTTAAAGTTGAGAATTTTCTTGTATAATTATAGGCCTGGCTAGGGACGTGAGCGAAGTATCGGTTAAAAAAGGAATTGAGAATTTCTACATTTACTTTAGGTTTTGTAGAAAAGATTTCAAGATTTTGAGGCTCCTTGCGTAAACAAACAGTCCAGAATTGTATGTTATGCTTGCTTGTGGTGTACTCTAGATATGTTTTTTTCATTATAATGGTGTTCATGATAAACTATTTTCCACTTCTTTCTAAAAAAAGAATGTGGTTGCTTCTGATCTACATACAACAAGAGAAATTTATATATTAAAATGCACGAGAGGATAAAGTCTATGGATGATGAGCTGTGAGCACAAGGAGAGGATTATTGTTGTTGTAATACAAGGGACTTAAGTTTTATAGTAATCTGAGGCCGATACTTCCCATCCCTTCAAAAGCAATATACAAGAAAATTACTCCATGAAAGTTACTTTAAAGCATATTCATGAACTGAACTGCATATACCAAGAGCTAGATCAGAACATTATATATAGCAAGAAAATTACTTTAAAGCATATTCAGATTTTCTCCACTCAAAACTCATAGTAAGTTGAGGAGAATTGCAACCTTCATGTAATATTATGGAGACACTTGAATTCATAAAGATCACAACTTTATTTTTACCTGTGTTCTTCCATGAAAGCCATTGACTGAGAAGGAAGCTTGAAGAAGAGCAAAAGAGATCACTGAGATGTTATACCTTGGCCTCGACGACGGCGACGGGTGCGGGTGTCCCCCCAAAGCTAGAGATAGATCTTGAGCCTGATCCTGAGCCGAAGATAGAGATCCATGAAGAATTGAAGACCGCGGAGCGCTCGCGGGTGGCGGCTGTCGGTTGAGGAGAGTGAGAGAGAGAGTGAGAGAGGCGGCGGCTGGGATCGAGGCTGCTGGACTCGTGGCCCTGAGGAGAGTGAGAGAGAGCGAGAGAGAGGGATTGTCGGATTTGGGATGAGTAGCGGCGGCTGGGGGATTTCAGATTTGGGAATGAGAGAGGAAACGAAGAGCTAGGGTTGAGAGACTTGAGGTGAGGGTTTGGGAATTGGGACGGGTCGGGTAAAACGCGAACGGGTAGTTTTGGGATTCGGTCGGTTCGGGTCGGGTCGGTTTGAAATGTTGTCAAACCGACCCGAACCGCCTTATTCTTAAAACCGCCTTTTTCGGGTCGGTTCGGATCGGTTCGGTCGGTTTTTTCGGTTTGAACCGAACCGTGCTCACCCCTAACACCGACTAAGATTTTCATTGAAACTCGATAAATAAAATAAAGGGAAAAATGCTTCCAGCCCCCAAAAGCCAAGTGAACATGCTTCCCACCCCCAGGACTTGGTCAATGGGTGTTTTACCCCTAAAAATAAAGAATCTGTTCTCTGAGCCCCCAAAACACAAAACCCAAGACATTAAAACATGTGAAGACCATAATACCCTTCTCTCTCTCTTTCTTTTTTTATTAAAATATGATGGGGATTATTTTATTATTTTTGTTTTCTCTCTCTCTTTATCATGATGTACCAAGAGGATAGTTGAAATGATTGATGTGGATTATTTTATTATTTTCGTTTTTTATTATTTTGGTTGTTTGTTTTGGGAGGTTGTTAAAGTTACGGGTTGATTGTTAAGGTTACGGGTTGGTTGTTAAGGTTAAGGGTTTGTTGTTAAGGTTATGAATCCTCTCTCTCTCTCTTTCTTTTTTTATTAAAATATGATGGGGATTATTTTATTATTTTTGTTTTCTCTCTCTCTTTATCATGATGTACCAAGAGGATAGTTGAAATGATTGATGATGATTATTTTATTATTTTTATTTTTTATTATTTTGGTTGTTTGTATTGGGAGGTTGTTAAAGTTACGGGTTGATTGTTAAGGTTACGGGTTGGTTGTTAAGGTTAAGGGTTTGTTGTTAAGGTTGTGGATTTATTGTGTAGGTTACGGATTTGTTGTTAAGGTTACGAGTTTAATTGTTAAGGTTACGGGTTTAATTGTTAAGGTTACGGGTTTAATTGTTAGGGTTACCTATCTAAAGATCCTCTTGGTACATCATGATAAAGAGAGAGAGAGAGAGAGAGAGAAATAATAAAATAATCATCATCATATTTTAATAAAAAAAGAAAGAGAGAGAGAATGGTATTATGGTCTTCACATGTTTTAATGTCTTGGGTTTTGTGTTTTGGGGGCTCAGAGAACAAAATTTTTATTTTTAGGGGTAAAACACCTATTGACCAAGTCTTGGGGGTGGGAAACACGTTCACTTGGCTTTTGGGGGCTGGAAGCATTTTTCCCTAAAATAAATATGAATCTTCAGGTTCATTCATTCATCAGCCAGTGATACATATATTCGTATGAAAGCCAAAAGGAATAACATAAAAGGGTTCCTTATGTTGGATTCAGATCTTCATCGTCACAATTAAACAAGAAAGAGATTACATTTTAATCACAAGTCACATTCATAATTAATCACAACCATTTAGATACTATATTTTGCCCAGGTGACGGTGAGCGCACAAATATGTAAGTCCCAAATTTTCTCCACATATTCCCTCAAATCTTTTTAAAATAATATAAATACCTTTTCGATGGCTCAACAATTGATCTAAAATAGCGTGAAATTAAAATGGAGATCGCAAGGTAAGCTAGCCGATGTAGACGTGGACGCCGACGGCGAGGAGGAAGATGGCGATCAGGCCGAAGTAGATGACGGAGTGCAC
The DNA here is from genome assembly GCF_001876935.1 of Asparagus officinalis. Lineage (NCBI taxonomy): Eukaryota > Viridiplantae > Streptophyta > Magnoliopsida > Asparagales > Asparagaceae > Asparagus > Asparagus officinalis. The sequence continues at coordinate 9,309,797 of NC_033803.1, read as the reverse complement.
GAATATCGACGCGCCGCTGGTCTGGAAGGTTCCGAACTCGACGAGGCGGCTCCTTCCGGGGATCTGGAAGAGGAGGCCGGGGGAGAGGAGCGCGAAGAGGACTACGGCTACGAACACTGGGCCCCAGTCTGACATCCTCCCTCCCTATCTTTCTCTCTCTCTTCTTGCTGCTCTTTTGAGAAAGTGGAGGAGGCTTGAGCAGGCAGTAGGAATTTGGAGATGGGATTGGAAAAGGGGATCCAAAGGAGGGGGTGGGTCCAACTTTACCCACCGCATTCGCTGGGTTTTTGTCCTTATGGGAGATTTTGCGTAGATACTCTTAGGGTGGGTTTGGATTTCAATAGGGATAACCGAAGTTAAGGGAAACTAGGTGAGAGAATGAAAGGGAAGGGAAGTGAGTTCCTTTCCTCTTGGTTACATCCTAATGATGGAAAGGCTGCCAGAAAATAACCACCAGACAGATAACACGGCAGCCATCACCAAGCTTCTAACGGAAACTATAAGCTAAACATAATACTATACTATAACAGAAGAGCAGTGTATCTCCAGGAGTAAGAGAAAAGTACACACATCTGAAAAAAAGACCACTGGATCTAGGAACTAAAAGAACTGAGAGCTGGAAGTGGAAGTTTATGCTAAAAGCTAGTCTCCTTGAGCAAAGTTTTCCACAAGAACTTCTTCCTCGTTAGCTTTGGCCATGTTCTGCAGGCCCAATTCAACTGTAGCCCTATGGAGACACTGGGCTTTTTGCTGCTAGAGGCTCCTGTCTAGAATAATGTAAAACGAGCTACGTTAGAGGCAATAGATAGAGGAGTAGCAGAAGTATTGTTGAAAATGAGGTTATTTCGATTGCTCCAGATACACCAACAGAGGCATGGAAATAAGACCCTCCATAACATTCTTTGATTGAGGTTATCCAGGAATATATCATTATCATAAATCATACTTAATACCTCCTTTGGCCATTGACTGAGATTAGAAGAAGGGAAGAGGATGGACAAGACCGTTGAAGATAATGAGCATGAAAAGAAGAGATGGTCACGAGTCTCCCTATCCTGGTTGCAAAAAGGGCAAGTGAATCACCTCTCCAACCCTTTTTAAGCAGGTTACCTTTAGTTTGGAGTTTCTTCTAAATTAGGATCCAAAGGAAGATTTTGACCTTTAATGGAACAGAGGAATACCAAATAAAATTATGAAGGGGAGAGACAATGTCTCCATTATTGAGAAGAGAGTAGAAGGATTTCACAGTGAAAGAGTTTGTTGAGTTGAATGGCCACTGAACAGAGTCTTGTCTGTTTGTTAAAGGCATGACTTGGTCAATAAGCAAATGAAGGTCAGCTATATCCCTTCTATCTTCTTCAGTGATACCTCTTCTGAGAATTGGTTTCCATCTCCAGTGATTTTGATACCATACACACTGGGAGAAAAACAGAACTTGAGGGGAAAAAGGCCAATCTAAAAGCCTTGGGAAAAAGACTGCGTAGGGAACCGTCTCATGTCCATGTAGCTGTCCAAAATTTGCAAGTCTTACTAGAACTAATAACCCATCTTACAAAGTTAAAGAAGATTGGGTGAATAGAATATAAATCATGGATGAACCTGGATGCATAACTCTTAGGGGGTTGGAGATGGGATTAGAATTGTTAGAAGAGTAGATAGATAAGATAATTTTACTGATGAGACTCTCCCTATCCAAAATTTTCCATATCCATTTAGAAAGGAGAGCTTGATTGAAGTTATGCGTGTTAATGATCCCTAACCCACCTGCATGTTTGTCCTTACAAACATTTTCCCACTTAACATGAAATATTAATTTTACCTATGTTTATCCATACGTGTTTCAATTGAATTCATTTACACTCCATACCCATTTAAAGCTCATACCCATTAAAACTTGTTTCTTCCCCAATATTAGTTAGCTTCATCTCCTAAACCATTATACAACGGCTCTCTCCCTCGTTTGATTTGGGGTGCACATCTAGTGAGATTAATACATAACCCCCTAATCCAAACAAGGTTAGCACATTGAACATAAATTCTAAGAGAGGCTAATTTGAAACAACTAATTATAAAATTTGAGCATCTAATTGAAATTTTAGCGGTTGGATGGACTCATTTCAGATATTTAAAATATAAGGGATTTCTATAAAAACAACCCTTAAATCGCTTTTCTTAAATTACCTTGGCCTATGTTGATTTAAAAAAAATGGTTTCCATTGTTGCAAATTCCAAATAATCTGTTGCTGTTAACAAAATACCCCTCTTGAAGGTGCCAGGATCAAGCAAAGTAGACGAGAGAAGAGGTTAGAACTCGTCCTTTTCTCTTTGTTTAAGTTTCGGTGTGGGGGGTCCAGTTAGCTTTGTAGAGAAGAGAATATTCATCACGAGCCATGTAGATTTTAAATTACATGCATGTGTAGATCTCACAAAATAAGGGGTTACAAAAAAATTCTAATTTTATGTGTGAACCTTAAGCCTAAAGTAAGCGTTTTCCAGTTGGTTGTAGAAAACTAAATATGACGTTTTCCAGTTAGCTTTGTGCTTGGTAGTGATGTGGCATAATTCTCTCTACTCATTTAAATAGGCCAAGGTAAAATATTATCATTTGAATGAGTAGAGAGCATTATGCCACATTATTACCAAACACAAAATTTATCATTGGTATGGTACCAAGCATACCCATATATATATATATAAACATGATAGATTAGAAAACAAGGAAACTCAAGGGGACGTGCAGTAAAATATTATTATTAGGGTGTGTTTAGCAATTTCAAAATAGGATTGGGTGTGGACTAATTTTTACTTAACTAGGTGAGAGTTTGTCCACATACAAATTGGTCCACAAGAAGACTGGTTCAAAGGTTATACAACTTTATACAAATTGGTCCACAAGAAAACTAGTTCAGAGGCTACAACTTGAACTAAAGAAAACTAGTTCAAATTTACGAAACACACTCTTAGAATAGCACTGCATAAAAAAGTGAAGGGAAAATAAGTCGAGTGAACTAAAAGAACTGAAAAAAAAATACAGTATTATATGTTTGGATGTTTAGTAAAGAAATGATGAAAATTATTTTTTAAACATTTGGATTCATATCGTGAATCTTTCACCTTCTTTACATCCCAATTTGATTCTAATATCTTTAGAATCAAGTTATCTTCGTAATTAGTTTGATCAAATTCAGTTAATTTGCTACCCACCGCTATTTGGACATATTTCCGAATGAATAGGTTAGCAATTAAGCACCCCACAAATTATTAGCGATTGGTAATCTGGTAGTCAGCTACATGTTTCTTGAAAATGATTATAATTGTCTGATTAAAACTTTTTTTTTTTGAAGAATCTGATTAAGAAATTATTGTGTAGTAATTCAACTTTATATAACATAATATCGGAATATCAAGATCAATCTGACAACTCTTCCAAAATATCAGGTCTGGTCTAAATCAGTTTTAACTCTTTTTTTAGGGAGATGGACTAAAGTCAAACCCAAAAAAATTAGCTTTACAATATCAGGTTTAAGTCCTAATCTGATTTCTTTTGCAACCTAGAATCATGACTTAAAATTGTCTTGTTTCACTAAACCAGTTTAACTTAGAGTTGCTAAACAAGCCCTTACACACACACTTATACAAACATACATCATGAATGACTTCCTAAGGTCCCACCGTTATATCAAAACTATAAAGTTATGATGAGTGTTGAGGGTAATAACTTTATACTCTAATATGCCTCTGTAGATTGACGACTCTTTTATGGGCCAAACTTGGACTCATTGAGCAACATATAATCCGTTTTAGAAATTTGCAACCATTAACATTTGAACATGGATTACTCCGATACTATCCTTAAGTCTATGCTACTGTTAGACCCTAGAGGGGGGTGATTAGGGTCTTATACTAATCTAATCTTGATTAAAAGCTAATTAAAATAATATTGATTAATTTGTTCTTGTACGAATGATATAAGATAGATATGGGCAAGAAAGATATGAATAAGCACAAATAAAAAATACGCTAAGCAAAACACAAACAAACGATATGTTTACGAGGTTCGGTCACCACGACCTACGTCCCCGCTCCTCACCTCGAGGAGATCTCCATTATCACAATCCGGTTTGGAAGCCGGAACTTCTACACACTCGGTTTACAAGCTTACCGAAAACTCTCACACTATGCAATCACACTTCTATTGGATTCCACCTCTCCCTAGGTTCGTCAACCGACGCCACTCCTATTGGATTCGACCCCGTCTCTCTCCTCACACTTCTCTCGGTGTACAAGTGTATTACAAGTGATACTCACAAATGAAGATTAAATACAATGGTTTGTTCTCAACAACAAATGAGAACGCAAATGAAGCTCACACTCACTAAATCACACCCCACAACCCACACTATATAGTATGAAGATATTAAGCTCAATATTGTGTGTGTGATAACAGTGAATGAAAAATATGTAACTCAATAAATATAGCTAAGATGTGAAAATGAAATTATAAGCTATATGAAAAGACGAGTTAAGAAAACTTCTCAATAAACAAGAAGAACAGTAGAGGATTAAGAGGATGGAATCCTCAGTAAAAATGAAAAGCCTCTTCTTGTAGTAGCAGACTTCTTTTAAAGCAGATGATCAGAAACAGCTTAAACAGCTTTTTAAACACACTTAAGATTTTTGTTAAAACTTCACTATAAAACAAAACTTAGTTGTTTGAAAGAGAGCAGCAATGGGGTATTTATACCCACTCAAAATATCAGCCAAAACAAACTTAAAAAGACCAAAACAGTCCCAGAAAATTAAATCAGAAAATAGCCGTTGGAAAGCAATTATGAGATCGGCGGTCGACCGTGGAAATCTCGCGGTCCCCGCGAGGCACAAAAAGGCTAAGCATAGGAAATAAAGGCTGGCAGTCGACCGCGACGGTCGACCGCAAAAGTCTCTGATGGATTCACGATCGACCGCGAGTCATAAAAATACAGACTATAAAAAATAACCGCTGGTGGTCGACCGTGGCGGTCGACCGTGGCGATCGACCGCAAACTGATATATGGCATATGATAGGTTTTTGGGCTGATTTTAAAAATACATTAAAAATATCAAATCAATTCCAAAAATAGCAAAACTTTGGAAAAAGTTTCTAAATGATGAAATAAACATGTTTGAAAAGGAATTTTTAGAAAATCAATTTTCGTTTGTGAAAACTCCATGTTTTTGAAAAGTGTTCAAAAAACCTGTATTTTCGTGAGCATGAAAATTGATATATGACTTGTAAATACGTATATATATATATATATATATATATATATATAAACAAGTGTGAATAAGATGTAAACATGAAATAAAAACTATTATAATGAAGTTTGATGAGAAATCATTTATTTGATAGAAAACTCGAAATTGTGTTAAGTGCACATATATTGAACTTGAATATAAACATACAATATATGTAAGCAAGCTAAACTTATATCTAGGTGAATGCACACACATGAACTTAAATCTTTAACACTTGATTATCGTGTGTTGAATTACCTGCAAAGAGAACAACAAAAACAACAAAACTAGAGAATAAATTAGTGATAAATTGTTTGACAAATCATCATCAAAACTATAGGGTCAACAATCTCCTCCTTTTTGATGATGTGAAACAATTTATTTAATGATATGAAATACATATTGATAAACCACATAAAGCATCGACATTAAACTATATTAACATGAATTCAAAAACCATATATTCCATCAATATGAATTAACATTATACTGAACATACATATTTTCTCCCCCTTTGACAACATCAAAAAGGAAAATAAAAAATAAATAGGAGCAACGCTCCCCCTGCATTCAAGCACAGATAATAACCAAGTGTATGGACACAAAAAGCTCCCCCTGTCAATTTGCATAAATGACATATAAAGATCATATATAGGAGCTAAATAATCATAATCATAATCATTCATACACATCCATAAATATTTAAAATTTAAAGTCCAAACCAAGCATAAAGCATTATTAGCAACATGTTTTCACAAAGCCACATATTTGTTTTCACAAAACAAGGCATAAAATATTGTTTTCACCATACATTGTTCATGATAAACTAACATAACCACAATAAACCAAATTAGTCCCACAAAACTACATCGTTTACCACACAAACCATACATAATTTGTTCCATAATATCACATAGTTTTCCACACAAACCATAGAGTTATTACAACTCAAAATAAAACATAAGTATCAAGTTTTCTTTCACCAAAACATAAACATCACCATAAGCATAAAATCCAATAACCAAGAATCAATCACCACCATCATCAGAAGCATGAACATAAACATCACCATAAGCATAAAATCCAATAACCAAGAATCAATCACCACCATCATCAGAAGCATGACCAGAGCCAGATCCCGAACTAGAGCCAGAAGCAGATCCTCCTTCAGAACCCTCACCTGAATCAGAGTCAGAGCTGGAAGAGGGATCTGGAATGCTAAGAGACTGACGCTGATAAGATAGAATAGTCCTAACGTCATTCTGAATAGATGAGACCTGAGTCTCAAGACGATCTAATCGGGCACAGATATCAGAAGTGGAGGAGGTGGAAGCTCTAGACCGAGATGGGAAGATGATGGCTTAGCAGGATCAGATAAGGAGTCAGAAAGTTGCATACGGGAGAGAGAGACTCTATCAAAGTATTCCTTACCCGGATCAACTTTGGGTTCATTGGTTAGAGCAACACCGAAGTGTTGAAGAATGAGGGTGATGAAGCTGCCAAAAGGAAGAATTTTGTAATGCTTGCATCCCATGTTCTTAAGAAAAACATTTGCCCAATTCACTTTTATTTTGGCGAAAATGACATAAACAACATTAACCTTATCAGGGGCAAAATGATCAAAGCTACCGATTTTGGGAATGAGATTATGAGCAACAATACGAGCAATGATTTTAGCAGTGGGATTGAGTGATTTGTTGTTCATAGGATAGGTGCAACCGGGCTTAAACAAGATATCGTTCACAGCCTGATCTGTGTGATCGATAGACATAAGCTCAACGTCACTTGTTGGAATCTTAAGGATTCCCGCAATTTCGTCGGCAGAAAAGGAGATCTGAATGTTCTTAACAGATATGGAGGTTGTTTGAATACCATCGGCAGAAGTGGTGACAGATAGGTTTGCATAAAATAAATAGACAAGGAATGGGTAATAAGGAACTTTACGTTCCACGTCTAGCAGCTTATGCAAACCAACAGCATACAGAATATCATGAATATTATATATGGCTAGTTCCTCATATTTGATATATCGAGTAGGCAGGATTTTCAGTTTATACAGTTCCCTATATTTCTTAATAAGGGGTTTGAACAGAAGATAATCCTCATAGTGGGAGGCAATGGAAGATGAGGAACCAGACTCAGGCTTAGATCTTTTCTTAGGAGGCATTGTGACAGATATGATCAATTAGGGTTTGAAAGAAATTAGACAGAAATGTAAAACCCTAGAAATGAAAATAGAGCATAATAAGTACAAATGAACAAACCCTAAACCAAAAGAGCACAAGAGTGAGATGAGAGATTACCCAGCAAATTTCCAACACGAAATTTGATGAAAGGATGAAGAAGAAGAAAGAAGTCGGATCATAAGAGGAGAGGAAGGAACGGCTAGGATCTGATTAGAAATGAGATCAAAGGTGATGGTTGATTCGGGTTTAGAAAAAGTAACCAAATAAAACCGAAACCCGAAGTCAAAACAAAATCGACGCAGAAAAAATTCTTGCGGTCGACCGTAACAACTTCCAGAAACTTTGACGGTCGACCGCGAAAAAAATAGAAGCATAGGTAATTTTAAAAACTGGATTTTGAGAAATATGCAATTTAGACTTGAATAAAAATTTGTTTTATGTTTATTATTTATATATAAGAATATATAAGAAGTTCTTAGCTATTTAAATCATGAAATTATTTTATTTTAGCTTAATAAAAACTAAATCATCATTAAAATTCAAAAACAACTATAAAACAAAAAAAATCATAACGATAGTTTCAAAACTCATTTTGGTACCCAAATCATTTTGGTACCACTAAAATTTGGGACATGACCCCGATCATGTAAATCCAAGGCCCTAGGGTTATGAACCCGTTTGGGCGTATTTTGTGCACCGATACGATCAAAACAAAAATCGTAAACATGACCCATACGATTGCAACTTGTGCAATGTAGAGGTTTGAATGGTTTGCGTTGACCGAAATGAAATGCACGTGGTTCATTTGCAAAAATAGATTTTTCTTTGTAATTATTTTGCAAACGAGAATTTCTTTTCAAATCGAAACAAAACATGGCCAAATGACCAAAACGACCATAATATACACTATGTGTGTGTACATGTGTGTGTGATGATGAAGCTTGATGGGATGCACAATCAATAATAGGCTTGTTAATTTTTTGTGCATTATGATAAAATTGGGCTAAATGGCCTTTAAGACCGCAAATAGAACATTTGTAAATTTTGTCATACATGTGTGCATAGTGAATAGGTTTCTTAGAAGAATTAACATTGTATTCTGCACACAAGTCCATAAGCTTTTTATTATTAGCAATACAAGTGTTTAGTGTTGAATCCAAGGTAGATATACGTTTTCTCATTTGATTCAACTCATCATTGTGCATACAAGCATTGCTACTAGAAGTAGGATAAACAAGATTTTTTATCATAGATTTCAACTTATCTACTTCTAACATGGCATCACGTTTTTCATGAAGCAAACTAGCATTTTCAATTTTCAAATTTTCATTGCATTCTTTAAGAATTACATTTTCATTTGCAATGAAGTTAAACTTAGTAGCTAGTGTTTCATGAGTGGATTTCATATTAACATACTTACTCTTTACATCAATATAGCAATTGTGTAACTTTTCAAACTCAAGAGCAAGTTCATCAAAAGTAATAATATCATCGTTATCGCATACCTCACTAGAGTTATCACCTAGTGGTATTGTTTATGGAGATGAGGCTTCTTTAGAACTCAAATCGAGATTTTCTTGTTGGATAGCCTCCAAGTTCCCTTCCTGTGCTTCAATAAATTTTCATAAGGCGTAAGCACTATCAAAATTAGCAAATTTGTTAGAAAAAGAAGAGTGAAAAGCATTAAGCAAATATTCTAACAAAAGCTTGTTCATATTAAACAATCTTTTATCATTTTCACTCCATTTGGATTTTTCTAAATTTGAAGCGATATAAGCATCCTCAATAATTTCCCATAAATCGAATTGTTTAGATTGAACAAAAAATTTGAATCTAACACGCCATTGATCATAGGGGAAAATATCCAAACGAGGTGCAACATTAATAGCATAACATAGACTAGATGCATCATACATATCCATAATGATTATATGCAAGAAGCAAAAAGCAATCAACACTAGATTAGCACAAAAACGATAACTTAGATCTTTAACTCAAGGCGATTAGTCCTTAAATCAAAGAGCACCAAGCTCTGATACCAATTATTAGATCCTAGAGGGGGGGTGATTAGGGTCTTATGCTAATCTAATCTTGATTAAAAGCCAATTAAAATAATATTAATTAATTTGTTCTTGCACGAATGATATAAGATAGATATGGGCAAGAAAGATATGAATAAGCACAAATAAAAAATACACTAAGCAAAACACAAACAAACGATATGTTTACGAGGTTCGGTCACCACGACCTACGTCCCCGCTCCTCACCTCGAGGAGATCTCCACTATCACAATTCGGTTTGAAAGCCGGAACTTCTACACACTCGGTTTACAAGCTTACCGAAAACTCTCATACTATGCAATCACACTTCACACACTAAGTGTAGGAACCTAGCCCGTATCCTCCTCCTCAAGTGCTCGGATGTAACCTCTCCCTAGGTTCCTCAACCGACGCCATTCCTATTGGATTCGACCCCGTCTCTCGCCTCACACTTCTCTCGGTGTACAAGTGTATTACAAGTGATACTCACAAATGAAGATTAAATACAATGGTTTGTTCTCAACAACAAATGAGAACACAAATGAAGCTCACACTCACTAAATCACACCCCCACAACTCACACTATATAGTATGAAGATATTAAGCTCAATATTGTGTGTGTGATAACAGTGAATGAAAAATATGTAACTCAATAAATATAGCTAAGATGTGAAAATAAAATTATAAGCTATATGAAAAGATGAGTTGAGAAAACTTCTCAATAAAAAAGAAGAACAGTAGAGGATTAAGAGGATGGAATCCACAGTTGAAATGAAAAGCCTCTTCTTGTAGTAGCAGACTTCTTTTAAAGCAGATGATCAGAAACAGCTTAAACAACTTTTTAAACACACTTAAGATTTTTGTTAAAACTTCACTATAAAACAAAACTTAGTTGTTTGAAAGAGAGCAGCAATGGAGTATTTATACCCACTCAAAATATCAGCCAAAACAAACTTGAAAAGACCAAAACAGTCCTAGAAAATCAAATCAGAAAATAACAGTTGGAAAGCAATTATGAGATCGGCGGTCGACCGTGGAAATCTCGCGGTCGACTGCGAAGCACAAAAAGGCTGAGCATAGGAAATAAAGGCTGGCGGTCGACCGCAAAAGTCTCTGATGGATTCACGGTCGACCAAAAATAACCGCTGGCGGTCGACCGTGACGGTCGACCGCAAACTGATATATGGCATATGACAGGTTTTTGGGCTGATTTTGAAAATACATTAAAAATATCAAATCAATTCCAAAAATAGTAAAACTTTGGTGAAAGTTTCTAAATGATGAAATAAACATGTTTGTAAAAGGAATTTTTAGAAAATCAATTTTCGTTTGTGAAAACTCCCTGTTTTTGAAAAGTGTTCAAAAAACCTGTATTTCAAAATTGTGTTAAGTGTACATATATTGAGCTTACATATAAACATACGATATATGTAGGCAAACTAAACTTATACCTAGGTGAATGCACACGCATGAACTTGAATCTTTAACGCTTGATTGTCGTGTGTTGAATTACCTGTAAAGAGAAAAACAAAACAACAAAAACTAGAAAAGGGATTAGCGATAAATTGTTTGACAAATCATCATCAAAACTATAGGGCCAACAGCTACTACCCAAAAAGTCTAGAGTTATGATGAGAGCCGAGGGTTATAATTTACATTATATTTACTATCTTGTCAAGTCCAAGAATAATGCATATCATATACTCTTTTATCATAAAAAATTTAATCGGTGAAACAAAGAGCAGTTGACATAACTATCTGATTAAGACATTTTTTTTGAGGAATCTGATTAAGACATTATTGTGTGGTAATTCAACTTTATATAACATAATACCGGAATATCAGGATCAATCTGACAACTCTTCCAAAATATTAGGTCTGGTCTAAATCACTTTAACTCTTTTTTAGGGAGATGGACTAAAATCAAAGCCTAGCTTAACAACATCAGTTTAAGTCCTAATCTGATTTCTTTTGCAACCTAGAATCATGACTTAAATTGGTTTTGTTTCACTAAATTAACCAGTTTAACTTTGAGTTGCTAAACAAGCCCTTACACACGCGCGCGCGTACAAACATATATCATGAATGACTTCCTAAGATCCTACCGTTATATATATCAAAACTCTAAAGCTGTGATAAGTGTTGAGGGTAATAACTTTATACTCTAACATGCCTCTGTAGATTGACGGCTCTTTTATGGGCCAAACTTGGACTCATTGAGCAACATATAATCCGTTTTAGAAATTTGCGACCATTAACATTTGAACATGGATTACTCCGATACTATCCTTAAGTCTCTGCTACTACTACCCGAAAAGTCTAGAGTTATGATGAAAGCCGAGGGTTATAATTTACATTATATTTACTATCTGGTCAAGTTCAAGAATAATGCGTATCATATACTCTTTTATCATAAAATATTTAATCGGTGAAACAAAGAGCAGTTGACATGTCCGATGACATAGGATTCGCTCCATGAATTGCATTATATCTCCCATTAATCTAAGAAGTACTTAGAAGAGTCTTTCTTCTTTTTTTTTTCTTCCTCTAGAATTCTGTCTTTTATAGATACCGTTCTTTTATTTGTCTAGTCTTCATCCTCCTTTCTCTTTTTTTTTTTAACTGTAGATCTACTACGACATGCTCAAAAAGCTAACAAGCACCAGTAAGCAGCTAAAAATGGAGGCAAAAATGCAATCTTATGATGGGCTCTTTAATAAAGTGCTTTTGCATCGTCGTCTTATTATTGGCTCTTTCTATAGTGATGGGTAAGATTTGCAACACTTAATGCTCTAATTGATGGGCCTAATAGTAATTAATTAAGGCAAAATCCTGAATGTAGAGAGGACCACATCCAGAATTCTCATTTAAAGCAGGATACTGTCTACTTCAGACACCAGAGCTAGCCCACAGGATAATGTTGAATTTCTTATTTACTTAAAAAAAAATTCATAAACTCTTTTTCAAATTTTGAGCACATACCAATTTAATGCAAAAAACAAATCTCTTTGCAATATGCAAACCACACTGTCCACTTTCTTGAGTTGTTTTTTTTTTCTCATCATAGTTTCATCTCTATTGCTCTTATTTATATTTAGGTAAACTGCTAATGGGCATGTTAGAGTATAAAGCTATTACCCTCAACACTTATCACAACTTAAGAGTTTTGATAAAAACGAATACCTTGCCCATTAGCAGAATATATGCTCAATTCCTCACCTCCACACAAAAAGGATTATACCCAAAAGACCCAGCATCTCCCTTTGAACAAATCATAGGGGGAACAGAATAAAAGAACAACGTTCGCACGTAAATTTCACAAAAAAACCCCTTTAAGTTTGGACTTTGTTTAGATAACGTCCTTAACTATTTTATGTTACATAACCCTCTGAACTTCTTCTACTCCACTATATGTTGAAGATTGTTTACTTTAGGGCATGTTTGGATTTGTAGGGGGTGAAGGGAAGTTAAGGGAAACTGAGTGAAGGAAAGGGAAGGGAAGGGAAGGGAATTCCCTTCCCATTGGTTACACCCCAATTTGGGGGGTAACAATTTTTATACTATTAGGGGGTGAACCAAGGGGAACTAGGGACCCCAATTTGGGGGGTAACAATTTTTATACTATTAGGGGGTGAACCAAGGGGAACTAGGGTGAATTAAATTCACCTCCTAAGTGTTCCCAAATAAGATGAATGGAGGTGAATGGTTCCCCTAACTTCCCTTCACCCTCATTCCCCTCAATCCAAACAAGCCCTTAATCCCCGAAAGTAACACCGTGAAACCTAACATGTCGCGTACCAAGCACGTGACAAACAAAGACCAAATTACCCCTCAGTCCTAAAAATTAACGAAAATAATGAAAACAGTAAAAGGATTTTTTTTATGTCCTAGGGGTTCTCCTTCTCTTTTGCTCATGTGCTTGGCACATGACATGTTAAGACTTGATGATGTTAGTGTTAAAAGTGAAAAAACTTCAAAGATTTTAGTGAAAAAGAGAAAGTTTACCGGAGTTATGTGCGAAACCCCTCAAATAAAGTTAGGTCTCTAGGAAATACTTAAAATAGTTAGGGGGCTAATGTAAAAATGAGCCAAAACAAGCTTTAAGAGGGCGGGATTATTGCAAAATTTACCCTATTGATATTCCCACAAAAATTCGGAACCCCCCGCCCCCCCCCCCCCCCCCACATCTCAACTTTAACACTCCAACCTCGTATCCCCCCACATACATATCGCCAAGCACCCACTCACTGGGAGCTACTCACCAACACTAACTAAAGCAAACAAATGCAAATATCCAAACTCATCACCTTCCTCCCCCTCCTCCCCTTCCTCCTTCACTCTCCACACTTGTCCAATGCCAACCAACCCATCCAAGCCATCGTAGTCCTCGTCCTCGAGAATCGATCTTTCGATCACATGCTCGGGTGGCTCGACAAGGATAGCTCTTCTTCTCCTACAGTTGACGGACTCACCGGCGAAGAATGCAATCCTCGGTCGACTGAGGAGGGCCTCGGGTCCTCTGTAGTTTGCGTCTCTGATGATGCTCAGTATGTCGACCCTGACCCCGGCCATTCTTTTGAGGTAATTAAGTTTTACATAAATATTTGAGAAATTGTCTCGTTAGTACAAACATTTGTTTGGTGAAGTCTCAAATGTTCTCTGCTAAAGGTTTTGTTGAAATTTCCATATGGTACCCCTTTGCAAATCAAATTAATCAATTGAACTATGTAAAGAAAATGGATTGATCCCCGGTCGCTAGCAATAAACGTCAGTAGTACGTACTCTTCCTTTGAGCTACATCCCCAGCTGTTCTTTTTTCGATGTATGTCTGCAGAATTACATAAAGAAAAGTTCGGTAAAGAAAATGGAAACCCAAATCTGAATTGTTGGAAAAGCTGACCAAGATTACTGTCATAATTATTCTGGAAAAATAATTTTTACTCAAAAGATTCTCTATGTAAATTATTTTTGAGCTATAATTTGCTGAAAGTTTACCATAATTTCTAAGGTTTAAATATTTCGTGAACCAGAATTGCTGCCGCCACATGCAGTTTACAGTTAACATCAGCTCCTTGTTTCTGTTAACAATTTCACTTCTTCATTTTGTTCATGTGTAGTGCTTTATAACCCCACTTCCCTCAGCAACTCCCCCCCCCCCCCCCCCCCCGCGGGGCGGCCCTCCCAAAAAAGTAGTAATAATAATAAAGCTTGTTGTAACTTGTAAGTAATTCGTTCACAAAGTATCATTTGAGCTATTTGTTAATTTACGGAACACTTTTCTGTTGGGGAGTCCGAAGCAATCAATCAGATCTTTGCCCTTCCGGACCTTGTGTTGAAAGTAGAAAAATACCATAAATAAAGATCAAACCTTGCAAAAGTAGTAAAGGAGACGAACACACAGATTTAACGAGGTTCGGCAACATGCCTACGTCCTCGGAAGCCACACCACACAATTCTTTTATTAATTGAAGAAGAAATACAAGCTCTCAAACTAGGGTTTAATCTCTCTGAGATTCTCTCTCTTTTCAGTCAAAAAACTTGTTAGGATCTCCTATCTCGTCGTTGTTGGCTCAGAAACCTGCTCAAATCAGTCACTATTTTCCTCTCTAGTGCACCACCAAGAACACAAGGGAAGCTCGGGTACAGGTCTGGCCCTCAAACACACACAGAGGTGAAAGGGGGGGTTCGTACAAAGCTCTTCGGAGCGCAAAGCTCAGGTAAGGGGGGAAGATCGATCGCACAAAGCTCACAGGAGCACAAAGCTCTTCTTCTTCCCTCTTCTTCTCACAGAGCTACTACCCTTTTTCTTTCCTTCAGAGCAACATCGGTCTTATAGAAAAGGGGGGCAGCCGACACTGAGAGAAGAGCTAGGGTTAGGAGCCGACCTACACAAGTGGGAGATGGGACTCACAGCGGCGGCCATCAGATCACAGAGATCGGAGGAGATTTAGAACTATCGGGTAGGAGAAGAAAATAGAGGGGCTAGGGCACATCAGATAAGAGAAGAGGGAACTGGGCCTATTTGGTAACGGGCCATCTTATTAATTGGGCCAACAAAAATAACAACAAAACTCTCTTTTTTCGTGTCTTACAAACCCTAAAAATGTTTGGGGTATATATAGAGTTCTGGTAGAAACAGAATTCAAAACAGTTTAGGAAACTGTTTGACTACGTCGCGGTCGACCGTGGCGGTCGACCGTGCAAATTCTAGAGAGTTGAGTGCGGTCGACCGCGATCAGACGACAAAAGCTCCTCAGATTCTAGGGAGTTGAGCAGTCGACCGCGATCAGACCCAGTCTCTTCTCAACCTTGTGATGTTCGCGGTCGCCCGCCGCAGTCGACCGTGGATCTATCAGGTCGTTTCCTTCGTAGTTTTGATTCCAGCTCTCGTCTCAACTTTGGGTCTACACTTTAGACTAATATTTTCATGTACTCCTTCAGCTGAACCATTGTTTCTATTAGACATCTTCTGCTGAATCAAGCTCCAAAGTTATGAAACAAAATTTGAGCTATTTTATGCAACAATATTTTTTTTTCTTTTCTAAAATGTTTTAATTTCATGTCCAGTAGTGAAATTTGAATCTGAACTCAACTGAACCGTTGTTTCTATTAAACCTCTTCTGCTGCATCAAAACCCTAAAGCTACATAAAAAATCTCAGAAGTTCTATGCAACAATACTTTTTCTTTTCTAAAATGTTCTAATTATGTGTCTAGTAAAATTTGAACCTGAATTGTTCTGACAGTTTTAACTCATGTCATTTTTAACACTAGGCCGTCAAAGAACAAGTTTTCGGTACCTCCACCAACAGCAATATCCCAACCATGTCCGGCTTCGTTGAACAAGCCCTCACAATCTCCGACGATCTCTCCACCGCCGTCATGAAGGGCTTCAACCCTAAATCCATCCCAGTGTTCACCAAACTCTCCCAAGAATTCGCGACTTTCGACAGGTGGTTCTCCTCCCTCCCGGGCCCCACGCAGCCCAACCGCCTCTTTGTCTACTCCGCCACCTCCCACGGTGCCACGAGCCACAACAAGTGGCATCTCGCCAAAGGGTATCCCCAGAAGACGATATTCGATTCATTACATGAAGATGGGCTGGATTTCAACGTGTACTTTGAGAATGCGCCAACGACGTTGTTCTATCGGAATATGAGGAAGTTGAAGTATGTGAGGAAGTTCCACAAGTATGGGACGTTCTTGGATCATGCTAGAGATGGCAGGCTTGCTAGCTTGAGTGTGATCGAACCTAGGTAATATTTGAAAAATTCTCCTAAATACAGTTTGATCATTCTAGTCGAATTTGTATGAAATTAACTTGGACATAAGACATCACAATGATACGTAGCGTCATGTAAACATGTGCATCAAAAACTTGATGATTGTTTAACTAAGAAAATGAAAATAAGGGATTAAAGTGTCACTTTAATTTGAAATCGTAGATGAATTTTCTGTCATTTTTACAGACTTAAAGTAGGAGAAATTTTCCCCATAGCATAAAGTATAAGTGTACACTCTTTATTATAGATTTGGATCCGAAAAAGTGAAGGTATAAACTATAGAGAAATATACTTTTTAGACATCAGGTGATCTGAAAGTTCAAAAAATAATGTACGGATAATAAGTGTCGGGCTAATCCCCCGTATATAGTTCCTTGGGTATATCTGCAATTGATCCTTTTTTGTATATAGTACCCTATTTGAGTTTCATGAACGAGATTTATGCTGATGGAGAAAATTTACCAGGTATTTTGATATGAAGGGAAAACCAGCAAATGATGATCACCCATCGCATGATATCGCCAACGGGCAGAAATTAGTGAAGGAAGTGTATGAAGCCTTGAGATCTAGCCCCCAATGGAATGAGAGCCTTCTTGTTATTACGTATGATGAGCATGGAGGATTTTATGATCATGTTGTGACTCCATACACTGGAATTCCGAACCCAGACGGGATTCTGGGCCAAGATAATTTCGGGTTTGATCGATTGGGTGTTCGGGTTCCAACGATTGTGGTCTCGCCTTGGATCAAGAGAGGAACAGGTAATGAGGTGAAATATTTTGGTTTTATTTTATGTCTATTGCAAAGTTAGTCAGGCACAAGATCAGTGTATAATTGTGTCAAACGGTTTTTTTTTTATGGTATGCAAAGTATAATATTTTTCTACAAGTTTCGACATTTACAGAGTCACACTAGATTTTGAATTTCTTCTGATTAATCTACTATATGAAACTGAAGATACGCTCAAATTCAAGTAGGCCAGCAAAACTCAGACTCGGATTGCTACAAACATGCGCGAGCACGAACATACATTTAGGAAACAATGAAGAAAGAAAGGGAAACTAATAGGCCATAAATCTTTCAACTTTGAAGTTCAATTTGATGTGCACATTCTACTTAATCTCACGTTTCATGGTCCTAAAAAAGCAAATATTGATTCTGTGATATTTATGATTTTGTGCCTCAGTTGTGAACAAGCCAAAAGGACCTGCGGAAAACTCAGAGTTCGAGCACTCTTCAATACCTGCAACGATAAAGAAGATGTTCAATCTCACCTCAGGCTTCTTGACACAAAGAGATGCTTGGGCTGGGACTTTTGAAGGAGTCGTTACTGAGCTAACTTCGCCTCGAACAGACTGTCCGTGTATGTATCATCTCCATCGCCTTTTTCGTTCATCTCTCCCTCCCAAAACGGTAGAACTATTACTATTTACTGCTCTTCATAAGTTTAAAATAGCTCAGCAGTACTACCTTATGTTCACAGGATAAATTATCTACTTTAAGATTTGTATAGCTCTTTGTTTCAGCTATTTGGTGGGTTTATGAAATGCACCAAATTGAGAAAAATGATACGATCATAGTGAAAGGCTAATTGGGGATAGACCCCTACAGTATCCTCCTTAGTCTTATTTTTGTAGATAAACCCCCTGAGTATATTTGCAATTAACTGTGTAATTAACCAAAGAAGTGAATTCATGTAGCTGATTGCAAAAAATAGGATAAAGGCTCCGTTTTTCTTGGTGTTTACGGACAGAATTAAAAATAAAAACTAAATTAGTCTTGCTTAACTTCTTACAGTGGTTTTACCGGATGTTCCTCCTCTGAGGACAACTCAAGCAGATGAAGACCGTTATGTTTCAGAGTTTCAAAGTGAGATAGTCGAGTTGGCTTCTACCCTCAACGGTGATCATTCGTTGAACATTGAAAGCCTTGAAACGAAAAGGAGAATGAAAGTAAAGGAAGCCGATGGGTATGTTGATCGTGCAATCTCTAGCTTCTTTAAGGCATGTGAAGAAGCCATCAGCATGGGCTTGGAGGAATCGACGATAGTGAACTTGGAAGCATCGGATACTACGACAGGAGCTCCATGATCCAATATTTTGCTTTTACTTGCTTATAATGCATGCAGGATTTCTCTTGATTTTTATTATATTTGGTTGATGGAGTATGTCAAAATGTAGAATAGTACTCTTATGTTGTGGAGTTTTTCTACGTAGCTAGACTTCTATGTAGTTTTTCTAGTTTATGTAGAAAAGAACTAACATCGGCAATGAATGGGTGTTGCAGTCTTTTGCTTAATACACTACAGGACTGGTACTTCCAGACTGCGTTGTGTGTATGTTTTCTGTTCTTTTCTTGAATTTGTTGCTCGTAGCGGAAATTTCGGCAGCACAACAAGAGAGTCAGGTCGCAATAAGAATTCCAGTCTCACCAAGGAAACAAGAATCTGAAGCAAAATATCTCAACCAAGTGAGATATCAGCTCTTCCTCTCATCGGTTTTAGGACTGGCCTGTCGAGGGAACCTAAAAGCTATTACAAATCACACAAATAACGAGACAACCAATTTTTACGTGGTTCGGCAAATAGCCTACGTCCACGGGACAAGGAGGGGGAGATCTACTACTAGAGGGAGAGATTACAACTAGGGTTTACAATCACTCACAACCTAAACCCTCAAACAAACTCTCAAATCCCTCACAATCCTCTCACACCCGCACAAACCCTTGCACACTTCTAAAAAAAAAATCAAAGTTGATATATATATGAAGTATTCGGGTGGGCCTTGGGTTTCCGCGTGGGCTTCAATCACGTGGTGCCCCCCACGAAGCCGCGTTCACAATTCTCCACCTTGGTGAAGTTTTCTCAAAACTGAGCCAACACCAAAGCAACCAAATGTCGGTATCTACTCACCAAATCGGCTGCATCATAAAGACTGCCTACGTATCCTCTTGTCCAAGGAATCAAGCATTACGTAGTTCACCCAAATGGCCGTCACCGGCCTCAATAATCACGAATATGCAACAAGCTTCGACAATGATCAAACTTGTTGCTCGGAACCACCTTAGTGAGCATATCCGTCGGATTATCCTTCGTATGGACTTTCACAATCTCCACATCACCATCTTCAAGAACATCCCGATCGAAGTGATAACGAACGTCAATGTGCTTCGTTCGAGCATGAAAAACCTGATTCTTCGCCAAATAGATAGCACTCATGCTATCACAATGAATAGTGACGGACCTCTGCGATATACTAAGTTCCTCTAAAAGTCCTCGAAGCCAAATAGCCTCCTTCACAGCCTCCGTAACCGTCATATACTCTGCCTCCGCCGTAGACAAAGCTACCGTCGACTGTAAGGTGCATCTCCAACACACAGGTGCACGTGTCAATGTAAACACATACCCCGTCGTAGACCGGCACTTATCCAAATCCCTGGCATAATCCGAATCAACATAACTGATGCATAGTTGCCCACCTGTAGTGTCCCGCTCATAAACCAAACCAACATTGAGCGTACCTCGAATGTACCTTAAAATCCATTTCACGGCGTCCCAATGACCCACTCCAAGAGCATGCATGTATCTCGAAACCATGCTCACCGTCTGTGATAAATATGGCCTTGTACATACCATTACGTACATCAAGCTCCCAACCGCACTCGCATATGGAGTCTTCGATATCAACTCTCGATCTTCAACTGACTTCGGTGAAAGACCAGCTGAAAGCTTCAAATGGGCTCCCAAAGGTACACCAACTAGCTTCATATCCATGCTAATATGGAATCGTTTTAGAACCTTCTTCAAATAAGCCACATGTGTCAAACAAATTCTGCCATTTTTCTTGTCTCTACCGATCTTCATCCCTAGAATACATTTCGCCTCACCCAAGTCATTCATCCCAAACTCATTTGAAAGCTGAACTTTTAACCCATCTATAGCCGACCTGGAAATAGAGGCAACCAACATGTCATCGACATAAATAAACAAATAAATGTACGCTCCTCCTTTTAACTTGCGAAAATATACGCAAGGATCAAACTAGCTCCGAGTGTACGAATGACCAATCATAAAACCATCAAATCGCCTATACCACTGTCGAGGAGACTGCTTTAAACCGTATAGCGATTTCTTTAATCTGCAAACCAACTTATCTTTCCCTGCAGCTCAGAATCCCAATGGCTGAATCATATATATTTCTTCATCAAGATCACCATGAAGAATTGTCGTCTTCACATCCAATTGATCTAACTCCAAACCATATTGTCCCATCAAAGCTAGCAAAATCCGAATCGAAGAATGCTTCACCACCGGAGAGAAAACCTCATTATAGTCAATACCTTCCTCCTATGCATAGCCCTTCAAAACCAACCTAGCTTTGAACCTTAATGGAATGCCCTCAATGCCCTCCTTCTTCGTGTATACCCACTTGCAACCAATTGCCTTCCGCCTCTTTGGAAGCTCAACAAGCTCCCATGTATCGTTCTTATGAAGAGATTACATCGCCTTCTGCATAACCACCTATCACTGCTCGGCCTCTCTGAATATAGTAGGCACCAACTCATCGATACTCTCCATCGGAAGTGCATACGTAACTGTGTCGGTATACCGTGCTGGTATCTGTATGTTTCTCCTCTATCTCCGAACCGCAATTGAATCCTGAACCTGAGCCGTCGGTCCTTGATCCTGCACATCAGTACTCGTATCCCCGTGTCATTGTCGTGCTCGCCTGGCGTTACCTCAGTCGGCATTCTAATGGATACTGTACCATCTGGACAATATGGAGCTGCATCAATCTCCACCACCTGCGATATCTCCTCCGTCGGGTCGCTCTCCATCTGATAAGAGCTGTGAAGCTTCAAGATAGAAGCCTCATCAAACGTGACGTCCCTAAGCTTGTATCCCTTGACACCACGCTTGAATCCTACAAATATGGCCTTCCTAGCTCGAGGTTCCAACTTATCAGTTCTCACATGATAAAATACAGAGCACCCGAATACCTTAAGCTGGTCATAATCTCGTGCTGGCTCTCCCGACCACATCTCCATAGGGGTCTTCCCCTCAATCGCAGATGAAGTCAGCCTATTAATAATGTGGCTCGCATATGTAAGTGCCTCAGCCCAAAAGATCTTCTCCAAACTACTCTGCGACAATAAGCATCGGATCTTCTCCAGTAAAGACCGATTTAACCTCTCTGTCACCCCATTTTGCTGCGGTGTATGACTAACCGTGAAGTACCTCTCTATGCCCTCGTCTCGACATAGCTGCAAAAAGGGGTCTGAAGTATATTCATCACCGTTGTCGGATCGTAATGTCTTGATCTATTTCCCCGTCTACAGTTCTAATCTCTTCTTCCATTCCACGAATATATCTAGGACTTCACTCTTCTTCGTCATGGTGTACACCTAACAATGCTTAGAATAGTCATCAACGAACGTGACGAACCAATGTCGACCACCAAGTGATGCAGTCTTGATGGGACCTGTCACGCCCCGCTTCCCAAAATACACGGGAACCGAAACGTGAACAAGCCCGCGACGTATTAGATCTACGCTAAGCGTCTGGAAATAAGTACAATGCGAAGTCACAGGTCCCCGATCACACATAGCAAGAATACAATGAACAACTCAGAATGAAAAAGATACATATCACAAATGAATATCATCCAAGACATAATATTAGGGTCAAACATGCCCTTATACAAATATGAACAAATGAATACTGAAAAGATACAAAATACATTGATCAAATAGAAATGGAAGGTAGTACAAAAGAAAACAGAGGACTAATAACTAAGCTTCAGCTTCTTCTGCTCCGTCTGCAGGGCACTCCTGCTGAGAATCCTCTGGCTCCTAATGATTTCCCAGCTGAACCTGTGTCTGACGTACACCAGAGAAAACAGGTGTACGTCAGGTGCATGGCACACGGCAAGACCCGACCCCACAAAGAAAATAGAACGAATGGAAATCTAATGCGAAAAACGATACGATAACAGAAACAACAAAAGAACGTACAACTGAAATCCAACAAAATCAACATGCAATCCACGACCAAAACATGATAATCATAAGAATACGTAAATCAATCGGGTAATAAAATCATGCAGCTAGCGATCAGAATAATCATCCAAGTCACAAGGGCATACACTAGATGGAATTAATACCTAAAAATCTACAACTCGAGACGTAGTACGTCGAGCGAAATAATCCAAACAAGGAAACCCTCATGTATATACCATATGTCTCAAATTGCAGATAATTAAATATTAATCCCGATCTATGTATGAAAAGAACAACACTGATCTACATCTCAACAAAACTAACAAGGTCCACCATAAAGCACGCAAGGATATTATTCTTGTTTTACATGTTATTTGAATTGGGGAAGAATATTTTGATGTATATAATCGGGTCCCCGTAAAGTCGTCCGGGGGCCGCCTTCAAGTCAAGTATTGGCCCTCTGGCCCATGTATATAACACTCACGATATCACGATAACAAGAAAGCGCTGTGCCCGTTTATATACATGCTATATTCTCCGTCCAATCCCCCTTTATAACCCCATGTTATCAAATTAATTAAGCAACTGTACATGAAATATTGTGCACTAGCCACGGAGTTACCGTGGAACGACTTCTGTAAAACTATGAATATAACCGTGACCCACAACACGTCCGATCAAGAGTGCATCGTCTAGTCAATGCTATAATAATAATAATAATCAAGGAAACCTCATACCGGGATATCGATATCGAGGGAACTCGGGACTCCTCACATCGGGATATCGATGTCGAGCAAGTATAGCCATGCTTTGAAGCACGCTTATAAATCATACTTTTAACAGAAGTCGTCTTCATGTACAGTCTCTCCTATTGGGTAACAACTAAGTGATAAAACAACAAGCTTCCACACAGCTATTCATGTCAAGCAATCCCACGCAGGTAATAATATATTACAGACTAATTTAATTAACCAATTACTAACAGATATAAATATTGAAATGGCAAGTCACATAATAATTTACGATAAACTAATAATTAAAATAAAATAATCAAGGTTCGGGATCTTGCCTCGGGTTTCGTCGAACGATTCAACGTTGACGGCGCGAGACTACGGATCCGCGAGCGGCGGCGACTACGGAGGTTGGGGTAGATCCAAGAACGGATCTGGGAGCTGACGGTGTCAATGCATCGGGCTGAGGTCGTCGGCGGTGAGGGGCAGCGACTGGAGGTTGATGAGGAGGTCGGGGCGTTGGGGCTTGGTGGAAGGCGTGGCAGCGGGCTGAGGAGGGTGGACGGAGGAGGGGGAACGACTGGAGGCGGTGGAGGGTCGAACGCCGGCGGTTGCTAGGGCGGATCGAGAACAGCAGTTGGAGGAGATGGAGCTTGGGGTTGAGGGGGTAACCGGAGCTCGTGGATCTGAGGGCGACGGCTCGCTGTGAGGCGGTGACTCGGAGGAGGTCGGGTCTCGTGGACGAGAGAGAGGAAGAAGGAGATGATGTGTACGGTGGTGTTGGTCTGAAGAAGAAAGAAGGAGAGAGAGATTTGATTGGTTGGTTGTGATAATGAGGAGAGAGAGGAATAATAGAAGAGAGAGAAAGAGAGCTGATGATGAGGAGAGAGAGAGGGGATTGTGCACGTGATTGGAGGGTTGGTTTAGGAAGGAAATCAAAAAGCTAGAGAGTGATTAGGGGATTGATTGGGAGTTTATGGAAAGAATTCAAAGGGAAGAAAATTAAGGGAGGGAAATAATTACGAAAATTTTACATAATATTCTGAATAAATATTATATTAATAAATAATATTAATAAATTATCAATAACCAAATATATTTATATTTATATGCTAATCTATGCTCAGAATCACATTAATAATAATAATATAGATGATATAAGTGACCAAATGATTATGAAAAAATTCACTAAATCATAAATTAATATTTAGTAAAAATAATAAATACAAGACTATATATTTTATTTATTTATTTTGAAACTCAGAAAATTTCTAGAAATTAGGAAAATGTTAATAAAATAAAATTTAATATTTTAAATACTAGAAAATTTATTTAAACATGTATCAAAAATTACGGTTGTTACATCCTACCCCCCTTAAAACAAATTCCGTCCTCGGAATTAAAATAAGAACCCCAGGTACAGATATGGAATGATATCCATAAGCAGATGAGACAAGAAACAAGAAACAATGGAAGGTTACGAGATAAGAAATAGTGGAATGTTCCGGAGTCAAAAGTGATAAGATAGGGACGAAATGAAATCTATCAAGAAATAGGATAAGGGCTCAAGAATAGTCTTACGGATGAAATATGATATGTTTCTAAATTGTCCATCATATTCTTACTAGTGGAAATTCGGGACCGTGATCGGAACCGTGACCTGCATGGGCCACCAAAAAAACCTGTCACGCCCCGCTTCCCAAAATACACGGGAACCGAAACGTGAACAAGCCCGCGACGTATTAGATCAAGGAGAATAAATAAAAATAAATGTTTCTCCTCAACCTAATACGCCAAGCGTCTGGAAATAAGTACAATGCGAAGTCACAGGTCCCCGATCACACATAGCAAGAATACAATGAACAACTCAGAATGGAAAAGATACATATCACAAATGAATATCATCCAAGACATAATATTAGGGTCAAACATGCCCTTATACAAATATGAACAAATGAATACTGAAAAGATACAAAATACACTGATCAAATAGAAATGGAAGGTAGTACAAAAGAAAACGGAGGACTAATAACTAAGCTTCAGCTTCTTCTACTCCGTCTGCAGGGCACTCCTGCTGAGAATCCTCTGGCTCCTAATGATTTCCCAGCTGAACCTGTTCTTCCTCTAAGTCTGACGTACACCAGAGAAAACAGGTGTACGTCAGGTGCATGGCGCACGGCAAGACCCGACCCCACAAAGAAAATAGAACGAATGGAAATCTAATGCGAAAAACGATACGATAACAGAAACAACAAAAGAACGTACAACTGAAATCCAACAAAATCAACATGCAATCCACGACCAAAACATGATAATCATAAGAATACGTAAATCAATCGGGTAATAAAATCATGCAGCTAGCGATCAGAATAAACATCCGAGTCACAAGGGCATACACTAGATGGAATTAATACTTAAAAATCTACAACAAGAGACGTAGTACGTCGAGCGAAATAATCCAAACAAGGAAACCCTCATGTATATACCATATGTCATTATTAATCCCGATCTATGTATGAAAAGAACAACACTGATCTACATCTCAACAAAACTAACAAGGTCCACCATAAAGCACGCAAGCATATTATTCATGTTTTACATGTTATTTGAACTGGGGAAGAATATTTTGATGTATATAATTGGGTCCCCGTAAAGTCGTCCGGGGGCCGCCTTCAAGTCAAGTATTGGCCCTCTGGCCCATGTATATAACACTCACGATATCACGATAACAAGAAAGCGCTGTGCCCGTTTATATACATGCTATATTCTCCGTCCAATCCCCCTTTATAACCCCATGTTATCAAATTAATTAAGCAACTGTACATGAAATATGTGCACTAAAGGCCACGGAGTGTACCGTGGAACGACGTTCTTGTTTAAAACTATGAATTATAACCGTGGACCCCACAAAAGCACTGTCCGAGTTTCAAAGAGGTGCATTCGTCTAGTCAATGCCTATAATAATAATAATAACTCAAGGAAAAAACCTGCATTACGGTGATTCGATATCGAGGTATCTCCGGGACTCCTTCACATCGGGATTATCATGTCGGAGCGAGTATAGCCATGCTTTGAAGACACGCTTATAAATCATACTTTTTAACAAAGTCATTTTCTTCATGTACAGTTCTATCCTATTGAATAACAACTAATGATAAAACAACAAGCTTCCACACAGCTATTCATTGTCAATGCCAATCCCACGCACACGGGTAATAATATATTACAGTGGGGACTAATTTAATTAAACCCAGATTTTACTAACAGAATATAAATATTTTAAAAATGGGCCAAAGGTCACCATAATAATTTTAGCGAGTAAACTACATAAATTACAAATAAATAATCCAAGGTCGGGATCTTGCCTCGGGTTTCGTCGAACGACGATTGCAACTGTTTGACTGGCGCGAGCTAGCGGATACCGCGGGCGCGGTGGAAGACACGGAGCGTTGGCGGGAGATCAAGAACGGGACCATGGGATTTCTGGACGCCGTCAATGCATCGGGCTGGAGAGTCCGTCGGCGGGCGAGGCCTGGGCAGCGGACTGGGAGGTTATGAAAGGAGGGGTCGGGGCGTGGGGCTTGTGGAAGGCGTGGCAGGATAGAGACGAACGGCAGCGGGCTGGAGGGAGGGTGGAACGGAGGAGTGGGAACGACTGAGGCGTGTTGGAGGGTCGAAAACGCGGGCGGTTGCGTGGGGCGAATCAGAGAACAGCAGGTTGGCAGGAGATGGGAGCTTTTGGGGTTGAGGGGGTAGGTAACCCGGAGCTCGTGGGATCTGAGGGCGACGGCTCCGCTTGGAGATTCCGTTTGAACTCCGGAGGAGGTCGGGTGAGCGTGGAACTCGGGTCTGGTGGGGCGCTCGGCGGCGCCGAAGCGCGGTTGGTCGAGGCTGCTTGTTCCGATTTGGCGCCGGGGGAGGCCGGCCTTTTGGAGGGTGAGCGGCGGGCCTAGGCGGTCGTGATGGTCCGAGCGGTTGGTGGAGATATGGGGGGAGATAGGCGGTGCTGCAGGGGGGGAGGGTCATCTCGGTCGAAGCTTTTGATGACGAAGGGGGCGGGGCCGGCCTGGCTTCGGTGCAGGCGAGGGAAGAGCCGGTCGGGAAATGGGTCAGGGCGGCGGGGGAGAGAGGAGGGCGATGGGGGCTGGGTTCATTGGGGAGCGGGACTGAACAAGGTCGTCGGCGACAAGGGGAGGTGGTGCTCAGGTGGCCGGCGACGGGATTGGGTCTCGTGGACGAGAGAGAGGAAGAAGGAGATGATGTGTACGGTGGTGTTGGTCTGAAGAAGAAAGAAGGAGAGAGAGATTTGATTGGTTGGTTGTGATAATGAGGAGAGAGAGGAATAATAGAAGAGAGAGAAAGAGAGCTGATGATGAGGAGAGAGAGAGGGGATTGTGCACGTGATTGGAGGGTTGGTTTAGGAAGGAAATCAAAAAGCTGGAGAGTGATTAGGGGATTGATTGGGAGTTTATGGAAAGAATTCAAAGGGAAGAAAATTAAGGGAGGGAAATAATTATGAAAATTTTACATAATATTCTGAATAAATATTATATTAATAATATTAATGAATTATCAATAACCAAATTTATTTATATTTATATGCTAATCTATGCTCAGAATCACATTAATAATAATAATATAGATGATATAAGTGACCAAATGATTATGAAAAAATTCACTAAATCATAAATTAATATTTAGTAAAAATAATAAATACAAGACTATATATTTTATTTATTTATTTTGAAACTCAGAAAATTTCTAGAAATTAGGAAAATGTTAATAAAATAAAATTTAATATTTTAAATACTAGAAAATTTATTTAAACATGTATCAAAAATTACGGTTGTTACAGGACCCCAAACGTCTATGTGCACGTAGTTCAGGATGCCCTCGTCTGATAAATGGCAGTCTAGAACTTCACATTCGTCTTCTTGCCAAGAATACAGTGCTCACAAAACTCAATCTTCTCACTCTTGGCTCCCTTCAATAGCCCCTGCTTGCACAATGTCTGTAGTGACTTTTTACCTGTGTGCCCCAACCTATAGTGCCAAAGTCTGCTCATGTCCGCTTCTGAAATAGCCGAAGCAACCTGGCCAATCTTGGTGCTTCCCTTCAGATAATATAAATTCCGATTGCGGACTCCCTTCATCATCACCAATGATCCCTTAGTAATCTTCACTACAGTATTTTCGAAAGTCAACTTGAATCCCTTCGCCTCCAAAGCTCCAACCGAGATAAGATTTTTTTCAGTTGAGGAACAAATCTCACCTCCTTCAACTCACGGACTACTCCATCGTGCATCCTAATCCGCACGGTACCTATCTCACAAACGTCACAGGATTGAACATTTCCCATGATAACAACACCCACGTCGACTTTCTCAAAAGATGCAAACCAGTCTCGCCTAAGGGTCACATGATAAGTAGCGCCGGAATCAAGCATCCAATCTGATGCATCCACATGGTTCACCTCTGGAGTAATCAGTAGAGAAAAGTACGAATCATTGGGATCATCGCCTTTCGTAATATTCACCTCATTGGCCTTTGGGCCCTTTTTCTTGTCATTCTCTTTCTCCTTGAGCTTCGGGCAGTCTCTCTTCTAATGTCCCTGCTCCTTGCAGAATGTACATTGGTTTTTTGCTAATTGGTGGCGGCTTCTTGACTTTGACCTTCCTCTATTACCACTTTTTGGATATGGGCTTCTACCTCTCGTCGACAAGGTCTCGCCTGAAGTGCTAGCTCGGGAAGTCTCCTTGTCCTTCCTCCTCAAATCGTAATTGGTCAATGTGTTAGTCACTTCACTATAGCTGATAGAAGATCTCTCATTCAACAAAGTGAGCACGAAGGTATCATACTCCTCATCCGGTAAGGATCCCAATAAGATAATAGCCTTGTACTTATCCGATATCTTCTCATCAACATTCGCCAAGCCCGACAATAACTTAGTGTAGTTGTTCACATGAGCCGCTAGCGAGGTACCTCTGGACATCTGAAATCTGAAGAGTTTTCGCAGCAAGTGCAACATGTTCTCAATACTCTTTGTGAGATACTTATTGTTGAGAATTTCCCACATCTTCATTGTAGACGTCACCCCAATCACATCATATTTCAGCTCCTGTTCCAAACCGGACCTGATCACCCCCACAAACATTCCTATTCATCTTCTCTCATACCGTCTCTTCATATTTAGGTGGCCTCTCGTGGATCATGATGGTCTCTTCCAGATTCAGAGCATTGAGCGCATCCTGTACGTCGCTCATCCACAAACCAAAGTTGATTTTGCCGTCATACTTTACCATGAGCGCATCCTGTACGTCGCTCATCCACAAACCAAAGTTGATTTTGCCGTCATACTTTACCACACTAATCTTAGTGTTCTGAAAACCAACTTTTTTGCCGTCATACTTTACCACACTAATCTTAGTGTTCTGAAAACCAACTTGTATTGTACTCGCCATCGACTTGCTGCTCTCATCTTCTTCTCTCATTGCAAACTAACTCCAAATTGTAGAGAAAGAACAAATTTGATAGAAATTAGGAACCACCCAACTAAACCCTAGATCGGATTCCAAATAGATCTCCTATCCACACGAGGAAAGCAAAATCTCCAATGGTAACTCCTAATGCTATCTCCACCGAAGCTTAGAACTCCAAGAACCAAGCTTCCAACTGAATATTCCTCCACCTAATCCAAAACACCCTAGATCTGAAATCTGGGCTCTGATACCACTTGTTGCACGTAGCGAAAATTTTGGCAGCACTTCGGCAGCACAACAAGAGAGTCAGGTCGCAATAAGAATTCCTGTCTCACCAAGAAAACAAGAATCTAAAGCAAAATATCACAACCAAGTGAGATATCAGCTCTTCCTCTCATCGGTTCTAGAACTGACCTGTCGAGGGAACCTAAAAGCTATTACAAATCACACAAATAACGAGACAACCAATTTTTACATGGTTCGGCAAATAGCCTATGTCCACGGGGCAAGGAGGGGGAGATCTACTACTAGAGGGAGAGATTACAACTAGGGTTTACAATCACTCACAATCTAAACCCTCAAACAAACTCTCAAATCCCTCACAATATCTCTCTACAAAAGGATGCACAAAACCCTAGAGAAGGGCTACTCAAACACAAAGAAACAAAACAGAAAAAAAACCGACTCTGTTCCTTCTTTGCTGCACCCGCCGCCAATTTTCTCCTGCTGTGATTTTTCCCGCAGCCGCAAATCTCCTCTCACACCCGCACAAACCCTTGCACACTTCTAAAAAAAAAATCAAAGTTGATATATATATGAAGTATTCGGGTGGGCCTTGGGTTTCCGCGTGGGCTTCAATCACGTGGTGCCCCCCTCGAAGCCGCGTTCACAGAATTTTGAGAAAATATGCTATTTTTTTAGAGTTATACTTGGTGTTTTAAGAAGATATGAGGCAGAACCAAACCATGCAAAAGTAGGAGTATGAGTTGTTTTGAATTCGATGGAGACCCTAATTGGATCATGTAATTGTGTGTTTCATTGGTTTTGATTTACTGGACTAAGGTCTGGATCGTAAGTTAATTAATACTTAATAACTGGCCTAT
>NC_033803.1:9258019-9278698 GCF_001876935.1 Asparagus officinalis | reverse complement strand
CGTCGTGCTAATAACGCGAAGGTCGCAGGTTCGAGACCTGCATGGGCCAAATAAATATTTAATTCTTTTTTTAATTTGAAATTTGAGTTGTAAAGACTTTTAGGTGTTATCTCATATTCGACTAGACATTCAAGTTGTTTTTTGAAATACTCTTTAAAACTCCAATAGTTTGGACAAACAATTGCCATAATTATTTTTTTTTTTTCCATCAATCTCCTAATTACAGTGACGAACCGAAACTATAGTTCACGACTCACAAGTTTTGACCATCAAGTTATTTCGTTTCATTGTTTTCTTATTTACGATGGTGGATAGTGATGCATTCCATCTGGATATGGTTCAGATATGATACTTACCATATCTTTATCCGCTTATCCGTCCCGAATATGGATATATCTCCATAAGAAAAATTCATATTTATATCCGCTAAATCGGATACGGATACAGATATACATGTGGATATATAAGCGGATATATATGCATGCAAATGCAAAACAGATATGAGTAAACTAGATACCATTAAAATAAATACAGTTCATGTGATACAAATGAGTTCATTAATATATTCATTATATCTAAAAAGCTAATATTTGATACAAAAGAGTTTATTAATATATTCATTATATCTAAAAAACTAACATTAGACATCTTGATCATTAAAATTAATCTCAAGTTCATAATCTAAGAATTAAAATCATCGTAACATTATGACTAATATGTATTTGGATATTTCGGATACAGATCCGGATATTTTATTATAAAACTATATTCACAACCATATCCTATCGATTATAGGTTTGAGTAATCATATTTGTATCCTAACAAATATCATTACAATTATAAATTTGAGTGATCATACTTGTATCCTAACGTCATTACAGATATTTCCTTGAATTCGGATACGGTTTAGCGCCCTATTGGTGGGAACATGGTCATACATGTAGACAGTCAAAGAGGACATGGTTAAGGGATCATGGCAATAACTGCCTCACACGTGAGAGGCTTGCCGTCGTGGGTGCCTCTAAAGTCTAAACGAACCCACGTCCTACGAATGGACTGGCCGAGTTCCTTCTCTCCACGATTGAACTGATGGGGATTGGTTGAGGGAAATTATTTAGATATTGAAAATAAAACATAATAAAATAAAAGATAAAAATGAAAACACCATATTGTCGGATATTGTTCTACTTTCGACACTTTGCTCACCAGTGGCTGAAAGAGTGGATTCGTTGATAATATACAGCAGACCATCAAAAAATTCAATTTTTAAGAGAATTAAACCCTAACAAATTACTCAAAATGTTAACACAACAGACCCAGAATTTTAAAAAAAAAAAGTATAACAACAGCCCCAGGTTTTAAACAAACTTAAAAAATCAAAGAAGAAACCTGAAACAATAGAAAAACAAAAGATGGGTTTAGATGAGAACTTTAACTTAATACTTATAAAACTCGATGAAGGAATGATAAGCCCGTCATTATTGTATATACATTAACGACGATTAACTAGTCTCTTCATTAATTTTGCTCGTTAAAAAACTAATTTCTTAATTTTTTTAATAATCTTCATTAGAGGAGGGGGCGTGTCTGAGTTATCGCAAGTGGCAACAAGTGTGAGTTGTCGGATATGAGAGCCAACATTTGTATATTTTCATCATTAAAATGATTAGTATAGTTTCAAAATTCATATTTTTTATGTTATTTTATTTTATGTTCCTATCCCAAATCGTTTCCCTCCCCATTTCTGGCTTTTGAATGTCCACGAAACAAGCATCAAAAGTTCGTGTATTATACTTCTAGTATTATACTTCAGCATATCAATTGCCCACTCTATGAACAATTTTATCCCATTTTCTTGTAATCATATGACTCTAAACTGGCTCTAGTATTATACTTCTCCACTAAATTTTTTATTTTTTTTCAGGAAATTTATACTTATATATTTTATTTGTGATTTTAATGTTTCTTAAATAAGAAAATGATATGGTAATTATCAATTAACAAGAGAAGGCAACTCGTAGCAGAGCTAAACATAGATAAAGAAAAGTATTTGAGTTAGAATGAAATTCTTCTGTTCTAATTAATGATACTACCGCTCTCCTTTCATAGAGTATTATTAGAGGGATAGGAATAAGAAGAAGAATGCTATATTAACTTGGTATATGGCTTATTGACTTATCTATTTAATAAATGGGCAGGTGAGAAGTGACTCATTAAGTAAATTTTAAATTGATCATAATGGATAAATGGGCATAAGTGCAACTCTCGTTTATGGTCCCCTCGTACCCACCTATTTAACATTCCAAATATATAAAGGGTATAATGATCATTTCCCTTAAAGTATTAGTTAACTCTCATATTTATTTTGTTATTTTTTATTTTTTATATTTCTTTTTTCTTTACTTCTTTCGTATTATGGTTATCACCATTATTAGACCATCATTATAATAATAATTATCAATTTCTTATAGTCTAACCAAAAGTTATTTAATAGTAAAGAACATTCTTGTAAGCAATTATCAATCAATAATATAATAGTAAAGAACATTCTTGTAAGCAATTATCAATCAATAATAGTAAGTTTAAAATACATAAATAATATTTATATCTTTATCAATCAATAATAGTAAGTTTAAAATACATAAATAATATTTATATCTTCAAAATGCATAAATATATATATATTTCATAATTATGAAAATTTATCCCACGTTATTTTATCAAAATATCCTACTTCACAAAATTGTTCCTATTTATCCCACTAGTGAAAAATTATTCCACTTTAACAATTATCCCATTTTGCATGAAAATGTCCCAATTGACTTAACACCCCCTAAAGAATCTAGCAAGAACTCGCTTTGATTGTAAAGGAAACCAGACCTTTCTTACTTGACTTGAGCATCGATGAGCCAATTGCTGTAAGGCCAAGCACCATGAATGTATATGAGGAGACCCTAATTTTATCAGGTCCAATACTGATAGTTTTAGTTTAATAATAGTACTTAAATAACAACAAAGTAAGCTCAAAGCTCATCAATCTGGAGAATTTTTTTCCCCCAGAGCTTTTCTCCTTTTACAAGTTGTTCCATGTAATGAATAAGAGTGAGTACACCATCATAGCCTCAAAATAGCATCATACACAAAGATGTTCGATAATGAGAGTACAAAGTTTTAATAAAATCAGCAACCTGATAAATGCATTTCGATACCAACTCTCAAGAGAATTTGATTAAACAAAGATGAAGAAGTACAGAGTTTCGCTATGCTACCAGCAGAGCATTTAAAACTGCTTGCCATCATTCCAACAGGAGAACACTTTAGCATTGTCAGGCACCGTCGGCAAGAGTCCTCTTTGAAGTGCTGATGTACAGAACTGTGCAATGTTTGTGTTAGAATGAAAAAAATACATACACAAATAGACAGAATATCACGCGGAAAATGAAATTGATACTCTGTAGGATTAAGTTGAGGGTAAAGAAATCCTACCGTTATTGCCTCTGATGAATGCATCGCCGTACTTGTTCTTCAGCTGACCATTGACGTACTCCTCTGTTTGCTCCATTGCAATGTTCATGTACCCATCTAAACAAGCTAGAATACCTGCGATGACAAAGTTTTACAGTTCTAAGCAGGGAGCAATGGGAAAGCGAAGGGTTGGGAAGTTCAATACAGGACCAATTTAGTTTTGAATTATGTAATCCATGCTTCTTGTTATCACATATGGCAACACCACAAGAAACAATTCGTGTTGGTATGTGCCTGAGAAATCGGATAGAGATTGAAAACATCTGAATTGAACCCAAATTCAACTAAGAAAAGCTAGCTCAAAAGCTACCAACCTAACCAGAACGAGAATCAAATAATAGCCTTAACGCCAACCTAAAATTAATAATGCCAAGAAAATTGTAGAGAACATTTTTCGGGGAACATAAACATGTCATAACTTGAAATTTTGAATTAGTCCACCTCGAATTTGGAAGGATAATACACGCATGGGTAACAAACAAGAGATCATTAGTCGTGGACTCTAGCTTGAAAAGAATGAGTTTATAAAATGTTACATTATAGGTATCTTAGAACCTGCCGTACATAAGCAACGTGAAGGGGAAAATATTTGCGAAGAGATAGCGGAAATCTGTAGGCTTTGCACAAAAAAAAAAAATTGCACCGCTCGTCAAAATTCTATACTAATTTTGATGAATACCATAATGGCTAAAGTTACTCCTTTAATCCTGTGACTTGGAATCCTTGAGATCCGAGCTTGATCAGGAATCAAAGTTGATATGTTTTTTACTTCTTTATCTTGATCCCTCAATCAACACAAAGTGAATTTTAACATTCAAGAGACTAAAATCATTTTTACTTAAATGATCAATTGCAAAGGTCATCAACCAAGAGAACGCCCCAAAATGATGGTTATCAATAGAGATGAACCATTTAGCTCTAAGAAAGAATTTTTTGCTAAGAAAAAAAATCAGAAAACAAAATTAAGCTTTCTGAAAGGAAAAACGAGATCATTTGAACGATGAATATCACTATTCTCACATCAAGGGGCATTGCAAAAGGAACTGCAAACATTGGGTTACACTGCATGAAAAGGAAAAGTCTTTTGAAGATACATCCTCCCACAACTTATTAGGGATGGAGAGAAACTAATGTTTTAAGTCATTCTTCTTAAGTGAAGTTTATTAACCCTAAGTCCCTAACTCATTTTTATAGGCTTTCAATTCTTTGTGAGGGTACAAGGAAAGGCAAAAGCTTGAAGATGGAGAGCTCACTCCGATATTCATTATTCGATTGTTGCTACTTTTCCTTTTGGAAAATTTATTTTCCTTTCT
Organism: Asparagus officinalis; assembly: GCF_001876935.1. NCBI lineage: Eukaryota > Viridiplantae > Streptophyta > Magnoliopsida > Asparagales > Asparagaceae > Asparagus > Asparagus officinalis. The sequence continues at coordinate 9,273,860 of NC_033803.1, read as the reverse complement.
ATTATTTTTCTTCCAAGAAAATTTGTTTTCTCGGAGAAAGATGACTCAGCTATCTCTTTGACCATAATTTTGGGCTTTGACCTTGTTCTGCTACAAGATATTCGTAACTCTTTGCAATAGATCACTTGGTTTGGTCAAAATGATGTTAGGCTCTTGAATGCTAGAAAACTTTTTAAATTGAAAGACAAAGATAAGTAAGTAAGAATTACATCAACTTCGATTCCCACCCTTGAGCAAACTCCGATCCCTACCCCTCATCAAACTCCAATCTCAAGGATTCTAGTCCATTAATGCGCTCAATCATTTTATAAACTAAGATTTTCCTGGAGTACCTTCAGGATTCATCAAAGTATGTATAGCACTTTGACAAGCAGTACAATTTGCTTTTCGCACAAAGCCTTCAGGATTGTCAATATCTCTATGCAAATATTGTTTTTCCTTCATGTTGCTTATGATCTAAGAAATCCATAATGTAGCACTTCGAAAGCTAATTCTTTTCAAGTCAAAGCTTATGACCAATGATCCCATCAATAGATTCCTAAGGTTTTACTTATCTAATCACACTTTCCCAGACACATCACATTCCTCAACAACAACATTTAAAAAAGGCTTTTGAAACTCACTTCGGAACTTTTTGTAGGGTAATTGCTTCGAAAGTCAAAAGAAAAGCTATTTATCCCTCGAAGCTCATGCCTCATTGCTTAAATCATAACTAAAGTGTGCTTCATGCTCCATAACTTTTGAAGCGCACATGAAAATTATATAAAAGGATTTTTGAATAAATTAAAATGCCCCATCTCTTCATTTTCTTTTCCTCAGTGTCAAGAATTTCCCCTCTTCATAGAATTACCTGTATCAAATATTGAAAACGTTTTTGGTCAATTGGTCTTTTAAGCTTGAGTAGTCCCATTGCTTCAATTTTGCTTGCACACTTAATAACAGGGTTCCTTCATTAGAATGCAAATATGCATCGGGAATTTTAAGTAAAGGACCTTCTCTAGACTAACAAAATAAGATCCAAACATAAAAATTTAGTGTTAATTCATTTGTACCTTTGACAATCAAGGATCCACATGGGACATTACCATAAGTGATTAACTTACACAAGTTTTTTTTAAACCGTTTCAGAAACTAGAATTGTCTTTTTCCAATAGTAGTGTTCATGATTAGGGTTTTCTTAAACCCTAGTCCACCAAAATCTACCCTAATTGAGGGGTGAAAATTACACACCAAAACCCTAGTCAGAATCAATGATCCAATTTTCTGCTTTAAACTAGCAAAATAAGATCCAAAAATATGAATTTTTTTGGTTTACCTTTGGCAATCCAGGATCCACTTGAGATATTGCCTAAACTGATTAACTTACAAGTGGGTCGATTTTTCTAAAGCATGATCAAAATCTAGGTTTTCTTTTCCAAGATTAGGGTTTTCTAAAACCCTAGACTAACAAACACTTGTTAATCAATTATCTGCGTCTAAACGAGCTAAGCGGGTGAAATTAAGCAGGGAAAAGTAGAAATATAAGAAATCCTAGAAATTAAAGAAGATACTTTTTCAAAAAAATTTATTTTTTTACCTCTGTAATCGACTCCAGAGTTGAGCTTGACGACGACCGGTCGCCCTCGGATCGATTTGAGAAAATCTGCCGGCGTTTTCACCGCCCCACCGCCGCCTTTCTCTCCGCCGGTGCTCATCTTTCTATTCTATTTTTGGAAGGGAGAGGAGGTAAGGTTACCTGTGGCACAATCGACCTCAACTTCTGAATTTGATTTCTCTCTCTCGAATTTTTATAGGCCAGGGTGGTAAAAGGGATTGAGGACTTTCTTGGGCCTGGCCCATTGTAATGGGTAAACTTGACCTAATAAGGTTTCAGAAGAGAGTTTTTTTTTTAATTCCAAATTTAGAATTTTCAATCTTATAGGTATATCTTAAGTCCTATTTATTACAGTTGTTTGGATGAAGGGTAGACGAGGGTAGGGGAAGAGGATTTGGTAATTTACATTGTTTTTCTTTTTTTTTTTCCTTTTTTTGAGAGGGGTATTGTGAGGGGAGAGGCGAGAAAATTTACATGAGGATCTTGTCATTTTGTCACACCAAATTGGGGTGCTGAAGGAAGAGAAATTAATCTTGGAAGATGTTTGACTCTATTACTATGGATCAATGGTTGAGATTTGATTATGATATCCTTCCTTTCTCTTCTGTTCCCTTAGTTAGAGCTCCCAAACATGATGAAACAAGTTTCTCATCATTCTCCTCCTTTTCTCTCATCTTCTCTATCTTTCATTTCCTTATTTTATCTTACCAAGGATCCTCTCAGAATCATCATTGTGGAAATAGAGTGGTTTGCACCATAGATTGAAGGTTTTAAAATTCCAAAACTAATCCCTCAACCACCTGCGAATGATACAGATCACCCCTATCCGTAGGGTTGTTCTGATAGGATTTGTACGTCTTCCCTTTCCATAGAAAACTATATCATTTGATTGAAAGAAAATAAGTTTGTAGCAGTACATATTACATTTAGAGTAATTTTTGTCAAGTTTGTTTGATAACTATTGAACTTGAAAAAGTAAATAAACCTCATGTTTTATTCAAATTACTTTTCTCAAATTACTTTCTTGATGCTAGAGATCGCGTCGATGACGATCAATGAACAAAATACAATGCCATACTCGAAAAATAACATAACAAACAATCACTAGATTTAATTTAATTTAAAAAAAAACGCAAATTCACACTTAAACCAGAAAATGAAGCAAGATAACTCTTGTTTTACTGCGGTTCTCAAATTTTGTTACTACGTACTAAGCCAGTCCTTCCATTTTATTCCTCGTTACAAAAACCTCAAAGATCAAAACACTTCAGTATATAATATATTCCAATGCAATTCGTAATAAGAGAAACAAGATCAAGCCGAACATTTCCAAAATAAAAAAGAGAGAGAGAGAGAGAGAGAAAATCCAACGAATGTGAAGCAAGAATCAATTAAAGACTGAACACACCCTCCTGACTCCCCCTTGATTCCCCGTCTTCACTCCAGTCCTCCCTAGCTTAACCATGGCGTTCGCGAACGCCTGCGCGAAGCTCCAGGGATTATTCGCGAACGTGTTCACGGTCGGCCTCGACAGAGAGCTCGTAAACAAGACCTGGTCGGAGGTGAACAGCCCCTTCCCGCTCGCCAGGTTCTTGAAATACTCGTTGTCGAACTTGGTAGGGGTGGTGGGGTCCATGTTGATCGCGATCCTCGGGTCCACGTTCCTTGGGCAGGCCTGCATCAGCTGCCTGGCGTAGGCCGGGTTCAGGGATGGGTCGACCCGAGACGGGGAGTTGAACGAGTAGAGACGGTTTGAGAACTGGTTGCAGTGCGAGAAGCCGAGGGTGTGTGCGCCGGAGAGCGCGATCATGTCGGTCATCGTGAGGTTGTTCTTCATGAAAATCCAGTTGAGGAGGTTGAGATTGAAGTTTGCGGGTGGGAGGTTTCCGGGTACTCTGAATTTTGATGAAATGCGGCCGTCACGGCGACCGAGCTCTACGTTGAACCATGGGCCTCCGGACTGTAAACAGGCGGAGAGTAAATTTAGAAAACTCAAACAGACTGCAAATTGTCAGTTAGGCTTGCTTTTATGCAGTGTTAATTGCGGATAGGCCCCTTGAGTGAATCTTTTTTTTTTAATTTTTTACCCTCAGTATGTCTATTTGTCACACAACAATTTTCTTTTTCTCTGAGGGTAAAAGAGTAATAAGAAAAAGTCCACTCTCCAAGGGGTTTGTCCACTATTGGGCGATAGTAGAGCGGGTCTGTCCCCAATTGACGCTTCTAAGCAGCATTACTTACAAGTAGCACGACGTCTCTGGCAGCCAATGCTAGAATGTCAGCACAAGACACAACGCCAGGACATGCAGCCTCGACCGCTTGCTTGGCCTTGTTTACCGTGTCGAAACCATCGCCAGCGAGTGAGAGGTTTTCGGTTGCATCTTTCTCAGCATCTCCCCTTGGGGATGAAATCATGATGGATGCATCACATCCCTGCATTTTTCGGGGTTTTTAGCGTTAGCTATATGTCCCTGAATTATCTCAACCTTATTTGATATCGACATAAATATACTAAATTATAATGTCCACTTTGTTAGTTGATACAGCATATGAACATGAAAGATTAGTGGGTTTTCATGAAAACTTGAAAAAAAATCCTTGATTGGACAGAGGTGATGCATGCATTGACCGTAAATGGCAAATGATTAAATTGGGGTCTTTTTCTCTCAATGATATTTAGATATTTGGCAATTATAGGTAGAGGGTTCCGTGAGAAAAGTTAAAAGTAATGAAACCCCCCGAAGCTCAGGGAGGTTGTTTTGAGATAACAAAGTTTGAGGGACTATGTGCAAAACCTCCCTAACGTGCAGGGGATTTTTGTGAAATGAACCCTTATGATTTCTTCCCTTGATGACGGTTTTCTTAACCAGAACCCTGTTCTACTCCTCTCTTGATGACAACCAAGACGCCTAGAGTAAAGCCTACTTCTCTCCATAGTTTTTGAGCCATATTCACGTATGATTCTTTTCTTTTCTCTTTGCAGCTTGTATTTCAAACTATATTACTACCACAAAATATGTACTTATGGAGCTCATGAGCTCACAAAAACATTCAGTAAAAAAAAAAGAAAAAATACCTCAACAAAGCAGTCATGGAAGAAGAGCCTTAACGTCGCAGGGATTGTGACGAACGTCTGGTTTATCTTCCTCATCACTGCCTGCCTCACGATCCATTCCACGTTCGGACACGAGTTTTGGTAGAAACTGCGCCTCAGTTGCGCCTCTCCTCCTCCGACCAGCACCAACACCGTCACCCCCGCAAGCAAGAACGTCCTAAGCTCCATCTCTTTCATCTCCCAGGGTGTTCAAATATTTATCCCTCTTGAGATTTAATTTCGTCGCCTGAGAGTGTCATATATATAGGACATGAAAGAGTTTATCGGTAAGAGAGGGATCGAGAATTAGTCGTCGATCAGAATCTAACATCATGAGAGGAGGTATAAACATGAGCCTGTCATTGGCATGTTCTCTTTGTTTATACTTAAGATGAGGTTAGTATAAAGTTTCTTTTTCTTTTCTTTTTTCCTTTGTTGTTGTTGTTTGTTGTTGTGTTGTGGAGCATTACTTTGATGGCAATAGGCATAAGTGAGTAGCAAAGTCAAGAGTTGCAGTAGATTAATGAAAGGATAGACCGAAGAATGCAATTAAGGTTATTATATTGTTTGGTTACATTTTCAACCCTTTTCCATGTGGCTTGCATATGGGAAGAAAGCTAGAATTATCTCGGGCATGTAAATTAGTCAAGGGTTCAGGTTCAATAACTCAAAATGAAAGCATGCAGTTAATTAAACTTTCAACATTTAATTTAATTTTGTTGTCCGGGTTGAGGGCATGTTTTGCTTTGCTTTGCTTCTGCATGGTTGCAACAATCTAAGTTCTAAAAATGTATAAAATGCAGCTGGAGAGCATTAAGGTTTTAAACGCGGGATTGCGTGTTAGTTAGAGAACGATAACATGGATTAAGGAATTTGATTGACAAAATCAAGTTTGAGATATAATTATTGGTAGAATTTTAAATCATATTTGCCTCTCAAACCTATCCCTCTCCTCCTTTGGGACTATGATTTGGGCCATCTTTGCTCTCTTACTTATAGTTGAATAACTGAATTTGTCCTGAAAAATGATGAGAACATGCAGACAATGTTTAGAAAATAATCTAAGAATAGGCAAATTAAAACGTACCATTTAATCGAAAACTATATATAATTTATTTTAAATGGTGTGATTGGCGCATATCTCATTGTACTTCGGAATTGTCTCCGATGTCAACTAAGAGCTGATTTTAATATTAAGCGATCACATGCCTTAACAACTGTCTTATGTTGCAACTTGCAGATCATATTAAGTGTTCGGCTGTTCAAAGTGCAGGCTATATCTTCATAAACTTAGCTTTTTTTTTATTTTTTCATTTAACTTTTCACTATTGATTTGCATCTGACTTGCCATCTTAAAAAAAAATATCGCAGCCCCTGTCAAGTTTAGGCCAATGAGATCTCAGTTCCCAGTTGAAGCCAAAATCTCTGCAGTTGCATCTACAGCTAATAATGCCACTGTAGTAGAATAGACTTGTAAACAAGATAATAATAAAAGCTGCAGCATTCTGCTAGCTTTGATGTGATCATTTTTCTATGATTTATTTCTGTTCTCTTCAGTTGAATGGGTCAAATTTTGATGGAGGAGAAGAGTAATAAACTACCAAATGATCTCTCTGGACTTGTGCTTGACAGCTATTTTCCTCAAAAAATTTTGTTAATCCATTACTAGCAAAAGCTGCAGATGGTTATGGGAGTTCTCATGCAACAAGGAAGACAAGCAAACAAATCAAGCGTTTGTTTGGAGGACTAGTATATAACACCCTAAAGCTTTTGCTGATTACCCCTTTGATGCTGTGAGGTACTTAATTAAGGATGTAAATGGGTATGATATGGATCATATATGGACCTGATTGCTCTTACTAAAAAACCTTTTATGTAGGGTTTTTGCATGTATACCCTTTACTTCTTCAATATTTGAAAAATTATCCCTCTAATCTTGGTATTTGCAAACTTACCCCTCAAAAATACCATATAGGATCTTTCTACCGCTTTTAACTTAAGAACGTAGGTTTTGAAACAAGGCAATGTCAAAATTTCCAAAAAAAATTCCTATATTTTTGCAGCAATATTTAGTGTTTTAAAACTAAAATTGTTAAGTGAAAGGGGTAGAAAAAAACCAATGTGAGAGAATTGTGGGGTATTTTTGCAAATGCCAAGATTTGGAGGATACTTTTATAAATATGGAAGATTTGAGGGGTATATATGCAGAAATAAGAATGTTGCAATCGTCTTGTGGGTATATGCTAAAAAATAAGATAAGAAATAAGTGTATCCGCAGTAAATTAGATGTTACTTTTATTGAGGATAAAATGAGAGAGAATCGACTAAGATAGTTTGATCTTGTATAACGGATAGTATTATAGTTAATTGGGCTAGAAGGTTTAGAGGTAGATCTAAAAAAACTTGGTTTGAAGCGATTAAGAATGACATGATTATGTTTACTACACGAAGGAGATGTCTCATAATAAAATAGAATGGAATACTATAATTCATGTAATCGACCCCAAATATTTAGAATAAAAGATTTGTTGTTGTTGTTGTTGTATACCAAATCGTGGCAAACTCTAAATACTAGATATGACCCCAAAATTATAGGGGCCTGTAGGCTGTCTAAAAATCACAATAGATAGTTGATCCCCCATCAAACACCGATGATGGAAGTTACAATCTGACGACTTCCAGAAGGCTACAATTTGAGGACTTTCACATAGAATGCTACAATCTGACGACCTTCACGACAACTAATGAATGCCCCAATTCAACAGCCTTCACAATCAACATCGGGAGTTACAATCTGACGACTCTTATATTTTCAAGGAGCCAAGACGAAGATTACAAGAATGCAGATATCTCTCAAACCGTAAGGAATTTGGCAAAACGGAGGAAGCGAACCGAAGCCTTCGGCTTGGTTCAGATGGCCCCGTCTCGTCGAGATAGCCGATTTTCATATATAATTCGTCCAATTTCGACGTACGGTTTGAAAGTTATGACCTGTTCTTCGTAGCAAGTTGTGTTCTGAAGTCCGTCTGGACCTGTTCTTCGTAGCAAGTTGTGTTCTGAAGTCCGTCTGCAAGACTGGACTTCGTCAGAACATTGGATTTAGCCTGAAGCTCACCAAGCCCGCCTAAGTTTCGCCTCTGCATTACAGAGTCAAAACGCCCAGGCTTAACTCTGCGTTTTCAACATCAAAACGCAGAGTTAATCTCTAAAATAGCACAACTGTGTGTTTTCAGCCGTTAACAGGCTCAAGGCACAACTCTGCGTTTTCAGCCTAAAACGCAGAGTTCATCTCTAAAACAGCACAAACTGTGCGTTTTTGTGCGTTTATGGGCTCAACTGTGCGTTTTCAGGCCAACTGTGCGTTCATGGGCTCAACTGTGCGTTTTTAGCCTGAAACAGGCCAACTGTGCGTTTACGGCCCAACTGTGCGTTTACAGCATGAATTGTGCGTTTACGGCCCAACTGTGCGTTTACAGCACGAATTGTGCGTTTTCAGGCCAACTGTACGTTTATGGGCTCAACTGTGCGTTTTCAGCCTTTAAACAGGTCAACTGTGCGTTTACGACCCAACTGTGTGTTTACAGCACGAATTGTGCGTTTTCAGCCTAAAACATCCTAACTCTGCGTCTCAGAGTTCATCACGCTGCGCGGCCAGTGCGTTCAGCCACCAGAATAGGCCCAACTCTGCGTTTTTAGTCTAAAAACGCAGAGTTCGGGCCCTGAACGCTATTTTTCAGCGTTTGACTCGTTCAAAGCACGTAATGAACAGTTCCAGGAACTGTTTTTCCCCACGATTTGAGGGATTTTCGCCCCACTTAAGAGTGGATTAAGGGGGCAGTTACCACCCGTAATCCCCTATAAATAGGGGGAAACTCAACTGAGTTCGGGTTGGAGGTTGGAGAGGGCTTTTTGGCGCTGGGCTCTGGGATCCTTCTTTTTGGGCAGCAAAGGAGAGATCTTCGGCTAACTTTGGAAGGGAATTGTTGGAGTTTTGGAGACCAGCAACAGGAGCTTCTTCCTTGGCTTATTAACCGAACTTTCGGTTCAAATCAATTCTTTTTCAAGAGTTCAAACTCGTTCAGAGTTATCAACTCGGTCAGAGTTCAAAACTTGCTCTGCAAGTTCTTCCAAAACTCGTCAGAGTTATCAACTCGATCAGAGTTCAAAACTTACTCTACGAGTTCTTCTAAAACTCGTTCAGAGTTATCAACTCGTCAAGAGTTATTTCAAAACTTGCCACGCAAGTTCTCCACATCGTCAAATCGTGAGGAGAAGACATCGTTCCAGTGAATCAAGACGTTCGGATCGTCAACGGAGAGCAAACTCGACGCGAGCATTCGAGGGAGGCACTCCATCGCCACCGTGAAGAACCCAGAATTAAATAAAGGGGAGAATCAAATTCATTCTCCTCTCTTTTGTAATCGGAATCCAAATTGTAATTGATTTTGAGAGGAATACAAGTCAAATTTTTCTTTCATTGTCTTTTTACTACAAATTTCCAACAAACAGGGCCAAGGTTGGCCAGTGAGATGATTGATCTTTTCTAACTCTGTCTGTAACTCACTAGAGACTCGGGAATATGAAAGTTCTGGAGATATTATATTCATATTTGATAAGGGCATTATAAGACCCCAAAGGTGCGTAGCAATTGCAGAGGGAAATACTACGAAGATGAGATATTACATAAGGTCCACACTACATATCTTTCTTAAAGGGTGTTTGGGGCAGCTTATTTTTTTTGTCAAACTAGCTTTTATGTTAGTTTTTTTTATTTCTATATGTTTGGTAAAATATAAAATAAGTTAGCTTATAAGTTATATTTTAAAATGCTCGTATAAATCAGCTTTTGAAAAACTAACTTATAAGCTCATTTAAATAAATTAGGTTTGACCAAACAAATTACTATACTACCCAAATGATTTTTATAGTATTTTTATTATAAAAATCAAAAGCCACTAAAAGCTACTATAACTTACAAGCTTAAAAAAATAAGTCTTTCCAAACAAGTCTAAACTATGCCTTGCTCTCAAGAAATAAATACATCTCAAAAGAGACTGAGCGTTATTCTTAAAATTTCTTCATTTCTTGATAACAAGGATAATAAATTATGTAAACTACTGATACTATATTGAAGACCCTTACCATCTTTAGGAGCATGACTCTGGCTGCCCAAGCGCACATTTTAGAAAAAAAATTAAAATTTTTATATTTTTGGTATTTATATAAAGGTTAAACATGAAATATATGACATACATAATTATCAAATACATATAGTATTTAAATTTTTAATATATTAAATAATAAAATTATTAATATTAAATCATTCAGATAGTTGACATCAAATGTTTGATATAAAGTTTTCTAATATATTTGAACTCTAATTCAAATGATCTGTAAATTTACCCTTCAATTCAAAAAATCTATCCTTCACTCCAAAAATCCAACCTAAAAAAGTTCAAACATCGTACTGAAGTCAAGGACTTTAATTAGAAAATTCTAGTACTTAATACAAATCCAAAATCCAAGAGCGTCGAATTCTTGAACTATAATCCTAGTCATACCAAACAATCCCAACAAATTAAACCTGCCAACAAAATTCTCTTGGATGCTATGTTTCGAAGCAAATATAATAGAATCTTGCTGATTCCTTTAAAAAAAAAGGATGGGAGGTGAAAAGAAAGAGTGTAAGGAGATCCGCTGGACAAAATAACTCAAAATACAAAATAGAATAAGCACAAGTGATTGTTGTGGGGATGATAAATACCAAAACGAAACACAGTAAATTTCAAAAAAACACTGGTATTTTATACAAACATATGTCTATTAGTAGTATCTCTGGATTCTGGAAACTACGGCAATTGTTCTTTCATATAAGCCTTTCAGAAGTTCTCCATGATCTGCAGCACTTCATATCCAGTGGAATTTTGAAAATTTGAAATCCAGTTAACCAGAAAGAACTTTTTTCACTTTAGAATTTACCTCAAGGATCTAAAATGAGCCTGACAAAAGAAAAGGCAAGATATCAGGTTATGTTGTAAAACTTATATAAAACAATGAAAGAAAAGAAGGTAAGAAAATTTTCACACAGGTTTTTTTTTTTTGAGCAGACAGAAATCAAAAATGGATTCATAATCCAGAAAAATAAAAATAACAGGTGATTTGTCATTTATGATGCATCCAAGAAATATTAATCCAAGAAAAAGGAAACATACTTCAAATCTTGATTTCACGGTGTCTTCAAAATAGTATTGAAAGTTTGAAACATTCAAGCAGGGATTATGCTGGCTTATAAGACATCCAGTAGTTAAACTTGAATTGCTCAATCTTTCTCACAAATATTTCTCTAATATTCTTATATCACGCACACACAAACACATTACGTTCATCATATGTTCATGCATTTCTTCAGTTGAAGCTCTATTTCGTCAACGAAGCATTATCGAGTCCATGGTTTCAATTAGCAAGGAAATCAGACCGTAAGGTGTTGTTATAGTTAAACAAACCATCATGTTCACAGCCACTCACAAGTCCTGACATCATCATCAATGATTCAAATATTAGCATCACAGACTCAAGGAAGTTGGAGAAATATGTCACAGGACTCCACTGTCTTCAATTATAATATATTCTCAAACTCCATAAGATTATATTCCAACGTAATTAGTATTTAATTCCAATCGGACACCAACACACCTCTCTATTTCCTTCTGAACCATCAGCCAACATTTACCTGCATCTATCACCATTTGGGCACCTAAAAGGATTTACATATATTGAACCAAAATAAATGGGGCAAAATAATGCTGAGTAACATATACTATTGGAATGACTCAAATTTTTTCCACAGTGGAAATAAAGTTTGATGAGATCTGAATATTAAGAAGTAAATCAAGAGAGGTCAGATCTCTTGAAGATGCAGTTTGTGATTACTTGGATGAGACTTCCAAATCAGATAATATTTTTATAAAAAAATGTGACCGTGCTGCTGCTGACAATGTTCTTCTCACATAGAATCAAGAAACATGGAGGAAAAAACTTAAGCATATGAACTTTTTAATTCTACAACACCACCAATTATTTTGGTATAAGATGACTGAACAGAAACACAAAACCAAAGGAAAGCCCTGTCTTTTAATTGGTGGGAAGTCACAACCTATCCAAATGTAAGTTCATATATTTAATGTTTAAGACAGGCTTAGCGATTTTCAAGTCTGCTGGGCATGTTAACAGCTGGATCACTATATTGAGTAACACTTAAATAGAGTTTTTTTTATCTGTAACCCTGCATTAGAACTTGCACTAACCCACATGTGAAATGGAGTTGTGATGAGTAAACAAAGTGGACGTCAGCCATTACTTGGGCAAACAGTGACGTACCAAATTTTATAAATACTCTAAAGTTAGAGGATATAGCCAAATCTTTTAGGACACATCACGGCATGCATTCAAATGGGCATTTTGGAGGTGAACATGCAAACAGATAAAGAGTTCAACCATCAGTATCTTTAAAGCTTGTCAGTAGTTCATATGCGGAATGGTGAAAAGCAGTCTAAGTACCATATTGAACCGAGAAAATTTAGTAATACGTACCTTTCCCGTAGGTAAGTTTGATCTTTCAGGCGAAAGCAGTGGCACACGGATGGAATGCCGTACCACATGCAATTCGCTGTCTTCTCCGACCATGAGGTAGAGTGCAGTCTGGCACCTTCTGCCACTCCCTTCTCATCACATCATAAGTAATCAATCGATTCATCCTTCTTGACCTCAATGACAGCATGAGCAACCCTTGGTTGCCCAAGCAAGTCATTCTTACGTGCTTCCCATAAAACTCCAAGCACCACACATTTGGCATTCTGTCGACCTCCTTCCACAAAAGAGTCATTCTCTGCAACTCCCACACACATACGCATGCTGCAGCATTTTTGGACAGCAGCCCCACCAGCATGACCTTACCTGCGCACTGAGCAAGTGTGAGATCAGTCAAATGCATTGGTGATGGTATAAGGAACTGCTTCCAGACACCAGAGGCTACATCATAGGACAAGATTCCATCCGGGTTGCCTCTCATGAAGAAGAGTACAGTACCAATAGCTACAACTTGAGACCTGAAATTTAAGTATAGAGGAAGCTTGATATTAGGTGGTAAACTTCCAGGATGAGACCAACTATTCTGTATTGAATCATAGACATCGTAGACCCCATTGCATCCTAACCATACTATCTTATAACCATCACCAATAGCATTTCCATTGAGGACCATTCCTACTGCTATGCGTGACCAAACCCGCTCAGACCTTGGGGGGAGTTCTTTGAATGAGTTGGTAAGGGGGTTGCAGGCGTAGAAGTTCCTGTTGCCAATGTCCAAGAAACAAACAAGACCACCAGCTGAAGCCACTGGAAGAACAATCATCTTTGAAGGAAAGAAAGGAATGGATGGATGATGCCATTTTCGGGAAGAAGGATCATACATCGCCCCGCTGTTAATATTTTCATGAGTAATTGTGTAGAACCAAGGACATGATGGTTGAATCTCTGAATAATGCTCGGAGAAACTGTTGGAAGTGAGCAGAGAGTTCCACTTTTTGCACACTGAACGGAAGCGGAAAAACGCTGCTACAGGAAGTCTCGCAATTACAGCTTCAAGAAGATCTTCCGGTAACTCCTTCCAAGTCAGTTGGTCCATTTTCTCAGTTGAACTCAGAGAAGTAAGCAATTTCCTACGATTCTTGTCTCTCCGAGGTTTTTTGGTTGGAGGAGGCTTGTTAGGTTCAATTGTAGTTAAGATCTCAGATTTTCCTTTCATTATGAGACCATAATAGTTGTCTTCCATAGAGCTATGACCAAGATCAAGTAAACACCATCTGCACAATATAAATGGTCGATCAACGAAATGTTTGTTTGGGCATTCCCAAATTTATGATAGAAAATTTTATGCTAGAATAAAATTCAAGGTAATCAGAATGAAGAGGCATGCAAAAATGTTGCATATAAGAAATCAATATATCTTTCAATTACTTCTACCAAATGGAAATTCCTAGTTTACAGATTTCAAATAATTAAAAAATGAAAGTTATTTAAATATGCAATGTGGAAGAGATAATATGATGAAGGTCCCAAAAAACTAGAAGACACCATTACAATGACATGGTAGAAAATTCCTGTCCATAAAAAAAGTTTCCAAATATGATTTTGAGAAACCAGAATATTTCTGCCTAGGATTATAAGAATATATGAAGATTTTTTAAAGAGAAAAGGCTTCACTCAGGGATTACTCAGTGAAACCTATATAGAAAACAATCATCAGATGCATGTCACTTTGACATGCCTCCAAAACTCACCAAAAGCTAGGTAGTCTGCTGCTTTTCTGCTAAACCAATCAATGTAATTTTCTTTTTATCCTTGTGAGCTTTAAAGTGTGTAGATCATGATGAACAATTTGGCTCTCTGATATGGATGATCTAACCTTTATTTCCATACATATTTGAACTTCGGAATGATATGTATGTGAAATATTGTGGAATATATATATTTGTGGGTGCGCGCCAACCCACACGCTTGTGATCGCGTGTTATGTATCTTACATGGAAAAATGAATATGAGGTGACAACTCATAGTAGTAAATAAGCTACTAAGAGAGGTTAATGATGAAGCCCGCACTGCTCGTCACATTATAAACATTATAACTGGTTGACTTGACCGCTTCCATCACTTGATAACTCATTTTGCTAATAAGGTGGCAAGTGGCAACACATATCCGATATTCCCTATATGTGTGGGGTCAACTCAGTTTGCTAAATGAACTAAGAGTCGACTAATGATGAGAACCACCATGCAAAAATAAGTCCCAATGTTTTAAAAAGCCTCCACCGAGCCACCTAGACGTCCGTCTAGGCCTAGGCAGTACCAAGGCAAAACCTAAGCTACCCACCTAGGTTTTGGGAGCATCTAGAGGAGCATGGACTGCTTACGTAGGTTGTACTCTTTAGGTCTTAATCATGATTTTCACTGCCTCCACATCCTCCAACTTCCTCCAAACTCCTCCAGCCTCCAACAACGAACACCTCCTCCACCTTCAACAAAACCTCATCCACCATCACTTAAAAGAATAAAAAAAATCCACCAACGCACCAATCCAGCGCCTAAGCTTTTTATAACAATAGTATTTACTATCAATTACTTAAATTAAAAAGTAAAACAAGAAAACCCGCATATGGCCGGCCTAGGCTTTTGGGAGCATAAGCTCAAGGCATCGGGGTGTTGCTAGGTCGCCTACTGCTTTCTGTAAGCTTGAAAATGACATCTAAAGGGGCCTAGCTAGCTCAGAATGATTATCACAAGCAATTGCAAAAAAAAAATTGTTCTACAAATTTGCATGCCAAATGGGACAGGAGGATTTTTTTTTCTTTTCTTCTTTTATTATATTTGCGCATAAAACATATCTCATTTCTCTAAAATGTATAAATGTATACATATAGTCTTGTCCAAAAATGTTTAGTTCTGATATTAAATCCTTTTGTATAGCATAGTTCTGAAACAGATAATACCACATCAGAATAGATTTGTCATTTATGAAATCCACTTGCTAATGTGCATATATTGATGCATTATAACCACATATACAATGTGGGATCATAATAAACGCTTTGTTCATAGGAGATACCCAAAAATGAGAACTATCATCACCTATTAGGTGTGTATTAAAAAATAAAAATAAAAATAAAAAAAAGAACAAGAAGAAGCTAACTTGACCTACAATATTACCAAAAAAAAAAAAGAATATTTGTTCTGATCAAAAGGATTTTTCTCCCTACAAAATGTTAACCCTAATCCAAGCAAAGATAAACTCCGAAAAAAATCCGATTTAAAATCATAATTTATCAAAAAGAAGAAAACAAAACTAAGCTCCCAATTCTGGCAAGATCAGCTGCAGTGCATAACAGAAAATACCAAAAAGTTGAAATTTTTACCCAATCATCGAACAAGGTTAGCTCAGCAGAACTAAGATAGAACCATCAAGAGAAAAATCTCAGCATCTAAAAAAAATCTAACAGAGATTAGAGGGAGGAGATTGCCTCTGACGGAGCGCGGTTGAGGAGCCATAGAGGTCCCAGAGCTCCTGGATCTGGCCCACAAGCTGCCGGAGCGCCGCCGCG
>NC_033803.1:9243511-9258014 GCF_001876935.1 Asparagus officinalis | reverse complement strand
ACCTAGTCGATCGCCGGAGCTCCGCCGCATCGGACGCGCTTCGTCGCCATCGCCAGCTTTCCCCCTCCCTCGAAATTCCCTCTTCTATATAAAGCTCAGGCCTTCCCCTTTGTCTCCCGTCATCAGCGGACACAAATATAATGCCCTTGCTTTGTCGTTTATTTACGGTTCAGTGCCACTAGGATTGTTTAATATCTGGTAGCTTGTTCTCTCAATCCGAAGAAATTCCGTCAAATGTATGGCCTCGCACGATTTCTATATGCGTAAATTACGACATTTCTTACTTGTGTTTTTTAGATATCAACCCAAAAACCCAAAATAGTGTAGTTTTTACACCAAGTTGGTGTAGTTTTTACACCAAATCACTATTCCATCTCCAACCATTACACCAAATTTTACACCAAAAAGAATATTCATTTTATTTACAAACTATAAAATGGGATATAGTTGGAATATTTAATTTGTTATAACAAACTATAAGGGCAAACTTGGGAAAAACCAAAATATTCATATCTACAGTGCTGCGCCAAATCTGGCGCAATACTGTAGCACCTCATCAAAATGGCGCTGAATTTGCAGTCCGGTTGGAAGAAGATTTGACGCAGTTTTTGCTCCATTTTGGGTTTTTAGAGTTGGGTTGGAGATGCTCTTAGTCCCTTATATCTTTAATAGTTGCATATTACTCCCTCAAATCCTATAGGATCTTGCGGAATCATCTTGTAAGCTAATCGTTTTAGACTTGAGTGAAGTATTCCATCAAATCTAACAGTTGGTGGTAAAATTACCATTTTACCCCTCCTTTATATTCTGCAATACGTTTCTCAGTGGGTTTAAACCAAGTATACTCTAACAAAATTAAACCAAACCTCCTTGAGCTCTTCTTCTCCGATGGTTAGAAAATAACCTTAATTTAGAACTTCACAAAGGTTGAAAACAGAAGAGATATGAGCAGCATGGTAATTGCAGATATACAGTTTGGAGTTAAGTCAACCATAATTAGATATTTTTACTGAATTACTAAAAGAGAGATCATTTTGTAAGACTCCATAAAATTTGAGGGACTAATATGAAATTTTAAAGATTTTAATGGACTACTACGAAATTATTAAAGATTTACGGGACTAAATTTAATTACCCCTTCTTACTTTTGTTTTAAAGGGGTAATTATTATTTTTCCATTGTAAGACGCTTTGCTGTTAAAAAAGACTAATAAAATAGATTTGTATTAAAAAATTAAGCTTTGTTACATGGACCCAAAATATGGGACAAATAGGGGGGACAAGTGAGGTATCCCCCTCTTATTGGATAATGAGTTAGCCATAATATTGGTCCCATATTTTGGGTCATTGAGGAATTTTTCTAAAAAATTATCCTCCTCTTTTTTTTCTCTTGGGGGTTAGTCAAATAGAACTTAAAACTAGAACTATGATAATTTGCGGGATAACATTTTATGGTGTTAACCAACTAAAACTAAAACTAGAATAAATTTTTACAATGTTAATCAATTAGAACTCTAACAAAACTAGAACTAGGGTAATTATGCAAAAAGTATCCCCTTTTTTATATTTCTATACAAAAATGAGAGTTCTTAGTTCTCAAATTATCTCAAGTTTTAGCTTGGAACTATGTGGTAACAAATAGAACTTCTATTAATTTTAATAATTTTCATTTTTTTTATATTTCTTTTTTCTTTATTTCTTTCCTATTATGGTCATCACTATCATTAGACCATGTCGTTAGATTAGATCTCGTCTCCTCTTTGTCATCTCTGATATTTTTTTACAGAATATTATAATTATGTAATTAATTTAAAAGTAAATGCATCAATTCATAATTTATTAAACAATAAAATTGAGAGATGAGGGAAAGAAATCTCGGGGAGCGAAAAACGAAGGAAAATGTGAAAAAAAATTCGACATGCACTATAATAATAATTGAAAAATAAAAAATCTGCAACATTTATTATAATATTAATTGTCAATACCTTACAGCCAAACCAAAAGTTATTTAATAGTAAATAACATTCTCATAAATAATTATCAATTAATAATAGTAAGTTTAAAAATACATAAAATTAGTATTTATATTCTCAAAATACATAAAATATATTTCATGATTATAAAAAATCATCCCATATTATTTTATTAAAATACCCCGCTACATAAAATTCATATTTATCCCACTAAAATATCTCACCAGAAAAAAATTATTCCAATTTTACAATTATCTCACTTCGCATGAAAATGTATCAATTGACTATAACACCCCCTTAACATATTCTTCCTTTCTCTCAAAAATAAAACATGGATAAGAAACTAAAAGCTTTGAAGAAATTGCTTAGATTTTCTACTAAATTTCTCTTTGTCAATGGTTATGGTTAATTGGATTAATGTCAATCGAGGCAATGTGAGTTTTGAAATAAAAAAAAGTAACACCATTGAGGGATATTACAAAGGAAAGGTAAAAACTGAATGGAATTAAACATTTTTTAACAATAAAAGTTATACTGAAAAGATAATTTTAGGAGGTTTCCTGATAATTTTAACCAATGAGAATTGTGTGGTTTACTCTTTTAGAGGATTTTGAAAAAATATCAAAAATAATATTACAGATTTTCTGAAACAATATTACGTTTAAAGAGGGTTTTTTAAAGATCCCCTAAACTTATGATTTGTTTAGATGGAGGGTAGATAAGAGAAGTGGAAGAGAAATTTGAGTTTAACATTATTTAGAAGTTTTATTTGGAAGATAGAGGAGGGAAAGGTGTGAATATTTTGGACTAAAATCCTACACCCCAAATTGGGCGGTGAATGAGGGAAAGGAAAGATTGACAATTTCTCTTTACTTCGTTGTGGTTCCTTCTCTTCGCATAGTGAGCTTCCAAACAGACAGTTAAGGAAGTTATTAGGGTTATTTGATAATGATTCAAAGTTAAGAAGAGTTCTCTAAGGGGCTGTTTGGTTCGCTATTATAATGGGTGGAAAACTCAGAAAACCCCTCCACGTCAGATTTTTAGCTCTCCACGTCAGCTTTTTTGTTTCCGTCCATTTCTTTGTGCCGCTTTGGTTCGCTCGAATGGAAGAGGGAAAACTCTGCTGAAATCGTCGCCAACTAAGATTGTTTTCCCTCTCCGATTTCCTTCCCCAACCAAGTGAAATTGATGAAAACTCTGCCACGTCAGATTTTTTTCCTTCTCTGCTTTGTTTACAAAAGTTTTCCTTTTTTTTTCTATGCGAACCAAACACAAGAAAAATAAATACATTGGTTTCCCATCATTTTTTATGTGCGAACCAAAGCAAAACAATCTATTTCTTGGAAAAGTTTGGAAAACTCAAAACTTGTGTTTCTTTACATGGAATTGCATTTCTCTATATCAAGGAAACGAACCAAACAGCCCCTAAAGACAAACTAAATGGTCTTTTTTACCTTTAGGGGTTTTTAGATTGTATTATAATTTGGTAGAAATCAATTTGTAGAAAAACTTTCTGTAAACAGATGTTATTTTTCTTGTTTGGTAAGTGATATTTAAAAAAAAAAATAGGTTCCCTATCAAGCAAATTAACAGCCTCTTGGTCGCATACAACGTCTATGCACATATTCGTACAGCGCCTAATCATCCGCTCTTGCCAACCTCACCCTGCCGCCGCTTTTACATGGGAATCGGATCACCTCTCTGCTGCACTGCCGGCTCGTGTACTGTGCTAACTAACAGGCACGAATTTCCCCGAAATTACATCTGTGCCACTTCGGTGATATCTCAATTTTCTCTCCCGCACCCAGTTTATCCACTCCCCTAACGAAAATAGCCGCCTAAATATCTTTGGGGAGAATATGGCAACTTGGCAAGCGTAGAAAGTTTGGTCCCTAATTCATTATTATGAATCAGAAAGAAAAAGTATAACGGAAATTTAAAAACATGATGCCTACTTACTCATCACAAAAAAAAATTATTAATTAGGGTTATTTATTTGTGTGTGTATCTATTCCTTTATACAAGTGGGAGAGACCAATATTTACTATTTACGCTGCAGTAATATTACAGTATCATTTACCAATATTTATTTGTGTTTGTTTTGGGTATCTTTTTGAAGTATTTTATGCATTTTATATATGTATCTTTTTGTTATGGTACATAAACATATCCTTTTTGTTGATTCTTTATTTATAATTTCCCCCCTTTGTTGCTTCTTTATCTGTAAATTTTCCTCTTTGTTGCTTATTTGTTTGTAAATTTTTCTCATTGAGGTTTTGCTATCCAATTATCCCAATGGCATATTGAGGTAATGTATTGTATGACAATGTCCTTGATAAGAATGTAAATCATTTGGACAAATTCAATCTTGGGCAATCTAAGATCACCAAATATTAATGATCAATTTATAGTTGTCAATATCAAAGTTGGTGAATGTGCATGTATGCAAAAGTTAAGTACCATATACAATGTGCATGATATATGACTCTTGGTAATTGAAGTTTTACCCGTATCCTTAAAAAATATTTTACTATGTTATATATTTATATTACACGCTTAGTTTTTCTAAATTACTATGAGTTTTGATTGCTAATAATATTATATGCAAACATATGTTCAATACCACTGCATAAATGTTTATTTTGATTCTTTATGTGAATTTAGATTTTTTTAATTGCTCAAGATACACCCAATTAGTTTGTGAAATATGCTTTTTATTAGTTTAGGTTCCGTTTGGATACCATGGTGTTTTCCTTGTTTCCATGGTGTTTTTGCCAAAAACAAAACACAATATGTTTGGAAACCATGGTGTTTTTAAGCTAAATCACCATCAAACAAAAAACACAACACTTATTTCAAAACACTTTTTAGGTGTTTTAAGTTTGATGTTTTGATTTTGAGTTTGAGAATGTATTAATATAATATCTAACATAATATATTAAATATAATTAATATAGAGTTATTATCAACATGCTTATTATATTATACTATACACTATACTACATTATAGTTAATTTAATATATTAGTAATATTTATTAAATAATATCAAAATATAATAAATAAAATATCTTATATAATAATATTAACATATTAAATACCAATATTTAATATGTTAATAATGTATTATATAATAAATAAATAATAATAAAATATAAATAAACTAATAAAAATAATAAAAAAGTTATTGATAATAAATAATAATATAATAATATACTATACAATAGTATAATCGCTATAATATGATTAACTTTTTAATAAATAAATTGAAATAAATTAATAATTATAAAATATTATATAATAGTAACATATTTAATAATAACATAACAATAATAATAATATTATAATAACATATTGTATAGTAAATGTAATATAATATATAAAATATTATAAAATAATATTATTATAAAAATATTAATATAATATACAACAATAACAAATTCATATACCAAAATAATTAAATATATAATTATTTGAAAATAGTATGTAATAATTATAATATAATAATAAATATAATATAATATAACTCATTAAAGTACAATATAATATTATAATATATTATACAATATTATATTGTATTACATTTAATACTTATAATACTATAATAATGTAAACTAAATATAATATTTTATTTATAATATATTTTATTATAATTAATATAGAATATATTAATAATATTTTTAATATTAATGTTATAATGAGTCAAACTAGTGTTGATAAAAAATACTTAACATGGTGTTTTGAAATTATTTTAAGGGAAAAACACAACATCATGATGTTTTTTTATAAAAACACAACAAGAAAAACACAATGGTATCCAAATGAAGCCTAATCATTCTCGAGGCTCAAACCGATCACTGAATTCACATATCTCAATGATTGAGCAAAGAAAATATAAATGAAAATTCTACAATTAAATTAAAAAATGCCGCAGCAGTGTGCGGATGTGACACTACACACCACTCTTAAAATCATGGGTATTTATGAAACTACCCTCAAATCTTAGTATTTATAAAACTACCCCTCAATTTTGAAAAAAAAAATCCCTAAAATCAATAAATTATCAACTTGGTGAGTAAAATATTTGCCTATTTTGCTGCTATTTTCACATTCCAGATAGAAATTACTTTGTCGAAGTTAACGATTAATTTATTTGGGGACATTTTTTCCGAAAATTGATTGTTTAAGACGTAGTTTTACAAATACTAATATTTAAAAGTTAGTTTTGAAAATACTGGTGATTTAAGGGGGTACGTACGTACGCAAAATCTCTATTAATTATTGTACGTCATCCAACTTACTCATCCTCCTCCCAGTTTCAAGTGTTGATTATGGAATCAATAGATGATCGGAGATGAAAGAATTGGCTCTTAAGTTACACCTACCATTATCTCGTGAAGAGCTCTTTAGGTTATACCTACCAATATGCCGTGAAGCATAGATTTTGCACCTACTACGATGAAGTCCGAGTTAAGCCTTTAGATTCGGATTAAGCACACACAACTTAAAATGGCTTTTGCTTGAAATTTTGGATTTTGTGCTAAAATAAGATGAAAAGGAGTAATATAGCATAGGGGTGTATATTTGTAAGTTAGATGAACCTCAAGGATATAGAAACGTATCATAGTATCATGTGACAAGTCACTTGAAAATATTCCAAGAATCTACTAATGATTTATTAACAGAGGGCATTACTGTATAACATTCTGAGACTTTTGAGCATTTATCTGCAGCGCTTTAAAACAATGAGGCATTTTAATGCACGGTTTTTAAAGTGAGGGGCATTAAAGTCAAGCTTGGTGAAACTAAGGCATTTAAATGCAATTTAGCCAAAAAAATTAGTTCATGGAGTTTCTTCTTCTTCTTTTTCAGTAATCTTTTTTGTCAATACCTTCATTAAGGTTATTGATTACGTAAAAAGATCACCACAATGATATGAATCAAATTAGGGACGGTTACGATGAAGTCCGTACAGTAACATGAATCAAATTAGAAACTGTTAGGACGAAGTATGTACAGTAGCTCTTCTTTGAGTAGTAACAAACTCTCATTTAATACTAATATTTATTTGAGGTGATATAGTACATGTGAAAATAGGTATACAAATATCAAGAGACAAAACGATGTAAAAATCAACATTTACATTGATTTTAGCATTGGAACCATCAATGGTCTATAGTGAATCATCGATGATGAAGGCTCATCGGTGGTTTATAGTGAGCAATCAAAAAGTTTTAGAAATTTAATTTCAAATCATCAATGGACTACAGTGAACCATCAATGGTCCCTTAAACCATCGATGATATACAGTGAACAGTCACAAATTTTTAGAAACTCAAAATTAGGCCATCAATGATCCACAGTTAACCATCAATAGTGCCTAAGGAACCATCGATAGTCAGGATTGTCCATCGATGGTCACACGCATATTGCAGATTTTAAGAGTTAATCACAACCGTTCATTGATCACTTTCAACTCCAACTTCTATTATGATTTTAATATATCTTTCCATATTTACCAAAGACTATATAAAGATAAGAAGAGATCATATTTTGGAGAGGTTTTGTGCTTTGAGAAAGGGAGAGCTTTTTGAGAGATTAAAAGAAAGAGTTTATTCAAGGGTTTATAAAGAAGATTTGATTTGTTATTCAAACTCCCGGAGCCTCGTCAAACTCTTTCTCGTTTTGCTTAACATTTTCGGGTAGTTTCAGCGAGAAGAGTTGCTCTTGGATTCAATATCATCACCATTTCTTTGTCAAGCTTCGCTTCAATCTTTTGAAAAACAATTTGCTTAGAAAACATGCTGTAAGATCTTTTTAATTTGATCTTAAACTATTTTGATAGTTTTTATTTCATATTTTTTATGGTTTACTCAAGATAGTGATAATTGAGGGTTGAGACTAACTAGGGCTAGATATTACTCATCTGTGAGGAGTTAGGTTAGACGAATAGTTTCGAAAAGATTCTAGAGTGTAGTTTTTATAAGTCTACAGAATCAAGTTGTGGTTCAGGTGAATTCCAATCACAGTGAAGAAACCCCTTTATAAGGAGGAAGAGTGAACATGTGATTGTCATTTAAATCACTATTAAAATCTCATATGTTCCTTGGTTGGTTTTTGGTTTGGTCGTTCGCTTTTATTTTTCTATATATTCGCTACATATTCTAGTTTTAGCGAAAAACTATATCAAACCTATTTAGTTCACCTATAGGCTTGCATCTAAGATCCAACAGATGTTTGGAGAAGATATAAAAGTCTTCGGTACGATTTTAAGTTTTGATGGAGGAATGATGTGTATATTGGCGGGGTAGATGCTAAGAGTAAGGTTTCTAAAACATACATGCATAAATGCTCCCTTGCTTTTTATGTCTTTCAATTAAATCTATCTACAACCATATACTAAAAAAGCTGTCGTTGGCTGCGGAAATCACTATTCGTAGTTGGGTTAGGCTTTTATTATTATTTAGTGCACCCCGTGCAAATCACGACCCCTTATTTTTTTAAGCAATGCATCTTGATCTTATCTTCCTCTAAGTTTTAGTACATTTAATTTAATTGTTGTATGCTTAAAACTAGAAATTATATCTACTCCTCAATACTTAAAGAATGATCCAAATTTTAATACATTTGATTTAGAAATCATATCTACTCTAAGTTTTAATACATTTGATTTGCTTTACTATTTATGACATAGAAAATACTGTAGCATGAATTACCTATTTGTACGACAGTAAATTACTGTAGTGTGACCAGTAGTACAGATGACTCTATTTTATTTATTGTTCATACTAAGTATTTACTGTATCATTTACTGTAATATGAACAATAACTCTTTGTATTTTCCTTTAAGTATAGAAGAGTAGACAACATATGTTTTATATTTTATTATATCTATATTTTCAGATTCTTTACGTCGGATTGGGATCCTCTCCTAAGGAATAGTGTTTCACAAGATCTCCTAATGCATCTCAACCTTTGATTTTGTGTATGAGCACAAAAAACGAGGAGGTCCTATGCAATGAATGGTTGAGATGCATTAGGAGATCTTAGAAAACACTATTCCTTAGGAGAGGATCCCAATCCCTCTACGTCATGCATCACTCTCTCTCTCTCTCTGCATCACTATCTGTTCTCCTCTCATTTCCGAACGCATATTCACCAAAATGGTCCCAGCCATCCCTGTTTATATTTCCTCTGAATTGCATGGAAAACAAATTACTTTATAATAAAATCAATATACAAGTGATAAAGACAATGTAGAACACTTCCATTTAAGCAGCCAAATGAGGTTCATTAGTCTTGCTAACAGATATTATTAAGACCACAAAAAGGAGGGACAATAATGATTACCTTGGCCAAAAACCCAAGAAGGTACTAAGGAGAGTCATGATAACAAAGTTTATAGGTGGATGTCATGAGTATCTTCACTTTTTGTTGCTATGATGATGATTCATGAGCCTTTGAAATTTGGAATGAGAGCACTCAATTGCTATTATTATGACTTTAGTCCAACCAAATGACTCGATTTGGTGACTGAAATGATTCAGGTCCGGTTTGAGGTGGTATTTTCTTGTCAAAACTGGATGTGGCCGTTGAAATTTTTGAAGGGGGTGTTTCCCGTTGAAGACTTTTTGAATCTTGATCACCATCGGTCCATCATGAACATGGAGAAAAGAATAAGGCTCATGATGGTAATGAATTGCAAGCCCATAAGTTGATTAACCTTGATCGACAGCCCGTAGATATTACAGTAGTTAATATAATTTATTTATGGGGGTTAATTATGTACAACCTTTATTTAGGCTTTGACATCTACTACTTCTAACTTACAAGTAAAATCTATCATGCTACAGTAAATACTAATCTTATTGCGTCACGGTTTAGAATATTAAACTTACTATTCATACTATAGTGAGTTTTTTTACATTTAGCTGTAATGTTCGCTTCGTAATGATTTTTTTTTTCATAAACATTATTCATGTATAGTGTAATTTTTAAATTTTGAACAGGCTCTCCTTTATCCACCGTTCAAGCTAAAGTTAATATTTTTAAACCTTAACAACAGTGTTCACATCTTTTTTCTCCCCCCTTTTGTTCTTGCAAATGATGACTTTAACCTTTACTAGATATTTCATAAATATAAATCGTTTCTAGCTCTATGATAGAAAATTAATAAAACATGCTAATTGGAGTATTATTTTGTTAACTGGTTCAAAAAATCACTTAGTAGTTAATAGTAAAAATTTGTCGCTAAAATTTTTAAATAAAAACCATATTACTAATTTGGTGACAGATATACCTCGATGAATAACACCCACAGCAACATACATGCTTAAGAAAAGGATGAAAGGAAGAAAAGATTTATTACTATATTCTGATGGGTACCTGTAGGCAATAAAAATTACCTTTACGCAAGAGAACTCAAAACCTCGCCTGTTTGAGTTCGCCTCGCGCTCAAAGCAAGCAAAGCTCGCTTGCATTCAGAAGGTCAAGCAGAGCTCGCTTGCAAGCTTGGCTCGCCAACCCACTTTGCTCGCCTGCACGAGCCAAAACTCGCTTGTTTGTTTGACTTGCCATCACAAGTCAAGCTCGCTGCATTCAAGAGGCCAAGCCAAACTCGCATGTTTATTTAGCTCGCCTACACAAGCCAAACCTCACCTGATTGCTTGACTTGCCAACACAAGTCAAGCTTGTATGTTCACTTGGCTCGCCTGCACGAGTCAAGCCCTGCATGTGCGCCAAGCTTGCCTAAGCGTTCAAACAGCTCTCAAGCTCGCCCGCAAGCTTGTCAGCCTCGCATGAACAGTGCAAGCGACTGCTTTCTTGTGGGAGTAGGCTCACCCACGTCCCACGTCCTGGGTAATGAGGCATGACTCCATCACCCCTATAGTGGTCACATCCCACATCTAGGGGAGGGCATGGTGCTCCTCACCTATTAATGGTCACATTCCACAAGTTAAGGGGGAACCAGGCTTTCCCTTGCCTATTTAAAGAACTTCTTTGCCAACATGAAGGAAGGGCTGGTGTTTAGGCTCTTCAAGTAGAGACTTCCATTGGCTTGCTTGGTGGAATATTCTTGGCTATAAACTTAGATTGTTGAAGTAGACTCAACCTGAACTCTCAGATTTGAGACTCATTAGCTCTCTGCAAATTCTTGCATTGTAGCTCTCTCTAAGCATTTGGCATTGATACTTATTAAGCTCGGGTATAATCGAACTCAATCACACAAGAGCTTCTACTGCGTACTGAAGCTTAACCGCAATTTCGATCGGATCATCCAAGGGAAGCAAACTCGACGCAAGCATTCGAGAGAGGCATCCTATCGCTACCGAAGAACCCACGTTAAATAAGAAGAGCATTCTCTTCGCTTCTATTGTAATTATTAATCCTTAGTTTATAATAAGTCATTCTTATTAATACAAATAATCCCTTTTCATGAGTCAAGTTTTAAGCCCTATAGAAGATGACGATCATAGTGGGAGAAACTATTTCTTCAACCGAAATGGTGGTGACGTAATTCGACGAAGTTACAGAGGGGATGACAATCGAGTCCCTTGTGATTGAGTTCTACCAAGCTAAGTACGAGGAGTAATTATCTTCTTCCTCCTCTAGTGGTAAAGCTTCTCGTCGATACCGTAGATTTGTGCATGTGACCTAGCCCCAAGTGGCTGAGGCAACCATGCCCGAGAGCTCTACCCGAGTAACAACATGAGGTTCTATCTCCCCCAAGCCAGCCAAGGTCGAGCCAAAGGCTAAGAATGCAAGCCAAGGGGCTACTCGTTGGGTTGCCAAGCAATCCACGCAGTCCCCCATGGAAGAGAAGACCCTAGTTCATGTTGGTGACCACACCTTCATTGTCGACATGAACGCTCCTCTCTCCAAGAGAGCCCAATGGTGACGACGACAAGCTCTCACCCACCAAGAAGCATAAGCCTCTATCTCCTATGATAGCCTGAATTACTATTCATGTCTGAAAAAAGCCAAGTAGGAATGTAAAATTCCCAGTTTTGGTGGACTACGTCAATCAATCGAGCTCACCTACTCAGGCGGGCTTCGCTTTGTTAGAAAAGTTGTAGCTCTCTCTAAGCATTTGGCATTGATACTTATTAAGCTCGGGTATAATCGAACTCAATCACACAAGAGCTTCTACTGCGTACTGAAGCTTAACCGCAATTTCGATCGGATCATCCAAGGGAAGCAAACTCGACGCAAGCATTCGAGAGAGGCATCCTATCGCTACCGAAGAACCCACGTTAAATAAGAAGAGCATTCTCTTCGCTTCTATTGTAATTATTAATCCTTAGTTTATAATAAGTCATTCTTATTAATACAAATAATCCCTTTTCATGAGTCAAGTTTTAAGCCCTATAGAAGATGACGATCATAGTGGGAGAAACTATTTCTTCAACCGAAATGGTGGTGACGTAATTCGACGAAGTTACAGAGGGGATGACAATCGAGTCCCTTGTGATTGAGTTCTACCAAGCTAAGTACGAGGAGTAATTATCTTCTTCCTCCTCTAGTGGTAAAGCTTCTCGTCGATACCGTAGATTTGTGCATGTGACCTAGCCCCAAGTGGCTGAGGCAACCATGCCCGAGAGCTCTACCCGAGTAACAACATGAGGTTCTATCTCCCCCAAGCCAGCCAAGGTCGAGCCAAAGGCTAAGAATGCAAGCCAAGGGGCTACTCGTTGGGTTGCCAAGCAATCCACGCAGTCCCCCATGGAAGAGAAGACCCTAGTTCATGTTGGTGACCACACCTTCATTGTCGACATGAACGCTCCTCTCTCCAAGAGAGCCCAATGGTGACGACGACAAGCTCTCACCCACCAAGAAGCATAAGCCTCTATCTCCTATGATAGCCTGAATTACTATTCATGTCTGAAAAAAGCCAAGTAGGAATGTAAAATTCCCAGTTTTGGTGGACTACGTCAATCAATCGAGCTCACCTACTCAGGCGGGCTTCGCTTTGTTAGCAAAGTTCCCAAAACTGACGGACTTGGCATTTCAAGCGAGTCTGACATTTCAGACGAGCCTCACTCCAGCAACAAGTTCCCCATTCGGGCGAACTAAGCAATTCAGGCGAGCCTCACTCCAGCAACAAAGTTCCCCATTCGAGTGAACTAAGCAATTCAGGCGAGCACACCAAATCAGTCAGGCTTCACTCTTCAAGCTACATTTTCAGATTTAGCGGACTGCCTAAATCAGGCGAGCTGCCCAGTCAAGGGAGCTCCATGATTCAGGTGAGCTACGCCCTCAAGCAGGCAAGCCTTGCACATCAAGCGAGCTTCGCCCCACATACAACAACCATCATGCAGGCGAACCCTATCAGGCCCGCTGGAAGACAAACCTTAGCCAAAAAGGCAAAGCCAAAGCTGATCAGGCCGGCAAACCTCGCCTGAATGACCAAGCGTCTAGAGCTCGCCAGCTGGCTGGAGCTCGCCCGAACCCCAAACCTCACCTAAAAAAGGTGATTTTTCCTGAATTCAACACTTGTATGATTTTTCAAGTGATCTCAAAAGCTCTCTTTTGAGCACTTTTCACATGACCGCGAGTTTGACTCTTCTGAGGCTGGGGGTTGTCACCATCAACCTACAGGGGATCTCAGGGATCATCTGACTTACAAGTGCACTATTCACGAGACAAATCCTCGGTGCTATTATGTGAGGCTCATCCAAGCAGTACTTATTGATTGCTAGTGTACCGAGGCACCGAGACCATCGTTATTCGAAAGGCTTTCTCAGCAGCCTCTAGAGTCAAGACTTCCTCACCAGAGATGCAATCGCCAGAGGAGACGAGCTACTGATGATTTGGAACTACCGGCTACCACTGTTAACATGGCAAGGAAAGGAAAAGCCAAACATATTCGTTAGATCCGGACTATTCCCCGGGATTCAAATACCTCCCCATTGAAAGTGAGGGTGTCTACCTACTCACCCGTACTCAAACGGGAGCGGCCATCCTATTTGATTATGCCCGCTTGTCGCCTATCTATGACAATGAGGATGAGGCATGCTCAGTAACGGTAACGTCTCAGACCTCAAGTTCAGCTTATGACAAGCACGCAAAGGTGCACATGGTGGACGACTCTAATGACATTGTCAGAAGAGTCGAGGAGCAGCAAGCGACCATCAACTCCTTGAAGGGAATGATGGAACAATTTCTGAATAAGAAGAAGAAGAGGAATTCGCAGAACCGACTAAGATCCTCGAGGAACCGAGAACGGGAACCTACTCCTCCTAACACAACCGAGGAGGAAAATAATCACAGATCATATTCGGATTATTCATCCAAGTCTTCAAGAAGAGTGTCACATGCTGCAGCACTCCCCAAGACAAGAGTCTTGATGAGTTCCAAAGTCAACTCAACGCCTTGAAGCTCCAAAAGAGCATGATTTATCCAAGATTGGCACGGTGGAAACCCGAACCTGGAAAGAACTTGTTTGCCAAGGCGAGCAGGTGGAAAACATGATCAAAAGACTAGAAGCCGAAGAGCCTCGATCTAAAAGAGGAGCTTCGAAAGCAAGTGCCCCT